>NC_050457.1:21752303-22104803 GCF_903995425.1 Onychomys torridus | reverse complement strand
CTTCCTCCAACAAGGCCACACCGCCTAATAGTGCCACGCCCTTTGGGGGCCATTTTCATTCAAACCCCCACAATATATATGTATATAGTTCTGGGGATCAAGGTCAGGACCTCACTCACGCAAGGCAAGTGCTCTGCTGTTGAACAGTACTTCCAACCCAGACACCATTTTTGAAACTGATTTACACTTCAGACATAGACTTTGACTCTCCATTTGTAAACAAGATTAAACTAGATCTCTAACCCTGATTGTCTTTACCTAGGACTCTAACAACCCCTGATTTTTTGTTTGTTTGTTTTTGTTTTTTGAGACAAGAGTCTCACTGTGTAATTCTGGCTGTCCTGGATCTCACTCTGTAGACCAGGCTGGCCTTGAACTCACAGAGATCCGCCTGCCTCTGCCTTTGAGTGCTGGGATTAAAGGCGTGCACCACCACACCCAGCACAGCTCCTGGTTTTTGACTTTTATTACATTTGTTCTCTGACAATGTCACACATGTGTAAAATGCAGTATGATCACTCTTACCTCACACCCTTTCTTGTCCTCCCTCCTGCCGACTCTCCTTCCTCCCTACACACCCCTTCCCCACATTCATGCCTTTTTGTTTGGTTTCTGCCCCACTGAGTTTAACAGACTGTCTGGGTGACCTTGGGCTTGCCACTATCCATTGGAGCCTGGTGGGTTCACCAGTGTGTACACCAGAATCCATCAGCTGCCAATAGTTCAGTGTGGAGGGATGGGAGCCTGTGAACCTCTCCCAGATACTTGATTGACTATTGACAGGCCCAGGGCAGACAGCCACAACTGCTATGAGATGATTACAATCACTTCGTCATGCTTAGAAGACAGTATTTCATAGCCTTTCTGCCTCCTCTTCCGTGATGTTTCGTGAGACTTAGAGAAGGAAGTAAAAATGTCCCGTTAGGGCGGAGCATTCAGCTGTGATTTATTCTCAGCACCCTGAGCAGATAGGAGTGTCTGCATTCACCTTTTAATTGCAAAGAGAAACTTCTCTGATGAAGGCTGAGAATAGCATTCATCTATGGCTGTAAATATTTGGGAGCCAGTTTAGCACCAACGTCAATTTAGTGGAACAACAGTAATGTAGTCTTTCCTAGTATTTCGACCTCCACAGTCACAAGTTTTGGCCCTGTTTACAGTGTCAGACATGAATTGTCTCTGGTGGATTGTGGATTCAAATGCGATCACAGACTTGTTGGGTCCCCCCTGTGACAGGTATGCCACTACTGTGTCACAGGCCAGTCTTGCCTTGGAGGGTAATATTGTAGTTTATAAGGTTCAAGCTGGGTAAGACGGGGATACCTGCTCTCCCTGGAAGGCTAACCAGCACCCTCCCGTGCTATGAAAGCTCAAGGTGGAAGACCTTGTAAGCATGGCGCATGAAGTCTCCAACAACAGAGTTTATCAATTAATTCTGGTGAGTAAACAAGAGGAATGACAGTAGCCTTATTGTTTTAGGGACCTCCGGGGCCTTGCTGCGTGGGATATTTTGTTCAGTAATTCATGGCTTTTAGAGACTGGCAGGTTGTCTATCTTCTCTCTCTCTCTCTCTCTCTCTCTCTCTCTCTCTCTTTTTAAGCTATATTTTAATTGGCTTATACAGTATATTTCCATATGGATTTTTCTTTTTTAAAACTTTTTATTTTTATTTTATATGCATTGGTGTTTTGCCTGAATGTTTGTCAGCTTGAGGGTGTCAGATCCCCTAGAACTGGGGCTACAGACATTGTGAGCTGCTATGGGGGTGCTGGGAACTGAACTATAGTCCTCTGGAAGAACAATCGGTGCTCTTAACCACTGAGCCACCTCTCCAGCCCCTCATATGACTTTTCATATACCCTTTGTTTTGGTTACCCCTCCCTCCCTGGCCCTTCATCTTCCCATCTCCCCACCCCACCCCTGCTCAAACCTTTTCACATCTCATAACCCCCTTCTCTACTGTCTTGTCACCTGTGTTGTGCTATCCCTTCCCCTTAGGGCATCCTCAGAAAAATGTCTTTTCTTGTATTCAATAGACACTGAAATATGCATGCACATTTATTAATATTTGTTTTCTGAATTATGACTTAAAATTATTCATTATTGTACATTATGATCCATAGAGTCCCACTGTTTTATATGAGAAAATAAACTCAGAACACTTGCTGCATTTGCTGGATTATTATGTTGCTTGTAGGGAGTGAATTAAGTCTTGAGTGAATGTGCATTGTTGGCCGTGAACACGGCCACGCCAGGTGCCCCTAAGCCTCAAACCCACTGCAAAAATGGCAAAACCTTCCCTCCTGGTCTGAGCATGAATGTTGTGTGTGTGCAGAAAATGTCCACTGTAGCCTTCTCCATCCCCTTATGTTTACAGCCTGAAGCCTACTCTCTTACAGAGACCACTCCTACCAAGGTCAGCTAAACCTTGGCTCACGTGGATACCACAAACCCAGTATCCTTGCATTCAGCTGTCCAAAACTCCCTGCCTCTCTGCTCACCTCTGTAATAAACATGCTGAGCTTCTGGGGTGTGTGGCTTCTCTGGAAGAGAGCCCAGTTCACTCAGTCCCAGCTTTCCTGTCTGTCTGTCTGTCTGTCTATGTGTGTTTGCTTTTCTTCCATTTCCTCACCACCCAAGTCAGGTCCAACTCTGGAGCCAAGCTGGAAACAGCAGTTTCAGTTTTAACGAAGATCAAATGGTAGTATCTCAAATGAAGTAGGCGTGTCTCTCACAGAAATAGCTTATGGAGAAGATATGCAAGAGTAGGGCAGAATTTCCTTCTACTGTGTTGCTCCGTCATCCTTCCGAAGCTCCCCCTCACAACTCTGTACCCTTGTGCCAAGCTGTAAGAAACTGAGTGCCCAGAGTGGCAGCTTCTGTGTAAGCATTTGTTCAGAAGGTTTACACATTTCCACTTATCTCCAATTGGCCAAATCTTAACCGCTTAGCCAAATCTACCTGCAAAGGCCCCTGGGAAATGTAGTCTTCTTAGAGGTAGCCTTAAGCTCAGCAAATAGATTTTGCTATGAAAAGGAAGCAAAGAACAGTAGAGAGGAGGCAAATAACAGTCTCTGTCCTAGTTGGAGCTCAGTGAGAAAGTCTTTTATGAAATTGTGCTGGAAAAGAAAAAAAGAAAAAACAGATTTTCAAACCCAGACTTGCAAATAACAGGGTTTTTTCAGAACTGCTGTTTATCTGTAAAAGGGAAACATACAAGAAAATACCAAAGCTGTTCTCCATAACTGTGATACAGACTCTGGGTTTTGAACTGTTACACATGGCATACTTATAGTGTTAGAACCAAATAAAGCATCACTTTTAAATATGGTAATTGAGGGTAGTATTCAAGGTATTAAGATAACAACTCTTACCAGTAAAGAAATTTTATGAATTAAAAAAATTTTTCATAGAGTTGCCACACAGTAACTATCCATACTTAGAGTATGGCATTTCAGCGTATGTCCTCAATGGGAAACCTATATGAAATACTCTGTTGGTCAGAATTTGACTGTATGCTACAGCCCTTACTGTAGCCCATGGTCTCTTGCAGAAGAATCAACATGCCTGCGGAATGTGGCTGGGGCCGCGGTAACAGCAGTGGTGTCTGTAGCAACAGGAGCAGTGACAATCTGAGCACAGGAGTCACATGGGCAGGGGAAGCGGCTGGCAGGAGTGTGGAAGGCTTTCCTCCATGTCATTGAGTTTAACACGTTAACTCTGTAGTCAAAGCAGTGCCTTTGAGCCCAGGGTTCATAAAAAGTGTTCCTGGCCCTTGCTGATCCCAGTTGCCAATGGTAAGGAAAACAGAACCTTGAAAGCTCACATTGATGGGAGCAGAGCCGGAGCTGGGGTCAGCCCAGCGCCCGGGCTCCTCCCCGCCTGACAGAACTGAACAGCTATTCATGGCTGCTGGAGGGCTTCCAAGCTGGGAGTGTAAATTTACGTGGATCATCTTTGCAGAGAGGAACTGCACAGTCCCCAGTGCCTCCTGCTTGATTCGGATCGACTGTTTATTTGTTTAGTCCTGTAATGATATTATCCACAGGGCTAGAGCCACACAGGGAGGAGGAGGAATTCCTGGAGGAGGGAGCCCCGTGAGTGTTTATTACCCTGTCAGCCCTTCACGACAAAAGACAAAAGTTGCTGCAATGTGTATTCCCACATATGCATCCACATGGACAATGTCGAGTGGAGGTGCTGAGGAAGAAAAGGGGCTCCCCAGAAGTCAGGGTGCCAGCTGCCTGGCTGAAAAATGTGGAGACACGCTCTCCCAGGGAGCCTCTGATTAAACCCCACCATCCAGAGCTGGAATGAATTCTGAGGTGTTAGCCATACCAGAGGTAACAAGGAAGTCCAGCTCTGGGATGGCTAGGGTCTTGCACTTCTTTGGGCCATGTGCCTCATTTTTTTTTTCTTTTTACTTTTTTCTTTTCAGGCCCAGTGGTTTCTGTTGCCTTAGCAGAAGAATCTAGATTTCTCATGGCCGTGCATATTTGGGGAGAGCAATGATTTTTCTTTCTCCTCAGTGCGCCTATTTATAACTTCATTTCGATGCCATTCTTAACTATGCATGTATTACCAAGGCCAGTCCCAGCTCATCTCCTCTGCCACCAGCTAAACTGTGCTGCCGATCGGTTTCTGATTATTTTTCTGGAAGCTTGCACTCTGAAAGCCTTTTCTAGCTCAGGAACATGCCACCCATCCAAGAAATACACAACTAGAAAGAACCGGCCAAATGAACCAACAGAGCCAGCCCGACATTGTGCTGGCTGGGACACAGGGTTCTAGTCATGGGCGGGTTGTGCCCCTGACTGCGGGTCTACTATGGGTCTGCCACATGGATGCTGCCGTCACACAGCTTGATGGGTGCCACCTGCGGGCCTCAGTTCAGTAATGCCAAGGCAGCAGAGGGCACTGGAAAGTAAACGCAAGTCGATGGATAGCTGCCACGGGCCTTGAGAAACAGCCCTGGAGGCACACCCAAACCACCCCCAACATGATGCCACGCTGCCAGAAGCCAGGGAGGAATGGCGGGCTGGCCAGGAACCTCAAATGGCCTGGGCTCACTTTGGGTAGTGAGGAAGGATGACCAGGGTTAAGACAAGAATAGCAGTTATCTCAGAAAATAGCCATTCCTGGTCCCCAAACAATGGAGACATTTTCAGGATGAAGGCCATGGTAAGGAATCTGAAGAGCCCTATCCATCTCCCTGATAGTGGTCACTATAGCAGCCCGATCCAACCCGCACAGATTCCCTCCAATCTCTATCTAGTGAAAAGCCGAACTGCCTAAATGTTATTACCGTTTGAATAATGGGATACAGACGGAAAATGCTTAGCAAGTGAACTGGAGGCCCATTAATAACCCCTCCGTTGCCCTGGATTTCTGGAAGAGGCAGTGGTGATTAAGTCTTGGGCTCACGCTGGTACCCGCCAGCCTCTTGGTTGCCTTTTTCAGTTCATCTAAATGGGAAAGAAAATCTAGAAAAATTCCTTCACAGTGCATACTGGGTACGAATAGGAGGCAGAGCCGGAGCAGTGGGAATTTGCCCTAGAACAAAGCAAAACATCCTGTTAAACAGAGGAGCTATTGCAAAAGCAATCTATAGACAGCCTGGGTGTTTTTCAGGCCGGGACTAGTGTGCTCTGGACAAACACAAATAGCTCCCTTCCTGCAAAGGGGTAGAAAACTCCCAACCATGAATGAGTTCCCGGCCACCCCCCACATAAGGGTGCCTGGCCTTGCCAAAAAATCACTTACCAATAAAGAACTCTCAGAAATGTGCCCTACCTTCGGCCAAAGAGGAGAACCTCTTTTCCAATAAATATTTGGCCAAGAAAGGGGGAGAGAGGCCAAGAGTCACAGACGGAGGGGACCAGCGGCCTGGGTTTGTTTGCATTGCCCGGCCAAAGTGAGAGCAGCCGGGCGCAGCTGACCACGGGTACAGATAGGTTAATTTCCACATGGAGCTGCAGAAACCCTATCCGCGGGTTGCGAAGCGTGGGTCAGCCAAGGCATGTTAATCTGTTTAGCATGTGCGCCGCACGGAGGAGCCAGACCACCGGGGCGCAGGAGGCGCGGCCGGCCGCAGCCGCAACCGCAGCCGCGCTCCTCCGGGGGAGTTAATAAAGAGCTTAAGGCAAGTTAGTGTATCGAGCTTGAGCGCGGCTCCGGGCCGGCGGCCCCGGGGATGGCGAGGCTGCCTGCGGCCGGCGATCGCGTCCCGCAGCCCAAGGAACCGCGTGCAGCGAGCCCGGCGCCCGAGCCTCCCGGGCGCCCGCGGGCCGGGCTCCCGTGGAGCGGGCCGGGTCGGGAAGCGCCGCGGCGAGGAGGAGGGGAGCGAGGGCCTAGCCATCTCGAACATTTTTAACTAATCAAAATATTTGCTGATGAGTATTTATTTTTACAAGAAGTCGGTTTGGCTGGAGACCTCCCGAGCAACAATATGGGCTGCCGTATTCGGTTTGTGCCCCAGCCAAGTGCGGTTGGGCTTATTGAATCTGTGCGCACGGAGATCAGTCGCTCCGGACATGTTTCTGTGTTCTAGGGAAGGCGCTTTTTCCCCAAGACCTTCTTTCTGCAGATGTCCCTTAGAATACAACCACATGTCCCCAAAAGCACGGGAGCCTTGTTGTATTATGTTTGGGCTGAATGAAAAGATCGCACGCCCTTTCCTGTCCAAGTCAACAAAAGAGAAGAAGAAAGGAAGGAAAATCTGTCTTAAGAAAGCAGGGCAGAGCCAAGAGGTCCCAGCATAAGCACAAACAGCATGAGATTCACACAAGCCAACACCCTCCACACTCCCCTTGCTCCCAGTTAAGCTCTTCCTTCCTCATGCCTTTCCTCTCTCAAAACTCACCCAAGGAAGCCTCATTTCAACCTCTCTCCAGTAAGGCTGTTAAGTTTGGTCCAAAAGCAATTAAACAGCTGTTGCATTGAGTCATTGCAAAGCCACGGCCACTGTCTAAGAAAAATCGAGAAGCTGAAGTCAATGGCGGTCTGACAGTGGACAAAGGAGGCCTCAGAGCAAACAGTCTTGATTGGTAAAGATGCTGGAAAATACTAGGCCATAGCTCTGTACTAGTTGGTAACTGAGAACTGGGTGAAAATATCCTAGCTGGTGATGGCATCTTTAAAAGATGGCACTGGGATGCAGGCGGAGGTGGTGGTGCATGCCTTTAATCCCAGCACTCAGGAGGCAGAGTCAGGCGGATTTCTGTGAGTTCGAGGCCAGCCTGGCCTACAGAGTGAGGTCCAGGAAAGGCGCAAAACTACACAGAGAAACCCTGTCTCGAAACAAACAAACAAACAAACAAACAAAAGATGGCACTGGGTTGGTTGGTGAAATGGCTCAGAGGGGAAGGACATTGCCACCTAACCTGACAACCTAAATTCAAAATTCAATCCTGGGACCATGTGGTAGGAAAGACTCAACTGCCTAACAAGTTGTCCTCTGGCCTCCACATGTGCACTGTAGCATGTGTTTTACAACACACACACACACACACACACACACACACACACACACACACACGCTCATGCACGCATGCACTTGAGCAGAAATGTTTTTTAAAAATAGGATGGCTGGAGGTGGGGTTCAGGCGTCCCCCATTGTCATCCTCTGACAGGCTCAGCTATGTCTACTGTAGTGAGCTTTTCAGTGGTGCAGTCTTGGGGGGGGGGGGGGGTGGAGGAGTGAGGTTGAGCCAGGCTGATTTGGTGAGGAGATCACTGCCAAGAAGGGCCTGCAGGAGATGTGAATGAGCCAACAGGAGAACTATCAAGTTGGATCTGATCAAGGAGCAAGTAAATCTGCCCATGGTGAGAAGTGCAGGATGATATCGATTGACCGGTCACTTCAAATGCACTGGGAAACACGCATCTGCAGTCACAGGGATCCGAAGCTGGCTAGCAATCACTGGGAAATGCAATGTGGCAGCTTCCAAAAGCAAGCAGGAGTCAAGGAAATGAAAGTTACATGAACAATTAGAAACCATGAATCCGTGTCCCCCTTCACTCTCGGTTGGAGGTTGTTTATGCAGTTTGGGAAGCCACAAGTGAAGACATCTGAACTGGATCACGCCCCCATTGGATAGATCCTTCAGTTGCCTGCTGTATGCTAATCTTGATTCCATCGACCTCGTGACGGTTGCCACCTGTCTGATATGGGTCTGTATAGGCCCCCAACTCAAAGCTAAATTATCTACGACTCTGAGGAACATGAAGGGAGTTTGTAGCTTCTTTCACGCAGAGAGATCCGTGGCCTTGAGCTTAACACAGGAAAGGAAAGGCCTTGTGGAAACAGCCAGCGTTTCTGTTGCTTGAGAAATGGTTAGCAGAGAGGAGAGAAGTCAGCAAAGCAAAACTTTCAGAGCAGCCCAAAAATCTTAACTGTGGAATGTACTGTCTTCAGAATCCCCAAGGGAAAAGTTCTGACAGTAACTCAGACTTCCTTGAGTCAGCAACCTCTGGGCCTGCCACTCAAAAGAAAGACCTCAATAGTGCCTGCTGTCCAGTGGACCTATGCAAATGCCTGCTTGGAGGATGGCATCTCTGCAGGCTGGGCCCAAGGCTCCAGCCTATTTGACCCAGGTGTCTATACACAGCAACATAGGCTGGGTGATGTAAACCTTGGGTGCTCACTTCTACAACTCTACAGTCCAGAAATCCAAAGTCAGGGATGGAAAGATTTGGTGCCTAGTGAGAACTCTCTTCTGCCTTACAAAAGCCAGCTGTGTCCCCATGCAGCAGACCAAGCAAGCTCGAACCAGTTCCTCCACTTGGGAAGGTACTGCCCACATGCTCACACACATGAGAAAGGGGCAAAAATGAAGCTGAAATTTGTCCACCTATAAGGAACCCACTCCCTTGACAACAAGCCCGCTCCGGCTCTCGCAGTTTTAATAAGTCTGCATGTGAAGGCAAGACCATCATGACCTAAACACCTCCCATTAGGGATCCACCTCTCAACACTGTTGCCCTGGGCACTAAGAATCCAAGAGATGCTCAAGAGATGAGAAGAGCCCTTGTTGCTCATGCAGAAGACCCGGGTTCCCAGCACCTGCATGGCAGCTCACAAACACCTATCTATAACTCCATTTTCAGGGGATAGGACACCCTCTTCTGCCCGTCATGAGCACTCTGCACACGTATGGTGCACTGACGTGCCTGCAGATAAAACACTCATCTCCATAAGCAAAAATGAATAAATCTCAAACATATAAAAGAAATAAAAAGACTCTAGTGCTTATTTGGGGAGGGACACCTTCAAATCGCTGCCAGTGGTGATAATAAGATGATGCTGACAACAGCTAACCCTGATTTCGCCTGTATCGTATGTCACTACTTTGTATTCACAGTGTTAGACAGTTGTCAAAATGTACCTGCATGGTGGATGTTATTTTTTACCCACTTTACAGATGAGAATACTAAGACTCAAGGAGGCTAAGTAACTTCATTGCCAGGTTAATTAGTGGTGGAACTGGTGTCAAACCATGGCCCTCTGTCTATACTACGAACCTTGTGATCTTAAACAATGGAGTGTCATAAGAGTCCCCTTTAAGCACAAAGAGCCCCCTCCCCAGTATCTGAGGATGAAGATGGTGTAGACATTTCATTTCACTGCCCTGGAGTCAACAGTTTAATGGAAACCCTAGTGTTTTGGGTATCAACATGTTTCTTACTACGTAGAACTCTATTTCCCAGGTCTCTTCAATATGTCAGTTCTGTGTCCCTCTCTTTTCTTTTCCCTCCCTCCCTCTCCTCCTTCCTTCCTTCTTTCCTCCCATGCTCTACCTCTGGGCAACATTCTCAGTCCTCTCTTTACTTTGTTATCTTTTGAGACAGGGTCTTGCTAAGTTTTCCAGGCTAGCCTTAGACTCACTTAGTAACCCAAGCAAGCTCCGAATTTGCAACCCTCCTGCTTCAGCCTGGAATTATCAGCCTGTGCCATAGGTCTGGCTTTCCCTCCTTTCTTTTAAATCTGGTCTCTTTTGTCACTTCTACTTAGATTCCGTTGTGATCTTTCCAAGCCCATTTCATTCCCATTGAGGCAACAAGGATGGCTGATAGCTTTCCTCTTCAGATACTTAGTTTTGCAAGCACGAGACTCCAGACTAGATGCCTTAGTTGCTGTCCCATCATTGTGCAGACACCATGACCAAGGCAACATATAGAAGGAAGAGTGTATTGGGGCATACAGTTTCAGAGGGTTAGAGTCTATGACCACTGTGACCGGGAGCAAGCAGGCCAGTAGGTTGCTAGAGCAATAGATGAGAGCTTACATCCTGATCCATAAGCATGGGGCAGAGGCAGAGAGAGAAGTAGCTGGGAATGGAGTGGGCTCTTAAAACCTTAAAAGCCCACCCACAGTGACACATGCCCTCCAACAAGGCCATACCTTCTAATCTTTCTCAGTTTCATCAACTGAGTACCAAGCATTCAAATGCATGAGCCTATGGGGGCTGATCTCATTCAAACCTCCACACTAGGAAAATGTGCTTGTTCCATGTGTGGATCTACATCATCTAAGACTGAACTGGGAGTAAAGTTCAGTGGCAAAAGGCTTGCCCTAATATAAGAGCCCAAGTTCAACTCTCAACATCACAAAATTGAGTAAATAAATACTTAAAGTTTTAAACAATTAAGTTAAATGTAAATTGAAAATGGTGTGGGTTTTTTTTTTTTTTTGGTCTTGTTTTGTTTTGCTTTTTCATGTTATTTGTATGAATGTTTTGGCTCATATTTTTATTAAGTTCACCATATTCACGCAGTGCCCACAGAGGCCAGAAGAAGGTGTCAGAAACCCTGGAATTGGAGTCACAGGTTAGGAACCACCGTGTGGGTACTGGGAACCCAACTCTGCAAGAGCAAGCAGTGCTCTTAACCACGGAGCCGTTTCTCCAGCCCCTAGGGTGATATTAAACAAACAAACAACAACAAAAACACCTTAGTCTTACACAAACCTGAGTTTCCCAGGCCACATAGGCCAGTAGAATCACACAGAAAGGGAACGTGGGACCGCTGGAGCATTTCAGAGGAGAAGGCACACGCGTCCAAGCGCTGATGGTCACTGACTTTGCCCTGTGATGATCCTGGGGATAAGGGAAGAGAAGCCAGAGCAGAGGAGCAGGTGGGACATTGTGGTTAATGCGGTGGCCGCCAGCATGGGATGGAACTGTAATCCTGCTGCTGCAATGCTTAGCCAACGCGGTCGATGTGAGTGTCCTCGCGTACCCCTAAGGCCTCCAAGGAGGCAGCTCAAAGAGAATGCTTGTCCTTCTTTTTAGTTTTCCTTTTTCCTTTCTTTTCTTTCTTTCTTTCTTCCTTTCCTCCTCCTTCTCTTCCTTCTTCTCCCCCTTCCTTATGACATCTGAGTGCACATATTTGCATGATAATGATTGGGTGGTAATTTGTAATGTGATTTTGTGTTACATATTATTTATTTCTTATGGGGGAGCACATGTGTGCTTTGTATGGCAGGTGAGGGCCAGGGGGGCATCTTTCCACCATGAGGGTGCTGGGGATCAAACTCAGACCGTCAGTCTTAGAACAAGTGCTGTTCCCCACTGAGATACCTTGATGGCCATAAAACACAATCATTTGAAACATGCAGTTGATGTATTATGATTAAATGAGGGTGAACCCCATCTCTCCCTTCGTTTTTCCTCTCTTTTGATTTTATTTTTGGAGGCAGAGTCTTGCTGTGCAGCCCAGGCTGGCCAGGAACTCTCTCCGACAGTGCAGCTGGGCCTTGAACTTGAGTCCTCTCACCCCTGCCTCTCAAATGCTGGGATTTCTATCTTCTTAATATGTATCCTTCCTCTGTATTTGAACTTCCGAAGTTCTCTCATCTAGTTCTTTATAAATATATGATAAATTGGTAAGAACTGTCTCCCCTTCCTGTGCTGTGGGACAGTAAAGAAGCCTCTTCCTAAATAGCATGGCCTCACTATGTAGAAAGTATTTTTTCCCCAAATAACATGGCTGATGAACCGAATAGCTTCCAAAACACAATGGGCCCATGTCGTTTAGATAAGCCATCTGTCTGGTGTGAAGATCAACTGCCCCACAATCCCTCAAACAGCAGGTGCCCTCACGTGGGCCGGACTCGCCTAGAAAGGAGACCAGAATGACGCGGCCCAGTGAGTCCCCCAGGCTTCCCATTCTAAAAATGTCTCATTAAATGAGTCCAAGCGATTGCTTCTGAAATCATAAATTCCAAAAGACACTGAAAGTTGCAATCACAAGGGGTAACAGAAGCCAAACACATTAGGAACATGTTCCTGGAGCAAGCAGCCTAATCCGGGACACGCGGGGACACATGGTTTGCCTCAATCATGTTTCATTTAGTCATCACACTGAGTGTGCAGGATTTCTCTCCGGGTGCAAGAGTGATTGATTTCCTTGGGAGAATTGTTTGTAAGAACCTGAAAGTTGCCAAGGCAAACACGTTGGAGGGAAGTGTGGAGAAGGGGAGTGAGACAATTTGGAATAGATCTGGCCTGGGGAAGTTCATGCAGAGGTGAGACAGTGAGATGTAGAACAAATAAAAACATTCTGCACACTTCATCTACATAAATTATGCTCGGAAAGCCGCTCAGTGCAGACATTAGCTGCCCCGCTACAAGCCTCCCGAGTGTACTGCTAGAATGTGGGAACGGAGCCAGCTTTTAAGTGAATGATTTGTAACTTTTCCTCCATACAAATTAATCTGTTCTTATTTAGGTCACCCTGATTTTAATCCACCGAAGTCATGCAGGCTTTGGGAAAAAAATAAAGAAAGACCAATTATCTATTGCCTTTTTATGATAGAATTCTACTACTGCCTGGTGAGTAGATTCATTTCAAGATACGTTGACGCTTCCTGTGGTCTGTTGCTCTACTCTAAAAAGAAACCTCTCTGGAAATGATACAGCACGCTTTTCAGTCTTGTCCACTGGAAACAGCTCCTTTGGTCATTTACACGTTTACTGTGCCCTTGAAGACAGCTTTGGTTAGGTCTTATCTGCTTTTAGGTATCAGCTTCTAAGGGATGCAAAGGGTCCTAAAATACTCAGAAACTTGGATACATTTGTGAGTAGCTTGGTTTTGCTGTTCATTTCGGTTTTGTTCTGGGACAGGGTCACCCTATGGAGCCTAGGCTGGTCCCAATCTCTCCAGCTCTGGGATAACAGGCATTTGCCAGGAGAATAGTTCTATACTAACCTCATGACTCACAAATAGAACTTTGATTTATTCTATTTGGATTTTATTTTGCCTGTAGCTAATTCCTAGGTGTAGAATGAAAACTTCTGTGAATTAGCTATCTGAATAAACATCTCCATTTAAGAGCTGGAGAGGTGGCTCAGGGGTTAAGGATACAGAGGACCCTGGTTCAATTCCCAGCACCCACACGGCAGCTTACAACTGTTTGTAACTCCAGTTCCAAGGTACCTGAAACTTTCACACCAATGCACATAAAGTAAAATTAAATAAATTATTTTTTTAAATCTCCATTTAAGGGTAATCCATAAGGATTGGAGAGATGGCTTAGTGGCAAAGAGTGCATGCTGCTCTGGCAGAGGACCAGAGTTTGGTTCCCAGCACCCACATTTGGCAGTTACACACTCAACGTCTGTGAACTCCAGTTCCAGAGAATCCACAGTCTCTTCAAACCTCCACAAGCACCCATTTGCTCACTCATGTGCACAAATGCATATGTACACATGAGTGCATGCGCATGCACACGTGTATGCACACACACAAACACACTTAAAAATAAAGAAACAAAATCTTTTTTAAAAACAAAGGATGATATTCTAAGTACAAAATAAATGCTGTAAAACTCAAATAACAAAGGTCTGAGCTGACTATGCATAGTAGTAGCCAGCACAGCCCCCAGTGTGGAGGTACTCAGGACTCACACTCGGACACAGCCCTCCATTCCCCATTATCCCATCACCAGTTAGTGCCTGACAGAAGAGGAGTATGTTTGTATCAGCTATCTTTGCTGTGTAACAAATGAACCCAAACACAGAAATTCAGAGCAACATTTACCTCCTTGGAGTTAGTATGGCTCAGGAGTCAGGGTGCAGTTTAGCTAGATCCCCTACCTAGCTGTAAGTGTCACAAAGGTCTCCCAAGGTCTGACAAGGATGAAATAACACCCCAGCTCATTTACATGATTGCTGGAAGGATTCAGTTCCTTGTTGGCCAATGGACTGAGACTTCAGTTCTTCCGGGGCGGTTGGCTGCTGGTCCCCCTCAGTTTCCCCCCATGTGGGTCTCTAAACAGAGCATAGCCCGTCAGCCAACTGCATCAGTGCTGCACAGCAAGAGGGCAGGATGGTTGCTCAACCGTCAGTCACATCCCATCACTTTTTTTTTCTAATTGACATACATACATTGTACATAGTGATGGTTTGGTGGTTTCCATAGAAACATTTTCATACAAGCACATTACATACTTTGACCGTATTTACCCCCGTATTTCCTTTTTCCCCTCCTCTGCCCCACCAACCTCTTTAATTCCTCCGGTCCCACCCTTCTACTTTTTTTTTCCAGAGCTGAGGACCAACCCAGGGCCTTGCACTTGCTAGACAAGCACGCTACCACAGAGCTAAATCCCCAACCCCTCTGCTTTCATGTCATACATACTGTGTGTGTGTGTTCGTGGGTACACACATATGCACATGTGCGGTGCCTGATCTAGGAGTCACACACACCAAGAAAACAAGTGGAGCTGGAGAGATGGCTTGGTGGTTAAGAGCACTGGCTGCTCTTCCAGAGGTCCCGAGTTCAATTCCCAGCACCCACATGGCAGCTCACAGTCTGATGTCCTCTTCTGGTCTGTGGGCATACACGCAGCCAAAACACCTGTATACATACAAAATAAATCTTAAAAAAGAAAAGAAAAGAAAAAAAGCAATCCAACCAATTAATGGCCCAATGAAACAAACAGATGAGGAATAAATAGCCAATAAATGTATGAAAAATGTTCAACATCCTTAACCAGCAAGGAAATTCAAATTAAAACTACACCAGGATTGAATCTCACCCTAGTCAAAATGGTCATCAAGAAAATGAAAATACATGCTGGTGGGGCTGGAGAGATAGCTCAGAGGTTAAGAGCACTGGCTGCTCTTCCAGAGGTCCTGAGTTCAATTCCCAGCAACCACATGGTGGCTCACAACCATCTGTAATGAGATCTGGCGCCCTCTTCTGGCCTGCAGTCATACATGCTGTATACATAATAAATAAATCTTTAAAAGAAAATACATGCTGGTGAGGATGGGGGAGATCATCCACTATGGCTGGTCAGAATGTAAGTTGGTCCAGCCATTTTGGAAATCAGTGTGGAGGGCCCTCAAAACTAAACGGAAACCACTACATGCTCTCCCACTTCTGCTGTATTGTCTTTGATGGAAGCCACTCTCTAAGTCTGGATCACACTCAGAAGGGAGAGAAATTGCAGAAAAGTTGTGAATACCAGGAAGTGTGGTCCAACGGAGCTGTTCCAGGAGCTGCCTCCCTTGCTCAGGTGAAGGGCTTACTTCTTGGCATTTGGTTGAGACATGTTCCCCATAAACTCTATGTTTTAACACATAGTCACCAGATGGTGGCGCTGTTTTGGTGGTGCAGCCTTGCTGATGAAAGTGGGTCACTGGGGGCAGGCCAAGAAAGACTGCAGTAGCCAGGCTCCACTTCCTCTTTTATTTTCCACCTCCTGTGGATGCAGCATGACCGGCCAGTCTCCAGTTCCTGCCACTGTACTTTCTGAACAATGTTCGATTGTATCCTCTATGAGTCAGAATAAATCCTTCCCCTTAAACTACTTCTTGCCACGTCACAGCCATGAGAAAAGTCGTCAACACACTTCCTTGTATCCAAGCCTACCATCTACTCTAGGACAGCGGTTCTCACAGTGCAGGTCCCGGATCAGCAGCATCTTTGGGAGACTTGTTAGAGTTGCACATTCTCGGGCCCACTTTAGATCTTCTGAGTCCTATTTAGTTGAGTCCAGCATGCTGTGTTTTAATTGGTCCTCAAATAGGTCTGAACATGCTGAATTTTAAGATGTGTGGGAGGTGTTGTCTTGGAAACAAAGGGAGCAGATCTCATTTGGCCACCTAGCTCTCCCCTCTGAAGACCAGCATACTAGTCACGACAGCTGTACCCACATCTTCAGCATCCTTGTGGCTGCTAGTGTTTTAGTGTTGATGACCATGGTGATCTGAATAGGAATGGCCCCTATAGGCGCATATATTTAATGCCTGGTCATTAAAGAGTTGGCGCTTCTTGATAGAAATTGAACAATTTGAGAAGGATTAGCAGGTGTGGCCTTGTTGGAGAGAGTGTGTCACTGAGGGGTAGGCTTTAGAGTTTCAGAAGCCCAAGCCAAGCTCGGTGACTTCCCACCCCACCCCCTGCCTCTCTCTCCCTCTCTCTCTCTCTCTCTCTCTCTCTCTCTCTCTCTCTCTCTCTCTCCCCTTGCCTGTGGATCCGGATGTAGAACTCTCAGCTCCTCCAGCATTATCTCAGCCTCTCCAGCATTATGTCTGCCTGCATGCCATCATGCCTCTGCCAGACTGATCATGAACTAACCCTCTGAAGCTATAAGCCAGCCTCAGTTAAAGGCTTTCTCTATTAAGAGTTGTAGTGATCATGGTATCCTGTACTTAGAGTTTTCCTGCCTGGCCCACAGTCAGGACAAATCTCTCTCACCCGCCAGGCTCATAGACGCTCAGAACCAACCAAGTAAACACATAGAAACTTACATTGTTTACAAACTGTATGGCCGTGGCAGGCTTCTTGTTATCTACTTCTTTTATCTTAAATTAACACATTTCTATTAATCTATACTTTGCCACGTGGCTCGTGGCTTACCATTACCTTACATCTTCCTTGTCATGGCAGCGGCTGGCAGTATCTCTCCGCCCCAGCCTTCCACCTTCCAGAATTCTCTTCTCTCTTGTCCCGCCTATATTTCCTGCCTGGCCACTGGCCAAGCAGCATTTTATTTATACAGAGCGATATCCACAGCAGTATCCTTCACAGCAATAGAACATTGACTATGAAAATAACTTATAATAAAAACCAGGAGACATTATATGATAGTCCCTCATATGGCACATCTAGGTGAGATTTTTGTTGTCCTCGAACACACACTGGGAACTGGATCCAGAGCCTCCTGAATGCCATTGAGCTAGATCACCAGCTCTCAGATATTTGTTTGGCTAATCTTTACCTTGGATTTCAGTTTTGAAAATTTAGTAGATCTCGGGCATCTAACCCCGCAGGCTGACACTTTGTAGAGTTTGAGGCCAAGTGGACTTGGGTTACCCCAACCAGTCTTCCAAAGAGCCTGTCAGCTGAGGGGGAAGCAGTCAGCTGTCTCCACGTTACACTTGTTTCTAAATCTCAGTTCTCTGGGAAAGTCCTTAAACTCTATCCATGCTCAAAAAACAAATTGTCATTGGGGCCGCAGATGGCTCAGCAGCTAAGGATGCTTACTGCTCTTGCCATGGGACCCAGGCTCAGTTTCATGGCACCCACCAGGCAGCTCATAACAGCCTGGAATTCTAGTTCCAGGGGGGCCAACACTCTCTTCAAGACTCTCCAGGCTCCTGGGGCCCACATGGTGCTCATAAACTCAAGCAGAGTCACACACATGCACAGAAATAAAATAATAATAATTTTTTAAATGTTAATTGTTACAGGTGTATTCCCAAGAGTATAAGGTGGCTAAAAATAGCTGATTCTGTGTACTAGGGCCTTCTAGCAGGAATACATACTCTGAGATAGTTAACATCACACCCATGGGATAAAATGGTATACAATACAGATCTGTACTCTTCTGGGCTGTGTGCCATTCCATTCCCTCTCCTTTCCTTTGGCTTGTTTGTTTGTTTATTTGTTTGTTTGTTGATTTTTGAGATAATCTCCCAATGCAACCCAGGTTCACCCTGAACTTTCAGCCCCCCACCTCAGCCTCCTGCATACAGGGGATTGCAGACATGCATTACCATGCCTAGCCCCTTCTGCTCTTGTATCATGCTTCCAAATTCATGGTCCTGTCCTCGGAAGTCTTCGATGTTATTATAGAAAAGAAAAGAGACTGGGGTGGAAGCTTGGGTTCAAATCTCAACTCTGGTAGAAACTATGTAGCCTGAATTTATTTACTTAACCTCTTTGAACTTGTGTTTCTATTTTGGAGACAGGCCAAACACGTATCTCCTAGATTTGACGTGTACATGAACAACAATATGGCATAAAAGTTCTCGCCACACAGTAGCTGCTAACTAAATGTTATTTCTCCCGTCATTCTGTCTACACTCCCCCTAGGTCTTAGCATGTCATCCTGCATATCTGAGGTCATTCAAAAATGTTAGAGCTTGCAAAAATCTAGGGCTGTTCCCTTAGGCTAGCTGGACATTTCCAGAATCAGACAGGGAACCCACACTAATATGAACAAACTCTCTAATGAGTAGTTCGTGCAGAGAACATAGGATCTCACCCTATGTCAAAATCTCAAAATCTCATTAGGGAGATTCACTCTTGTCATTCAGAGGATGTATTAACTGTTGACCTGAGTGGGTAATACAACTCTGTGTTATGGACGTTACACCCTCAGTACCCTAAGAATTAATATATTTACTGAAACTTCAGTGTTGAAGACCTCAACTGTCCCTTTGGGCACATATGATGAACATAAGAAATATATTGCATTGTTGAAATTAGACAATTCTTTCTCAACTTTCTGTTGGCATACCCAATAGAGCGTTTACTCACTTTGCCCTGGCAAGTCTGTGATGCTCCTACTAACTGATTGCATGTTAGTTGCTTCTGGGAATGGGGCATGCCAAAGGCAACAGTTCAAAAAGAAATTGCCCCCGGTTCAGTTTAATAATGCACTATAGTTTTTAAAAAGATCTTCTAGTACCAATTTCTTGCTTTTATAAGCACAGTCGTGGGGCTGGAGAGATGGCTCAGAGGTTAAGAGCACTGGCTGTTCTTCCAGAGGTCCTGAGTTCAATTCCCAGCAACCACATGGTGACTCAGAATCATCTATAATAAGATATGGTGCCCTCTTCTGGCATGTAGGCAGAACATTGCATGCACAATAAGTAAATCTTTTTTTAAAATCTTAAAAAATAAGTATAATCATATATAATTTATTAACAGGGATATATTTTGAGAACTGTGTTGTTGCTGGGTGATTTTGTCTTTGTATCAGCCTAAGTGTGTTGTAGTTATACAAACTAAGACAGCCATGACTCCTAACTAGGTGGCTTAGTCTAATAGGACCATGTCATTCTGGGGTACATTGCTATACTGTGACTCCTCCTCCCCCCGCAAGTCATATATAGAACAGTTGTGATTTTTGTTTTGTTTTGTTTCCATTTTTTATTTTATGGATAGACGTTAGGCCCATTTGTATGTCTGTGTATCATGTGCATGCAGTCCATATAGAGGCCAAAAGAAGGCATCAGATCCTCTGGGACTACAGTTGCCAACAATTGAGAGCCCTGTGTGGGTGCCGGAGGTCGAACCTGGGTCCTCTGGAAGAGCAGTCAGTGCTCTTAACTGCTGAGTCAACTCTCCATCCGGGAAATGGTTGTCTTTTAATTATTAATTATTAGTATGTATATCTTCTGTTTATAAAATACAAATCAGGCGGGCAGTGGTGGTGCACACCTTTAATGCCAGGACTCGGGAGGCAGAGGCAGGCAGATCTCTGTGAGTTCAAGGCCAGCCTGGTCTACAAAGTGACTTCCAGGAAAGGTGCAAAGTTGCACAGAGAAACCCTGTCTCAAAAAACAAAAACAAAAACACACAAACAAAAACTACAAATAAAATTTTATACCAAGCAAGTAAGTGAAAGTATGAAGAAAATATGTTATTTTGAATAGAAAGACCTTTTAGGTATGGTACCCATGAATTATAACCAGATGTTTTCTCTCATTTCAGATATTTGAAGATTATAGATATTAATCTAGGAATTTCAGTCAAGCTGAGCAGTAATTAGCAGAGCATTGTAAACGTCATTTATACAAGTGGAAATGTGGCTACCACACCTCACTGTGCTAGCTGGACTCCAGATTCATTGGGCTCAGATAAATGGTTAGAACAGCTTCTTATCTTTATTGTTTTACCTTTTGGATAAGCAGACAAGGACAATTTTCTCCAAATTATTTTACCCACATTGTTCATCTGCCAGATTGGTCAGTTCATTCAGTAGTCAGAAAATAGTTTTTGTAGATTTACTTGCTTTCTCTTACGTGCACGCGTGTTTTGCCTGCATGTACGTGTATGTATCATGTGCATGCCCAGTGCCCACAGTGGTCAGAAGAGGGCATCAGATCCCCCGGAACTGAAGTCATGGATGGCTGTGAACTGCTCTTGCGTACTAAGAACCAAACCCACATCCTCTGCAAGAGCAACAAATGCTCTTAGCCAATGAGCCACCTCTCCAGTCCCCAGAAAATATTGTAATATCAATAGGATATGAAAAACCAAAGAATTATGAGATAGGAATATGGTGGGAAATTCATAGTAAATACAGTAAAGATGGCGTTCACAAGAGACTGTAGTAGAATAATGTCAAATAAGCAGAACAGATAATAAATCATCAAGAATGGGGACAGATGAGAATGATGAAGCCTGGGCTCTCGAGTTTAGACCACCTAGGGCTGGCTTCTACACATTAGCTCATCCACTTACTTGATAATAAAAAGCGGGTGTGTCTGGTAGAATGCCTGTAAGAGTCAGATGACATGATTCCTCTAACCTAATTCGCATGCCGCCTCCCCAGAAGTATTCCATACACGTTAACTCATGCAGTGATAGAGTATGATGCGACAGTATTTCCAAGAAAAGGTAGAAATCTCAGCCAGTTCTTACATAATGATGACTACAGAGATAAGAGGAAAAGTCACTCTGGGTATGGACTGTGACATCAATAGCACAAAATGCCAAACATTTGCAGAGCCCACCTAGACAGTACATTTGACCCAATTATAAAGGACCAGATCAGAACTGGGACGCTTATCGCATCTAGGAAATCACTTAAAGTTCTTGAACAGAAGCATGGCAAGACAGGGGCCTCTGTGGAGGACAGGCATGGGGACGTATACCTCAAACCTGGTACCCAAGGGCGGAAGCAGAAGGACCAGGAGCTTGAGGTCAGCTCGGGCTCCAGGCTGAGACCCCATCTCCCAAAACAAAAAGAGGGTTTGGGCAAGAGAATTTGTAGCATGTGTTGGTCCAGGAGCAGACTAGACGAGATGAAAGCAGTTCAGTGGTACAGGCTGCGGCGTCAGGAGTGGAGAAGAAAGGAAACGAGGCAAGTTTCTGCAGAACAGACAAGCTTTGGTGAAGAGCCGATTCGAAGAGTCGCCATGATAAGAGGAGGAGACGAGATTCTGAAAATGTTAATGCCAGGTTACTAGGGAAGCCGAGTATTAGCCAAGAAGGGACGCGATCATGGATATGGAACGTTATGGCTAAGGCTTACGGAATGCCTAGCAGGCAGCTGAACCTGGGACCAGAGATAGCAGAGTTTAGAGATGTTAGGTCTGAAACCTGGGTCACCTACCCGAATAAAGAAGGCTGGATGCTGGGCTGTGGGGGCATCACAGCGAGTCATTCCAATCAGTTCTCCTTCTGCCGAGCCCAGTCTATCCATTTCCATTCCCCTAGCCCCAGGTATTTTCAGCCCTCTGCATCCTGTCTTCTCATTATTGTACCCTATCAGGAAAGATAGTCCAGTCATTGAGAGGCAGGGGCAGATCTCTAAGTCTGAAGACAGCCTGGTCTAAATAAAGCATTCCAGGCCAGCTAAGGTTGACAACATTGTAAGACCCTAACAACACAACAACAACAACAAAAAGCGGGGATTGGGGATTGGGGTAGGTGGGCCTGAAAGCCAGCCCTAAAATGACCCTTCTACGTTTCTCATAGGACCTTCCCACTTCAGAGTCAATATGACAAGAACGTGTTTGGAGAGCTAAATATCCTTCAACCATTAACCACATGCTTGATTGACAGGCCCCAGGCCACCCTGTCCCCATTCCTCACATGTGAGTTACTTCTCTGCACTGCTAAGGAGACTCTGGACTATATCAGACCAGGAGATTCCGCTGCTCATTTGTGTCATGAGACTCCGGCCTTGCCTTCCCCCTTCACGCTGAAAGCACCCTGCTCGCTCAGTGTCTTGTTTCCATATGTAAGTTCCATTGCTTTCCAAAATTCATCGCAGACATTGCGTCCTCCGAGAGGCCTTCCTCAGGCCTCCCAGATAGCAACTTCGCTTGCTGTGATCTTTAACTAATCAGCTCATATTTATATTGAGTACTCTGTGTAATATTTTAATTAGCATGTGTGTCTCCTCTCTCCCTCCCCTGGCCAGATGTTCTGTCTTTCTTTGTGTCCACAGCAACGCCCCTCATGCCTGGCATACAATAGGTGCTCACTAAGTGCAAACAAGATGAGTCCATGACAATGACTAGAACACTAAATGTGGGTCTTTGATCTCCCTGCATTTGCTTTATTTATAATGTGCCTATTTTAATGTGATCTTTATTTGTAATTTTTTTCAATTCTTATGCTATTTTGTGTGTATAATGTCATGTAGACTAAAGACTAGGGTCACAGATTCCTACGTTTGCCGCTGCTTATGGCATTTCAAAAAGAATGGTCTTAGTTTACTATTAATTTATTATGTAGCTTTATTGAATTTTTAAAGTAAAAGTACTCTTTTTTTTCCTCCAAGAATTTCTTTAAAGGTTTTACAGAGCAAAGTCATACATTATAAATTGCCTTAATTTTTACATGAGCTGTTTCAAGCCAATCAAGAACTAAAAAACAAAACAATCTAGTTACTAGAGGTTTTTGTATCCGCCCCCCCCCCCCCCCCCCAGATACCCATGATCCAGTTCTTCTGCTCAAGTTTCTTAGAGTCTGTGTGGTCCCTTCTGAACTCGAAACAGACAGGGGCCTGTCTGTGTGAGCAGGTAGATGAATGGGCGGGAGGAAAGAGGCCTGTCACTTTCCTCCCGTCTCTCCAAAATTAATAGGACACATGTGTGCAAAAGTGGTAAGCCACTAATAATATTTAGAGCTCCACAATTCCTAGTGGAAATAAAATAATATAACAGTCAACGAAAAGAGCAAGCCCCGTAGTTGAAACACGGGCACCCACGTTTGAACTCTGTCTGAAGCCAAGTCGCTTGTCATTTGGGCTGCTTGCAGTAGGAGTTCAGATTGCTTCTATGTCATGATCCCCTTACAGGTAGACAGGTCGGATCATAAAGGGGAGATCTACATGAAAATTGCGCCATGATTGTGCACCTCCTGAGTTCATAATCGAGGCAAAGTTTTAACTGATTAACTAGTTCTTGTTGCGTCATCCTTTCATAGCAGGGTTACAGACGTTAAAACTGTGGCTAGAGCTCATAAAACTGCCACACGTAAGACTTTATAAACCAGGTAAGGATGTGTACTGCCACGTTTTAGAAAAAAAGGAGGAGGAGGAGGAGGAGGAGGAGGAGGAGGAGGAGGACTAATAAATGCTACCCCTTAAACCAGTGGTTCTCAACCTTCCTAACGCTGCAACCCTTTAACACAGTTCCTCATGCTGTGGTGACACACACACACACACACACCCGCCACCAAACCACAAAACTATTCTGTTGCTACTTCATAACTGTAATTTTGCTACCATTATGAATCATAATGTAACTATCTGTTTTCTGACGACTGGGGGGGGGGCAGGACCCACAGGCTGAGAACCACTGCCTTAAACACCTGACATTTTGTTTAAGAGACTGTTTCCAGCAGGTAGCCATGGTAGTGCTCATGACAACCCTAGCACTCAAGAGACTGAGACAAAAGGTTAACAACCTCAGTCAGTGCTAGACTGAATGGCATAGAATTCCAGGCCAGTTTGTGCCCTATAACAAGACACTATCTTTTTTTTTTTTTTTTTTTTTTTTAGATTTTCGAGACAGGGTTTCTCTGTGTAGCTTTGCACCTTTCCTGGAACTCACTCTGTAGACCAGGCTGGCCTCGAACTCACAGAGATGTGCCTGGCTCTGCCTCCCGAGTGCTGGGATTAAAGGCGTGCGCCACCACCGCCCGGCAACACTATCTTATATAATAATTATGACAGTACCTTTAAAACAAGCATGCAAATTTCCAAGAACCAGTTTTTAAGTGTGACTCTAGAAATGAGACAGATATGGTTAAACCTTTACCAGAATTTATGCATATAAATGGGTTTTTCCTTGAAGTGTCACCCTGGACACAGACCAGTGTCAAAATCTCTCTGGGGGCATTTTAAGAACTCTCCCTTTGTAACCAGTTCATAAATTGCATGTGTGAGAGATCTTCCATGACTGTTCAGTTTTGCCACACACAAAAAAAGTCTTATTCAACTTGGTCATCTACCTAATTTATCATAGTTGACTCTTGGTGACATTGGCAATTCACAAAGTTAAATCTACCCCCTAAGAATGAAGACATTCAAATAAATAAATGATATTTTTGATGCTCCAAAACCTTTTCATTTTCAATATAGGAAACACAGTGGGCAATTATCAAATGTAATATTAGGAAAAAAAACACATTTAAATACTGCTTATAAGAATGTATGTTGCCCTTATTAATTATGAAAATCTACTAAAGAAAGCTCTCAGCAGCAGCAGAAAGTCTCCTAATGGGACACTGATTGAAGGATCTTTTTCTTTTGAAAAAACAATAGACTCACAAGAAGTTGAAAGAAGAGTCCACTGTGTTCCATGTGCCCTTCAGACAACTTCCCCAATGGTGACTTAGTATGCAGCTATAGTACAATAGCAAATCCAGGACAGTGATGTTTGTACAGCACTATTAAGTACCTTATATATTTTAATCATTTTATGTGCATTCATATGGGGAGTTAGGTCTGCACAGCTATAGCAGATTGGTTGAGACTGGGCAACTTATAAAGAGCACTTTCTCAGAGTTCTAGAGACTGGGAAATCCAAGTACTAGGTGCCAGGATATGTAGGATATGGTAATGACCCTCCTCCTCCTCCTCCTCCTCCTCCTCCTCCTCCTCCTCCTCCTCCTCCTCCTCCTCCTCCTGCACTTCCTCCTCTTTTGGGTGTTTTAAGACAGAGTCCATAATTCTGTAGCCCAAGATGGCTTTGAACTTACAACAGTTTTTGTGTCTCAGCCTCGGAGTACTAAGACTAGATAGAGCACAGGAAGGCGTGAGCCTGGCTGGCAAGGCTTCCTTGCAGCAATTCTCACAGGTGGAGGAAGGGCAAGAAGCGACAAGTCTCTACTCCCATGTGACCCGGTCACACTCACCAGCCCTTCTTTACAGTGAACCTAATCAGCAGACAGGGCTCTCCATTAAGCTCTACCTCCCAACAATCCTGCACTGGGGGTGAAGTTTCCAATGCATGTGTTTGGGAGACATACCAGACCATAGATAGCAGTGTGTGTGTGTGTGTGTGTGTGTGTGTGTGTGTGTGTGTGTGTGTGTCTCACTATATGCAACGTGACCCTGTGTATATATTCATGCGGCAGCCCCCAAATTAAGGTGCAGAACTTTCCCATCACCAGGAAACCCCCCTTTTCCACTCTTCTCCTCTTCCCTGTTTCTTGGCATAACTAATCTGTTCTTGTCTCTGTAGTCATCAGTTAAGAGTACTTGCTACTCTTCTAGAAGACCCAGGTTCAATTCCCAGCACCTACATGACAACACAAAACTGTAACTCCAGTCCCAGGGAATCTGACACCCCCTTCTGTGGGCATTAGACACACATAATGTTACACAGACATACATGCAGGCAAAACACCAATACACATTAAAAAATTAATAAACTTTTTTTTTTTTTTTTGGTTTTTCGAGACAAGGTTTCTCTGTGTAGCTTTGCGCCTTTTCCTGGAACTCACTTGGTAGCTCAGGCTGTCCTCGAACTCACAGAGATCCGCCTGGCTCTGCCTCCCGAGAGCTGGGATGAAAGGCGTGCGCCACCACCGCCAGGCCACATTTTTTTTTTTTAATGTTAAATGAATGGAATCATGCAGTCCCTTTCTTTTCCAGGTCCAAAGGCACAATGATTTTGAAACCCAGTTTGTCAAGTTCATAGTGCATTCCTTGTTATGTATATTGCTTTGTTTACCCATTACATGACTATGATATTTGTTCTCTTTCTCTTTCCTTTTTCCTTTCTTTATTTCACAAATGAATCTTCTATGGGCTTTTGCATACATGTCTTTCTATAATCATAAATTCTCATTTCTCTGGTATAGAGGTCCTAGTCTAGAGTGTAATTGCTGGATAGTGTGGTAAGTGCATTTTTAGTTTTACAATCTTTGAGGGTGACTTTACACTCATACCAGTAATATGCAAAAGATTGGAGTCTCGGCATCCACAGTATTAGGGTAATATTGCTATTTTTATTTTACACAGTTCTTTTTTTTCTTTCAGTGTATGTGTGGGTGGGGGGTATGCACATGTACTGTGGCCACATGTGGAGGTCCAAGAACAGCCTGTGGGAGTCAGTTCTTTCCTCCCACCATGTGGGTCCTGGGGCTTTAACTCCAGTCATCAGCCTTGATGGCAAACATCTTTATAAACTGGGCAAGCTTGAGGACTGGAGAGAAGGCTCAGCAATTAAGAACACTGGCTGCTCTTCCAGAGGACCCAGGTTCAATTCCCAGCACCCACATGGCAGCTGTCTGTAACTCTAGTTCCAGGGGATCCAACACACTCACATAGACATGCATGCAGGTAAAACACCGCAATGCTCATAAAATAAAAATAAATAAATTATTAGAAAAATAAACTGAGCCATCTTACTGGCTCTTGCTATATTTTGAAGTAAGTGATTCAATTTATTTGTCTGATATTATGATAACGCATATTATTCCTATCCCCACGCTGCCTTCCTCAGTGTGAACTCTGTGCCTTATTATAGGTTTCTATTTATATTTATATTTTTAGATTTAAGAGCATAAAACAGAATGTTCCCGACTTTGAATTTACTAATGTCCAATATAATCAACCAAAACTATGTTTCCAGTTCTTCTAAACGCTCTCATTTCTCCTTTGGCAGAAGCAGACCTACCCTTCCTGAAGGAGAGGTCCTCAGGCTTCGTGCTCGGCTTCTGCTGAAGGGAGAGAGGATTGGTGAGTCTTTCCTGGGTGTCATCCCAACACAAATTCAAGAAAGGGCTGGCTTCCTGGGACGGTATCTGAGGGGAGGGGCAGCGAGGAGGACCATCAGAGTCCTGCAGGTTTGCTGTGCTTTTCCCTGTTCAAAGCTAACTGGTCTGTGTGGTGAACTACAAACAGGGTAGCTGTGTTAGTTGCCAATTGAACACTTTACTTTCAAACAGAATTCAAAGCACACTTGACAGGCCGTTGCATTAAGTACTTACATGTCTGAAATAGAACAAACTGGATGCAATTTACTTTCCTCCTCAAGTCCATGCCATTCTTTGTGAAGAGGCCCCAAGTACTTACTACTAGTCTTGGGGGGATGAAATGGCAAGGAGGAAATAGAATCCAATTACAAAAGCAGCCTGCAGCTTCTGCTCTCCTTGCAGCTGCCCACAACTGCATCTTGAAAATGACGTAACCCAGTTGCTGTGTAAGGACCAACTATTTTTGTTTATACACTTGTCTTAAGATTGCCTTTCTGGTTGATAGTGGAACGTTGGGGCCTCACAGGGCAGGGTGTCTAAACTAAAGCTTTACATCATTTGCTTCTCATCTGTACCTGTATAAATTATTTACAACCTACATTGACTTTTCAATAGGGATTCAAGGAAATGAATCTTGCAAATGTGGTGATGAAGAAAAGAACCAAAAAACACACACCAAATGGTCCCACTTATATGAAATTCATGATAGCGTGAGACCCATCTGAGGGTATAAAAACAAGACCAGTGAGTGGAAGAAGGTGGTGTTTATTATGAAACAGCCGTGGGGTTCTTCCATCTTGTTTTTCTTTTTAATCTTGATCTAAGCACTGTGATATAGGTGCATATCCACCACCCTCTATATTTAGAGGTCGAACCCTTGACCATATGTATATAAATCTTAATTAAAATTCAAATCAACAAATGAAATGGAAAAATAAGAGGTTCTGTGATTAAAAAAAAAAAATCACAGACTGTATAGATTAAGAGTTTCTATTTCAAAGTTTCCAGGAACTTGAAATGTTTGCAAATTGTCATTTTTCTCCAATGCAAATGAGCCACTTAAAAAAAATTCTTTCCTCTTCTTTGCTCCTCCCAATTTAACAGGCTGGATTTATGTCCCAATGTCATGCATATTGTAACTGTTAAATTAAAATATTGTGAGGTAGGGTGTGGAAGCAATAAAACTCTATTAAGATCAGTTTAGGCCTTTAAAAAATTCCACAATTCCTTTCACTCACATGACATCTTTCATTTTTGTTTTTGAAGTTTGGATCCAAGGAATTCTGCAGACTGTGGGTTGACATTTAGTTAATAGCATCTTCTCCTGAGGTTCCATTTTCTAAATTAACATGATCAAGAACAGTGACCTAATGATATTTCTTTGTATGTCTGGCTCTTTTCCAAGAAAGGGGAGGGGGGGCATGAAGTAAAAAGAGGAAGAAAGCAAGAAATCAAGGGTTTTGATCACCTTTGTTTTAGGGCAAAATGTTTCAAATTTTTGTAAAAAAAAAAATATATATATATATATATATCAGACACCACCTTCTCATCAACAAAATGAACCAAACAGCTTTCCTTCCATACAAAAATCTGTATTAGCAAATTACTTCTGTTTCTCATTTTTCTGTTACTTCCCTAATAGCTTGTGTCTGGGATTCTTCCTATTAAGCAGTGAGAAAGCTAAAGAGAAATATGTTGACACGTACAGCTATGGAAAGAGACTCAAGAGCTCGCCGGAGGAATCGAGTCCGGCTTTAGCTAAGATGTAATTGAAGGCGGGCTAAAAAATCAAGGAAGAAGGCTGACAGTGTGTTAAGACTCTCCAGGCTCGTAGTAGGTGCTTAAGACATTTTTCCAAGAAGGAAGGAGGGAGGAAGGGAGGGAGGAAGGAAAGGTGGACAGACGGACGGACTAGTGACGAAATTTCTACTAGTAAGAAACTGTCACCCCCACAGGAGACCAGGAGGGCGGACAGAGTGGCATCTGACCCACTTCCTGTAGTTCACAAATGCTTTTCTCTCAAAATTTCGTGGGGTGGGGGAGGGAGAAGGGACTACCTATGTAGAAAGTGAGAAAAAAGGAAGCCGGCTACCTCGAGGAGAAAAGGAAGAGGGTGGTGTCCGGAAGGATACTTCTGAGACGCCTCGCTTTCCACTCGGATGCCCCCCAGCATCCTGGAGCTGTTGGCTGGCCTTCTGTGTGGGGCAGGGACTGGGGCTCTGAATGGAAGGGAAAGCGGGAGCTGGGCAACAGGTGGGAAGGTGGCGGACTTTTGTCTCCTAAAAGGGCGGAAAGCAGTGGCGCACAGGAAGGGTGTCTGCAGGGTCCCCGAACTCTCGCCGTCGCCCCGGCTCCTCTAATTAAAGAGGGGATGCAGGGTGGCATTAGTTCCCAAACGTTTTAATCGAGCCTCCTTTCAATGGCTAGGGATAAATGTAGCCACTGTTACTCTGTGGTGAATGAGTCGCAAAGGCCCCCGCCCGGCCCCCAGCGTGGCCATTCAGGACTCTTTTCACAACTCCTAAGCGGTTCAGTCCCTGGGCCCAGCGACACTGCAGAGCGCTCCTAATTAGTCTAATTAGAAAGGTGGATTGATAGATGGAAAGAAGACAGAGCCGGGTTAGGAAGATGCTCAATGCTGCCAATCTCCGCTGCCTTGACGTTTATTCTCTCCGGAAAGAAAAGGCCGCCAAGGAGGAGGTTGGAGCCGAGGCTGCCCGGCGGCGGCGGCTCGCGGGCTGGGCGGTCCGTGACCCCCCCCCCCATCCACCCCACCCCACCCCCGCCCACAGCCACGGTCCGCACCGGGAGCGCAGCGTCGCGGGGCCACGGCCATCGCGTCCCCGTCCGCATCCTCCAGGGGCCCCCGAGACCGCGCGCGGGAGGTCCACGCGGGGCCGCCGCGCACACGTGGCAGCTCTTCTGTGCATCGGGACAGCGGCTAGTCCCCCGCCCCTTTGGTCCCCCCCACCCACACCCAGGCTCGCGGCTGGGGGTTGGGGAGCAGGCCCGACGGCTCTGGCTGGCCGAAGCGCCCGCCCGAGTTGGTGTGGCTGCGCTGTGGCCCGTGCATTCCTGGAGGGGCGGGAAGGGAGCCGCCCGCCCGGGTGGCGCGCAGAGCACTGAACTTTTAATTAGGCTATAAATCAGGCGGAGGAGTGCGGGGGAGTCTGTGCAGGTGTAAAAACAGCCGGGAGAGCCCGGGCCCAGCGGCCGCAGCAGCGCCCCGGCAGGTCAGAACCTCTAGCCAAAAACATCTCCAAAGTCCGCTGACAACCAAATAAACAGCCCAGGGCTGGCCAGGAGGAGCCGCGAGCTGTGCGCCAGGAGGCTAGTCGCCCTCGGGGCTCCGCTGCACCGCTGGACCGGAGGGAGCCGCAAATTCCTCGCCCTTGCTTGCCCTACCCATCCTGCGCTGCTTTCTGCTGGGTCCCCTACGGATCGGGGACCGCCACGCTCTGAGGCTGCTGGAGACCTCGGGCCAGGCCTTTGCGCAGCCCGCAGCGGCCCTTGTGGAGCCTAGAGTGAGGTCCCTCTGTCCTGAGGTAGGCCCAGGAGTCACGAACCGCCCCCTGGCAGGAAAAGATAACCAGGTAGAAAGGATGATTGAGAAGAAATTCGGTGCACGGCTCAGGAATAGAACACTCAAAGGGAAAAAAAAAAAAAAACAACAACAAGGAGATGTTGGCCGCAGCAGCAGACTGATTCACATACAAAGGAAAACAATACGAGTCTCGTTAGATCATTTTTCTGGACATTGTTTAAGGTCTGAAAGGAATCAAATCGTTTCAAAATGTTGCCAGTAAAAATTATCCTATGTGGAATGCAACTAATCCTTTTAGGTTCCTGTCAACTGTTTCCACAAAAGGAATCCGATTTTTCAAATCAAAGATCCAAAAGTCTTTGGGGAGAGATTTATTACATGCCAGAGCTTTAGTTACAGACTAGAGTTACAATAACGACCCTCACCCACCAGCTCCCTAGAATAAGGGGTCCCATCCCACATAATTCTAAAGATGTGTGGGAGCTGGTTTTTCTGGAGCCCTGCTATGTGTGCAGCTGGAGGGGGTCGGGAGAAAGAGGAGGAAGGCACGTTATTAAATTCCTTAAATAGAAAAACACAGCACCAAGTCCTCCGTGCTTTATCCTCTGGACTCTTGGTTACTTTTGGAGAAGAAAACCAAATCCAAACTCGGTGAGCCGGACCAAGTTCCTCGGCGATGGCAACTTTAAAGGTGAAGTAAATGTTTGAATTGCATTTCAAAAGAAAGGGGGGGGGGGAATCTTGGCGGGCTGTGCACCCTCAGCGGACCAACACCTGGACTCTCCGAGAGAGTTTGCAAATTGCATATTGAAATTTCTCAAGTGGAGTTTTTTATTTACAAGTTATTAAAAATAATATAAGAAAATACTTGTCTTTGTTTTACATTTTTCTTTTATCTATAATAAAACGCTCAAAAGTGGGAAGGGGGGAAAGGTGCCTTTGGCTTTCACAACTGTCTCTGTGTGTAACTCTTCACAGACCCATGTGAATGTAACCTCAATGTGTGCAGGTCACAGTCTTGGTTCACAGAAAGGGGGGGGGGGTGATAACAACCACCACCACCCCTCTTTCATTTATGCTCAGAGAAGACCTGGACGCTAGAGACGGAGTGATCCATCAGAAGAAGCCTTCCAGATCGGGGAAGAAACTCAGATTCCCAGCTCTCTGGTTGGAGGAGTTTGACATTGTGTTACCTCAACACCCCACTTGTGAGTCAAGTGGCTGCAAGATGTGAGAAAGATATTATCAAGACAATGTCATCCGTTTTGTTCATAGACTGCTGAAATTTCTAGTAATAAAAAAAGATGTTCTAATGGAAAATGAAAGAATGAACTGCCTAGCCTTCCCTCTGCCCCATCGTTCCCGGGCTTGTTCTCCTGTTCACTGCCTGTGCGTAGGTCATTAACAGCTTGGTGTCAGGAGTTCTTTCATTTGTTTCCTGTATCTAAAGGGATTTGCAGTGTAGCAGGTGCTCGGTAAACAGTGCAGACTTATCCTACTTTTCCAAGCTTAAGGGTTAAAGAGATGATCGGTGGATGAGTAGGTATAGGGAAGAAACAGCAAGGGGCTGGAAGAATGCCTTGAAAACATTGGCCATTTGTTTATTTTAGAAGAGGCGAGAAAGTCATCGGTCCAGATACACATCTGACTGCAGGAAGGGGGAAGGGCATCTCTTTTATCTTCATTATTTCTAGAAAGGACTAAGCAACAACCTATCCCAGAGAGACACGGGAAGTTTGAAAGAAAGTAAGTATGGAGACATTTATACACCAGGGATTTGGTTATATGCCAAAGTTTGGAGTTTGTCTTTTCCTCCCCACCAGTAAAGTGAAGGAAGAAGCCGCACAAAGATCCCAATTCTTTACATTAATATGTTCTATATTTTCCAGGGTATGGTCACATGAATTCTTTTGTTGTCACACGCCAAGAGAAAAGGAAGGAAAAGAGGAAGAGAGAGTGCTCTACCCAAGAGTGGAAACTGACCTAACAGTTTATTTCTATGCAGCCTTTGTTCCAGGCTTTCCAGATTTGTTGATGACTTTCTCCCTCTCGGTGGCATCAATTATTTAACAACAGAATCTCACAGTTATTTTCACGCACATAAAGCTCTGCATGAAAAAATAATGAAAAGTAGAGAATCGAGGCGTTTTTCCCTCACAAAAGTCCTTTCTTGTAGACTTTCCCCAAGATGTGTCACTTTCTTTGATTACTGAAAATAAGCTCCTGTTTTCACAAGAATTGTTAAAATGTGCGAAGTAGGAATGTTCATCTCTGAACTCCCCTCTGTGTTTGCCAGTCTGTTATTGATGAAGTTACAAGTAAGAGAAACTCTCGTGCCTGGCACCCTGTAGGTCAGTGAGACCCCAGATTCATCCTCCAGCACTTTGCTGCTGTTCCCAGCACTGACTGGGCCTAAGACACAATCATAGCTTGTACTTGCCTTACCAGACTAACTATCTCCTCCACCAGCTGTATTCTACACACAAGAAAACACCCTATCTTTGAAAATATCATTCTTACAAGGAGAAAGTATCCTTCCACCCCATTTCCTAATTTCATATTATTTCCAAATTGTCTAAATAAGTATGCTAATGTTTGTGAACTGCTTTTATTGTGGGGAGAGGGGGTTGCTATCCTTCAAAGTATGGAGTTAAATTTTTTTTCAGTTTCTGGTATTTAAAAAGAACAACTTTTTTTGTTTTTGTTTTTTTGCATTAAGCACTGTTCCTTGAAAAGACTATCATAAATTTTTGATAGTGTTCTGCAGCTCACAATCTGTCAAGCCTTGTGCATGCCAGGCAAGTGCTCTACCACCAAGTTGCATGCCTAGCTCTGGGTGTGATGCTGAAACTGTAACCCCAGCCCCTGCCTGAGAAAGCTGTCCTTTTCTGGATAGCAATGGACGAGAGCATGAACTGGTAAGTAGTCTGGAGTTCATCCACCAGGGCTTTAGGGAGAACGCTGTCAAGGCAGATGGGAGCTACCAATAGGCTCTGGGCTACAGAGGCTCCTGAGCTGTAGATTAAGCCTGCAGGGATTAAAATCACTGGCGACAGCATATTACCCACAGCTGGCTGTGCAAAGGGGGCAAAGTCTTCAAGAGACTGTATGGAGGGAAGAGGGGACACATTCTCAAAAGAAAATAAAAAAGAACTGTTTTCTCATTTAATTACTGAATGGGTCTGACTCCTTCCTTTGCAAAATAGAAAGGATGTGGCCTCAAGGCACTTGTAAGACCTTCTGAGCAGTTTAGGAAAGTTCTCACCTGGCAGACTTTGGCCTCTAAAAATCTACAAGAGGGGTCTGGAGAGACCCCCTCAGTGAGCACTTGTTGCTCAAGTTTGATTTTTAGAACCCATAAGATGGTTCAGTTCAGAATCAGAGGATCCAATGCCCTCTTCTGGCCTCCATGGGCACCAGGCATGTGTGTGGTGCACAACAGGATGGCATGCAAAACCATTCACACACATAGGATAATTTGTTTTAATCTACAAGAGAAGTGGGAGATACAATGACCTGTTTGTGAATATGGTCAGACAGGATCTCTCGTGAGGATGTTTTAAAGAAGATTGCTGATACCAGGAAAAGGGAGGAGGAGGAGGAGGAGGAGGAGGAGGAGGAGGAGGAGGAGGAAGGGGGATGCCATGTAGAACTACTTGGAGGAAGTCTGAAATAATAATAAAATTAGCTGTTGATTTTAAATACAGCTAGAACAACAGGCTTCCCGCGGAAGTGGTAGGGAGGAGCCTATGGTAGGTGAACACACTCACAAAAAGAACTGCACAAGAAACAAACCACTCGCTGTGACCTCTTAGCATCTTCCTGTCACTGTCACAAATCCCACCCATGGTAATAAAGTGGCAACACCGTCCTGTGGAAATAACGTGGGAATTCAGTCGTGACGTCCCAGCAGCTATGACCTTGGGCAAGTCATTTGCCCTCTTTTGAGCCTTGCTATCTGATTTGTGTAACAGAGTCCAGAGTGATTCTTTGCCTCACTATTTTACAGCGAAATCTATCAGGCTTCTTTCAAAAGACTGTTGGAGGCCTGGGGGTGTAGCTCAGTGGTAGAGCACTTGGCTAGCATATATGAGGCCCTGGGTTCAACATCTTGCACTGCAGAGAAATAAAAAAAAATTAATTCAAAAGATTATTCCTGAAATATTAGTGAAAATCTTTCTTTAAAAATCTAATGTTTGCTGAGGGTACTGGTTGGAATAAGAAAGGGAACCCTGGTGGGCCGATAAAATCTGCTTCTTGAGCAGGGATGAGCTACATGGGGCATTCAGTTGTGGGGGGAAAGTTACTGTGATTTCTGAACACTTCTTTTCTATATGTCTATTACACTCTTAAAAGTCTACAGAGGCGCCCTCTTAAAACAGGTGTGGCTTGGTTTTGAAACAAGGTGACATGGTCTGGTTTTGGCCTCAAATTATCCTGCCCCAGACTCCACATACTGGGTCAAAACACTTTTTACAATTAAGATGTTGATGGTAAGGCCACCAAATCAACTACGATATCCTGTCACACCTAAAGGCTGAGGCCTTGGAAGATGTTCACTGGTCATCATCTGTTCTTGTCCTACTCATAGGCTTTGCTTGTTGGTAACTAGGGGGGTTTCCTTGGTAAAGAACCCCGAGGAATGAACCAGGAACCTTCTAGAACTCCAGACAGGTCAGCAGTGAAAAACAGCCCAAGCTGGTCACAGGGAGAGCAAGATTGTGGTCAGAGAGATGTGATATGCAAAGAAATTAGCCGAAAAGTGAATTCAGTGAGGGAAGGGTAGCAAGCCATAGCAGCCCCAGCAGCTGGCCAAGATCAGAGGCTCCATCTCCCTGTCAAACGTCAGGGGATCTAAGTTGGCAGCCTATTTATTGCTAAAGTCAAAGGGCTAGATTTTACACTAAACATATTTACACATTTACATGCGTGGCCCTATAAACACACCACATTTCACTGGCCGTGACATCAAACACGTTTACCAACAAAAAACATATGCTTAATTACAAAACCATGGTGGGAAAGAGGCAAGTGGCAGCTGATGGGCTGTGAGCTTGCATGCCTGTGTCCTGTGTGTATGCGTGCCTCAGCTGCACCAGGCAGAGACGTGAGTTAGGACATTGCTGTTCCCTAGGTCCCTCTCTGTCTGGTTCAGTTCGAAGGGGTGTGTATGAGGATGTGGGAGGGGGGCGGATCTTGATATTCCCATTAAGTGCACACTGAAGCCCCCCCTGAAGAAGCCAGATGAGACCAGAACTGTCCCTGGGAAGATTTCTAACTTGGGTTGAGTTTGACAGTGATAACACTGTCAAACTGTTGCCCCCACATGACTTCGCTCCATCAGTAGGGGTGAACAGAACTTGTGGCTGACAGAGAATTTAAATATCTTAATCTAGAGTCCTTGATTCTTAGCTGTGGGCAGTAGGATCAGATCCTTACCCAGCAGCAGCCGGGTGTTGTAAAAACACCGTTAGCTTGGTCCTCCCTCACGAGAAGAAAGCAGAGTCATCAGGGTCAGAGACAGAAAAACAAAACCAGGCACAGCCTCAAACAGTGGCCTCGGACAGCCTCTAATAAGTGGCAGGAGCTGGTATGCCATCAAAATAATCATCTTCCATCAGGATGAGCACTTCCTGCAGCCAGCAGGCTACAGGAAGGCGTGTGGGTTTGTGAAAAAGAAAATCTTGGAGGGACAGAAGCCTTTTCCTGAGATACATGCTCACTCTGAGAGCTTGGAGGATTCGTGTACCCAGAATTCCAGTTCTGTCTGCAGAAAGTTTGGGCACAAGAGGGCTGCTGGGTATGGGACAGAGAAGCATAGATGGGTTCGAATAAAGATGCTTCAGTAAGTAAAAGATTGGGAAAGCTCCCCACAGCCTTCCCCCTTCGCTTCCTCGGTTACTTGTTTCTTTCTCTCTTCTTTCTTCTCCTTCTTCTTTTCGTCTTTTTTTTTTTTTTTTAAATAGGAAAGGAAGTGCCTCTTAAATGCGTGGGGTGGGAATGGAGAGGAAACCCGTTGTTGAGCAGAAGCACTCGCTTTTTATTTTAAAGAAATAAAATAATTACCCGACAGAGAAAGAAATCAACCAAGAAGCAGTCTGAGGTCATGACACCATGTGTGGTACAAGGAGCAATTCAGCCCATAAGGGCTTCATTACCCCCGCAATAGATAACATTTGGCTCAATCTAGCTGCAGATTAAATCCCCGTAGCACAACAGAGCCCTGAATGGAGAGGCTCCTTTTTGTGTGGTCCTGCCTCGGGAGCTGCCTGAACCATTAGCCCCAAAATATCCCTCTCCCCATTAACTGCAATTCCCTCCCGACTGGGCTTCGGTCATTTGTCTCCAGGCTCTACGGGGGCGTTTGAGGAGTAAAGAAACAAGGGGAAAAAAAGAGAAAGGCGTCGGGTTAATGAGTTGTAGCAAATCCACACTTTGTAGTCGGGAGGAGGAGAGCTGGTGGCCAATGTTTGTCCAACTGGTTTATTTTTCGAGACCCAGCCTATTGAGGAAGGCTTGTTCGAGAAGCCTTCTAGCCTACAAACACACAAACATCCTTCTGTTTGCCTTCAAAGAAAAGGGGACCAGCGCTGGATTTGCATGCGAATGAGGAGCCCCAGGAGGAGACATCCTTGCTCATCAAAGGCCTGGGTAGCCCCGCTTCTTTTGTTCCAGCACCTGCTTGCCAGCACAGCCTGGCGCCCCACACTCCTGGCTCACCGGGCCAAGGCCCACGGTCCAGTCCTGGGCCTATATCCAGCCTCTGGCCCGCACCAATCTGAGCCTGTATCTTAAGGCCTCTTACTATGCCCCGCAGGTCTGCTGAGTAAGTAAAACCAACTACACACCCCCAAATCTCAGATAGGAGACTGAACCTGGTGGGCTGCAACGGACAGGCCCTCACTGCACCCGGCAAGATCAAAAGCGGGTTTGCGGATCTGCTGCCATAGAGAGTGACTTGGGAGCCCAGCCCAGCCAAGGACCTGAGGGCCAGGACAGGGTCGCTGCAAGCCTTGTGCGCCGACAGCCTGGGAGGCAGAGCTCCTCTTGGCACGTTTTAAAGATGTGTAATCTGAAGGAAAGACATAGCTGTGATACCCTGATTTCGGGGCACCTACTCACTCATTCTCAAAAGGGAAAAAAAAAATCACACTGTTTTGCTTTTGGCTCTCTTTGCAATAACTTCCAAATCTAAAAGACTGCTCTGTGCGTTCCTCAAGTCCACAGACAGGCAAGCCGCTGTATCTTTGCCTTTGGGTCCGGCCTGTGAAAGCCTCTGTAAAGGGGCTCTTGGGAAGCAGAAGGTCTGGGGTCTGAGGTCTGCTCTCTTTGAAAGCCTTTGCATATAAGATCGTCATTTACAATTTGCTATATAATTGGTGGTACGTTTCAGTGTGCGTGTTATTACTCTAACTTCTTCTTTACTTTTCTCCACATATCTCTTAGGGGGGAAAAACAAAACATAACTTTCATCTTGAGATTTTTTTTTTTTTTTTAGTCTTTTCCTTCCTCAGATGTGTGGAGGAAGGGACAAGGCATTAAAAGTGACCAGCCGGGCACAGTACTGGCCTACAATGCACACGTCATGAAGTGGATAGGTTAAATCTGTGCGTCTTCAGATACCATAGTATGGGCACATTTTAAAGAAACTGAATACACAGATTCAATGTCCACTGCAAACCTGCTGACCCGAAGCATTCAAATTATGTGTTACGGATAAATCGGCTACAAGCAGAGTTCACAGCACCATCTGTACTCACCACTAGCCCTGGCTTCTCTCAGGAACTAGATGCTGAGTGTAATCAACAATGAAAGACTTAAAATTTGAAAAGGGATACCCCAAGTCACCCAAATTACTTATTTAGTTCAATAAACACCCAACGTGCTCTATCTTTAAGTCTTTGAACCATATACTCTGGTATGGACAACAAATTTCTTACTCCTTAGGCTATTCATTTAAGCTAAAATTTCAGTAAATTTGCCTTTGTGCTCAGAACTCATTCGTGCATTCCCTGGACTCACTTTTATCTTAAGTGCTAGAACATTCATGTTGTAAGTGCAAATATTTGCTTGTCCGGGACTTTTAACACTTTAAACAGATAACCTGTGTATCTCTTTTGCTGTTAAAATTTTAAACTAGAAACTGCCTCTGCTGTGTTACTTTCGTTACAGTTTGAGCTGTTTTTTAAACAACATTGTGCTGAAAAGTGAGCAGAAATTAACTCGGGGATTTCACAAATAAAAGCACACACTCCTATTAAATGATCTTAGGGTGACTAAAACTTCAGCTTTCAAAACGTCTTGTTGATCTTTAAGATGGGCACGGCTTAGACTTGGAAATATCTAGCAAAGGGCCTGCTTTCATTTGCAGTCACTGAAACCTAAGTTTCTATCTGTGATGGTTCTGACTTGGAAAGTTTAAGTGAAAAACTATGGCATCGTGCTATCGTGGTTATGTTAGGCTTTCTTTGAAAACAATATTTAAGTAGATTCTGTACTGAGTTTGGACTTATCTATAAGACCTTCTTTTCTTAACAGAAAAAAAAAAAAAAAACTAAGACATGGACAATTCAGCCAATTACTTAGTTGGCTTTTCTTTGAAAATTAAGCATTTTATTTCTGAAAAAAGTGTAAAAATCTTACATTAGAATAGTACAATAATAATTGCCAGTAAAATTTACAATACTCCTTGTAAAGAATACGCTGTAAGTACAAAATAAAAATTCCGCATGTCCATTATGATACAAAACACAGGTTAAAATAAGAAATGATAGATTTTGACTTGTTTCTTGTGTAAACATGTTAATCATTTTTTTTTCCTTTCCATGAAAAAGTACACCAAACAAGTGTGAGCAAATAAAGGCATTTCTTGGAGACCTTTACTAATTTTGTATGAGCTTCATATAAACATTATTGATTTGTTTGTTTGTTTGAACGCCTGGACCTGAGAATCTCTATACCTCAAAAAGGCTTAGTTTTGATGTTTTTGGTTGGTTGTTTTCTCAATTTGTCAAAAGTCAAAGAAGCCCCTAGTGCCAAAACAGGGCGACTTCCCCCCACACTCTCTTCCTTCCCACCCCAAGTCAGGATTGCAGCATAGGGCGATTTTGCATAAATAGAGGGACCCGCTGAGCCCAACTGCGCGGCGCCCCAGCCGTCGCCCAACACGGTCCGGTCCAAAGAATCCGAAGCGCCGAAACTAGGGGCGCGAGGTCGCCGAGGGCCGGGAGGGGCGAACAAAACCAACCCCCCATCCGCAGAAAGGAGCCGGGGAGGGGGGGGGGGGTGAGGTCCTACCTTCGCTTTCCCACGCGCGCGCTAACGGCGTGTCTAACAATTGGGAATCCTAGCAGTAAAGTTCTCCACACTGGACAGCGCCGTCCCTTGGTGCAGAGTCCCCAGCGCGGCCGACGACGACACGGACGAGGCGGCGGCCGCCGCGGCGACCACGAGCGAGCGGGTGAGCGCGGCAGCCGGGCCGGCAGCCGCCTGCGCCGCGCAGCCTCCGCCCCCCGCTCCCGACGCGGGCCCGCTAGCCGCCCCGGCCGAGGCTTGCACACCGGCGGCCGCGGGGCCCCGGCTGCGCCCAATGAGGCTCTCGATGGAGAAAGGCGAGCGTGCCAGCCCCGCGGCGCCCGGGCCTCCCGCCTTGACTGCAGCCGCCTGCAGCGGGCCGGGCAGGCCGGCGCCTAGCGCGTGCGGCCGGTAGCCGAAGGCGGTCCGCGCCAGCTCGGCGGCCGCCCCGGGCGGCGGGGGCGGCGGGGGCGGCGGCGACGAGTGCGGGTGGAAGGCGGCGGCGGCGGCCGCGGCGGCGGCGAAGAGCGCGGAGGGCGGCGCGCAGGGCGGCAGCTGCAGGCCGTAGGCGCAGCCGTAGGCTCCGTAGCCGCAGGCGGGCGGCGGCGGCGGCGGGAAGAGCGCGGCGCCCGGGTCTCCCGCGCCCCCCGCCGGCCCCGCGCCCCGCAGCAGCAGCGCCTCGGCCGCGGCGTGGGGGGCGAGCAGCGGCTGGCGCTTGAAGCGCTTGCGGCGCCGCAGGAAGCTGCCGTTGTCGAACATGTCCGCGGACTCCGGGTCGAGCGTCCAGTAGTTGCCCTTGCCCGGGTTGCCCGGTTCGCGCGGGATCTTGACGAAGCAGTCGTTGAGCGACAGGTTGTGGCGGATGCTGTTCTGCCAGGCGGGGAACTTCTCCCGGTAGTAAGGGAACCGGCCGCTGATGAACTCGCAGATCTCGCTGAGCGTCAGGCGCTTCTTGGGGCTCTGCAGGATGGCCATGGTGATGAGCGCGATGTACGAGTACGGTGGCTTCACCAGCGGGTTCTTGGCACCGCCGCCGCCGCCTCCCGCGCCGCCCCCCGAGCTGCCTCCGGTTCCCGGGCCGCTGCAGCCTCCCGTGCCGGGCCCCGAGGCGGGCGCAGGGCCCGGGGGCGCGGGGGACGCGGCGGGCCGCGAGGCCAGCAGCAGATCCTCGTCGTCGTCCTCCTCCTCCAGGTCCTCCAGCTCGTCCTCCCCGGCGTAAGAGCGCCGCCGCCGCTGGGCCGAGCCGGGCAACCGGGACCCGCCGCCGCCGCCGCCGCCGCCCTCGTCGTCATCGTCCTCCTCCTCGTCGTCGTCCTCGCCCTCCCCCACCACGTCGATGTCTGTCTCCTCGGCGAGGCCGGAGGCATCGGACATCTCCGCGCTCAGGGTCATAGCTGGGGCGGCGCGGCGGCGCGGCGGCGCATAGGGGCGCGGGGCTCCCGGCTCGCTCGGCTCCCCAGGCCGGCCCCGGGGCTCCCCAGGCGGGCTAGGAGCGGGGACGCCACGCTGGGACGCGCCGCTGCAGGCGGTGCTGGAACCGCGGCCGAGCCCCCCGCGCGCCCCGACTTGGCGACCCCGGCTGTTGCTGCGCGCGCGGTGTCTGCGCTCCCTCCCGGGCTCCGAGTGCGCCGGGGCTGTGCGAGCCCTGACTTGACCTTCTCCTCTGCGGTCCCTCTGGCCGGGTCAGCCGGGGAGGGGGTGGCGGGACCCCCGAGGGCCAGTGGGTGTCGGGCGCCCAGGAGGGCGAGGGGCGTGTGAGCCTCTGGGAACCGAGCTCGGCGAGGCCAGGGCTGAGTCCAGAAGAGGGCGGACCTTGTCTGGGCTTATAGCAGAAGGGGGCCTGTCACATGGTGTGCACGTCAGAGCGCGGCCCGGGGAAGGGAAAGAAAGGCCAGAGGATCGGCGTGCGTGCGGGAGGAGAAAGTTCACCCGCAGGAGGGGCAGCATCGAGAGCTGGACGCCGAACCCCGCTATTTCTTGCCAAGGTCTCGGATCTCCTGTATCACGCCCTAGCCAGCGGCCATCCGGACCCGGAGGCTGCACGAGTTCGAGCCCCCAGTCTGCTTCTCCGGATTTAGCTCTCAGCCCTAACAGCAGAAGCGCTCCAGGGACACTTCCCTAGGACCACTCGGTGGCCCGTGGGAGCTGTCCCGCTGGGGGACAACTACTCTGTGTGTGAGGTGGTCCCTGCAATGCGGAGTGGGGGGAGTCTGGTGGGGTGTCCCAGCTCCCCTGGATTGGGCCAGCCTCTGCCTGAGGAATCTGATGAGAGATCTCCCCCCATTTTAAGCACGGTAATAATTGTTTATTGACCCTTTAACCCTTTCCCTTCGGCTCTTCTCCAAAGACGTTTGTTTTCCGCCATCTGTTAATAAAAATGCGGTTAGGCTGGCGTTTTAGTCGTTTATCTGCAATTGAATGCCCTAGAAACTTGACAGCTAAACTAAGCCACTCTAATGAGAGGGACTCACAAATTCCATGGGAATAGAGCAAGTAATGGTTGAATGAGGAAAAGAAATAGAAATTTTCAGGGAAAACTCACACACACACACACACACACACACACACACTCACACACGGAAATTGCACCTAGGAGCAACTAAAAACAAAAAACAAAAAACAAAACAAAACAAAAAAAACCTGTTACCATGTTAGAAAAGGGAGCGCTATATTTTTCAATAAAAGGTATGTTCTGGTGAGCATTTCTCAGTACTTTCTAGACGCTGGATTTATCACACACACACACACACACACACACACACACACACACACACACACACTGCTGCTCAGGCAGGATTGGTGCTGGGAAAGAAAGGGCAAAGACGTACCTTGAGATCAACTTTTTAAATTTTTTAGAAAATACGTTAACTATTTCCTACCCTCTTTGAGAAAAGAGACGAATTTACTTATAAATATGGGATTCAGCTCCACTCGATTCGTTTTTTCTTCCAGGTGGCCAGCTAGTGGGAATAATTCAAATATGATTCTGTTTTAAGGATCCCTGTGTTTATCACCAGCTAAATTAATTGTTTTGGCTGGTGGGAAATCCGAATAATTGTGTAACTCGAAATCATTCTCATAGCCTGGCTTTCTTGATGTTTGCATTTCCTGAGATGCTTGTATGTCAAAGGGGGAACTTGGCCTTGGAAGTTTAACTTTCTGATTAAAATGGCCATTTGCCGAGCACCGAGTAAAAATTCAATGGCTTTTCCGAGGAACAATCTCAGAAACTCTTGTGTAGGTCATTTTATCAACCAAGCACTTTTTTACTTCCTGAAACGACTTGTTCCAACTGGTATTCATCACAGTCTTACAAATAAACTCTTGCCCCATCGGGTTCTCTCCAATGGCGAACCACCAGTTCCACTTATAAATGGCCCATAAAGTCTATTAGAGATCTTTGAAAGATCTACGAGAATGCCTCACGGTCTGAACGCGTTATTTTTCATTGCCTCTCGTTTGATGTATGGCTGGACCATCTAATTATTGTAATGGGCTCCGATTAACCTGCGCCAACATTAATCAACACTGTTAATCGGGCAGCGAGTGCTTTGTTGGTGCAGACAAGCGTCCTTACCAAGATGTCCACTTTTTACATCGAACTTTTAAGTTTTCTGAGTACTCGGCCGTTATCTAAATAAACACCACGGTTTTCGCAGCGCTGAGTGTTGCTGCGTGGCAACGTATTTGAAGATGAACTACAGGAAGATTTGTTCACAATGTATTAATAACGTTAGAGGATTAAATTACAGCGGTCTTTCTGCTCAAGATCTGCATCGTCTTCAACTTGTCTGTCCTACAGGGTCCGGGAGAAACGAGAGTTCACGTTTCATTTGTAACATCGTCCCTAAGTTTGCCCCCAAAGGTTTCTCTCTTCCCTGGACCTGTTTGAAAAATGTGGCAAATCACTTTCAGGACACTCGGGAAAATGTGGAGATTTGCCAGAGATCAGAGCGCCACAAACCACTGGGATCGCCTTAGGAATGAAACAGAGATTTGGGTAAGCGTCACGAAAGTCCCACCCTTGGGCACTCCCCCTGTTTTGTTTGCTTTAGTTAAGGTAACTATTACCCCGCGCCCCTCAGCTGTTCCATCCTGAAATTTCCCAGTATGGAAACCCCATTCTAGCCTTGCGCATCCTCTTTCCTCCCTGGTCCTCAGCTCTGGGTCTCCTGGAGCCCTGGCTTTTTCCAGGGCTGGAAAATTTCCATCCCATCCCGCCCCCACCCCCAAGCTAGTACTAGAGGGCAGAAGTCTTTACCAGAGGGTGGGCAGAACAGCCACTCAGTATCAAGCGAGATTCCTCCCTTCTCCAGGTCCAGAAAGTGGCTAGCTGTTGTCCTTGCTACGTGGGAGCGCGGCAGAGATGCCCCCTGGTGGCGACGTGGAGTCCTGCTGCCCCTCGGGTTGGCCTGGGCACTGGAGGTAGTTACCTTGGTAGTTTCAAACATCGGGAGCAGAAAGTGTGGGGTGAATGAGGCCTCAGATCTATGAATCTCTCTCACCTCACCCTCTGAGGGGCAGGGACTGTGCCAGCACACAACTGTTTGCTTGGGCTTTGGGTTTATCGGTTTTCATCCCCCACAGGTTGTTTGGGTCAGTGGCCTGAACCCCAAGAGCTGAGATGACAGGATTTGGCACCACATTGGGAAGGAGGCCCTGCTGCAACTCTCTGTCTTTGCCACAGGCCTAGAGGATTCCTTTGAAGAGAAACCTGGCTATGTAAACTCAGAAGGCAAGAATCGATATGTGCTGGCTAGTTTTATGTCAACTTGACTCAAGCTAGAGTCATTTTGGAAGAAGGAACCTCAGTTGAGAAAACAACCCTACCAGATGGGCCTGTGGACACAGCCTATGCTGTGTTTTCCTCAGTGACTGGTGTGGGAGGGCCCTGCTCTCTGTGGGTGGAGCCCTGGGCCAGCAGTGCTGGGATCCATAAGCAATCAGGCTAAGCAAGCCATGAGGAGCAAGCCGGTAAGCAGCACTCCTCCGTGGCCTCTGCTTCAGTTCCTGCCCCAGTTTCCTGCCTCGAGTTCCCACCCTGACTTCCTTTAAGGATAGTCAGTGGTGGGGAACGTTAAGCTGAAATAAACCGTTTCTCTCCCAAGCTGCTTCTGGTCTTGTCTCACGACAACAGAAGCCCTGAGACTCCTTAATTTGTCTGTGAACCAGAAAGTGCTCACTTCTTAAACTCTGGGGACACCTGGGCCAGTGCCCCTCCTCCTAAGAATCATTCTGCAGTCCTGTCTTAAGAGAGTGCTGTGTTCTCCAGAGTCCTGACACAGCCTTTAATCCCTGCACCAGGGAGGTGGAGTCGGACAAGGGCCGGCCCCCTCAATGGTCTACATAGTAAGTGCCAGGACAACCAGGTCTGCAGAGAAACCCTGACTCAAAACAACAACTAAGATACTGTTTGGTGCCTTATGGGTAGCCAAGTAATAGGAAGCTCCTATCCCCAAAGTGAAGGCTTTCTCTTTCCCTCAGCCAAACGTGACAGAAGGGCACCTGAGTCTCTTCCAGGGCACTCAGGTTCCCTTCCTGTGGCTGGGTGATCTTCATTCCTCTGTGTCAGAAGTCAAATCTTGGGCTCTCTCCGTTTGTTATTTGCTTGTTGTGCTCTTCAGGAGGGGTAAAATACACCAAGAGTTTACTGTTCTGTTTTCAAAGTACTCTTCTAAGAGGCTTTAGCATTTGGGTTGCTAAGCAACCATCGCCCCAAACCATTTCCAGAATGTTTTCATCACTGCAAACTGAAATCTGTACCCATGAAAAAAATAACTCTCCATTACCCCTACACACACACACACACACACACACACACACACACACACACACACGGGGGGGGGGGGGGGGGGGGGGGTGGGGGCACTAGCCCTTGACAGCCACTGTTCTATTTTCTGCATGAACTGGGCTACTCCAGATATATCACAGAAGTGAAGTGATACATAATCTGTGTCTGACTTATGACATGCAGTTTTGTGTCTTCAAGGTTCAACCATATAAGATGTGGTAGCCTAGATCGGAATTTTTTTTAAGGCTGCTGATAACCCACTGTGCACATATACCACATATCCTATTTATTCGTTCATCTGTTGAAGGACATTAGAGTTGTCTCCTCCTTTTCTGTCCATGTTTTTAACCTTCACTCTGCTCTTTGTAACACGCTGCATGTCACAGACATCCAATAAACTTTGTGACATATGCATTTCCCCCACATCTTTTTCATTCCTGAAATTCTCAAAGGAACCCCACTGTGCAAACAGTGCACACAGCTGCTTTATATACTTAGGAATACTCACCTTTGTGGATTTGAAAGCTTAGCTTACTAACAGTTTTGAGACCTGGAGGCTCAGACTCTTCAAATCATCTTCAGTAAATGATACATTTAAGCTCCCTCCAGATTCTTTGCCAGCAAATCTGAGAACATACCTACAACATCCCGTTTTGCACCTTCTTGCCTGCTCTATTGCTCAGGGGACCAGATGACTCTAACTTTTTCTCCTGGTCATCTGCGGCCTCTCCCTCTTCCTCACTGTCTATGGTATAACAGCATACTTAACACTAAGTGAATTCCCTGTGGCGGCTGAGCAAATGGTCTCTGGGAGCTGCTCCCTCTCAGATAGGAAGTGAGGGGGATGCCAGACCCATCCCCAACTGCTTTTTCAGGATTGCATAGGATCTGAAAATCTGTTCAAGGTAAGGCCAAGTTCTGTTGGTGAAGTGGTCAGTATCACCCGTAAATAGGTGCATTTCAACCTGGAAAATTCCATGGACACAATGCACTAAGCTGGTTTCTAAGGGAGGGCCTTTTTGGTGTGCTGAAGGAAGGGTGAGGTTTCTTTGCAGAGACTAGGTCTCACTGGCCTCCAGGCCTCACCAAGTACATCTTGCTTGTATAAGAGTTTTTTAAACAGGCATGAGCCGGACTCAGAAATCCTCAAGAATTCAGGATGTCAGCAAAGGTCTAAATCTGTGTTTTATAACAGTGAAATTATTTACACTGAGTCAGGAATTTTCACTACCACAGTTAAGTCTGACTATCCCCCTTCCTGAACACACCACACAGGCATGCTTGGTGGTTCAAGATGACACTCATTTGCAATTTGTGCCCCAAAGTCAGAAGTTCAAGTGCTATTTATTATTTTTAAAAAATTAGTTTTACTACATTTATTTTGTGTGCAGTCATGTGTATATGTGTGGGGCATGATCATGCAATGGCATGCATGTGAAGGTCAGAGGTCAGCTTTCATGGAGTCGGTTCTCTCATTTTGTCAGTCCTGGGGAATGAATTCAGGTCTTCCGGCTTGGTGTAGGTGCCTTTACCCACTGAACCATCTTTCTGGCAATCACATGCTCTTTTCATCATGAGTGTAGTTGCAAAGCCCGAGGGATGCCTTTAAGACAACCCTTTCCAGAAAACATAGCTACAACTCTGTTAACATGTGGCATCTCATCACATTCTTCAACATGTCAATTTCCTGGGAGCAGACTGAGTATATTTAGTTCTAACATAAAAAGGAATTGAGAAATGAGATTACAAGTTGACTCCGTATAGTTGTCCTCCAACCTCAGGGCACCTGAACATGTGTGTGCACACATAATAACATTTTATTTTTAAGGTTATAGGCTGAGTAACTCTTTTCTAAAATCCTTGGGACCAGGAGTTTTTCATATTTTCTTTTTTACATTTTAGAATATTTGTATATGCTAGAGAAAATATCTTGAGGCTTGGAGCCAAGTTTAAACACAAAAATCTGTCTGTGTTTCCCATGCACCTATGCAGCTGGTAGGTGGCCTTACACAGTCTTCTTAGTCTGCTTGTGTTTTGACTGTGGCCTGCTGCAGGAGGTCAGGTGTGGAATTTTCCATCTGCTGTGGCAAGCGAGTGGTCCAATGTGGTTCAGATGTTGGAGCATTTCAGACTTTATATTTCTGGATTTAGAAAACTTGGCCTGTTCTATGTCTAGAAAGAGTGGATTTATTTATTTTTCCATGTATAGTTCACCCAGAGGCTGTGAAGAGAAATCTCTCTCCTTGGGAAGGATGGGGCTTTTTAAAGTGATTTTGGGGTTTCGTTGGTCTGCATGACATACTGAAAATGAAAAGGATGCTTATGAGGTCATAATAAAGCCTCCGTGAAATTAGATGATAGATGAAAGAATAGTACGTGTTTAGCATCTTTCAGCCTCGTGATAACCTCTATGTCCACCCTCCAGACAGCCCTTTACTTGACACTACACTCCCTCACAAAGCTGGAGGTTGGTTACGGTTAAACACAAACCCTCCTCAGAAAGGAATCTCAAAGTCCTCCACTAGAAGTACACAGAGCACCTTAGCTGGATCTCTTTCAGAGCAGCAAAGAGCTGGGAAAAAGACCTGGACCCAAAATTTACAGAGATAAACATTGGAGTTGGGAAAAACTGGGAAAAAAGGAAACTCTAGCAAGTAGAACTTTACACAGGAAGATGAGTGTGGTGAGGGACTTCAACTTGCCTGTGCAGGTAGATGGGGGTGCAAATCTTTTAGGAAACAACTCAGCAATGCAGAGCTTAGATCTTAGCATCCATTTCCTTAGAACTGCTTATTCTAGAATTTTGTCATAAATTATCAGAATGATTAATGTCTGGATGCTTGAAGGTTAATTGCACCTCTTTTTTTGGTTTTTCGAGACAGGGTTTCTCTGTGTAGCTTTGGAGCCTGTCCTGGAACTCACTCTGTATCCCAGGCTGGCCTCGAACTCACAGAGATCTGCCTGCCTCTGCCTCCCAAGTGCTGGGATTAAAGGCATGCGCCACCACCACCGCCCAGCGCACTTTTTTTTTTTTTTTTAAGGAGCAAAAATTTGGAAACAATGGGATGAGTAGCATAACACATGGATTGAGTTTGAAGGTACTTTGAAGGACTGTCCCCAAAACAACAGTTGGAGACAAAATTCCAGCTCATGAAATTAGTTTAATGGGTTTGGCCAATATTGAAAGTTTAAGAACAGAGCAGAACAGAACAGGAAAAAAATAGAGTAAAGTAAAAAGGAGCAAACAGAACAGAAACTATCCCCAGGAGTCATGCAATGATGCTAAGAACTGTACCACACTGTTGTACCATTCAATGTTCCATGGAAAGGCCTGGCCAGGAAAAGCTAAGAAATGGAAATAAATGCAGAAAGCAGCAGAGGCTGCAACCTTCGGAGCTGGTAGGTTTGTCCATGTTTGTTGTGGCCCTTCCAGAGAGGAACCAATACAATGTAACAGTTTCAAAACTGACTGGTAGTTTGAGAAACACATCTGGAGCTAGTAACACCATGCAGAGTTAAATGACTTGACATTTGCTGGAGGGAAGGTCTTCCCATTCACTCCACAGATATACCGTGCACCTTGAGGCAGGTTCTGGACACTTGGGATACATCAGAAAAGAAAGAGGGAGTCTCAGGACATCAGAAAAAAAAAAGCTATATATGAATGAATGAATGATATAATCTGTTAAGGATAATAATTGCAATGGAGTAAAGGTATAAGAGTGGAGGAAAGGGAAGTCACGTTCCAGCTTTATTTTTTCCAGAGCTGAGGATTGAACCCAGGGCCTTGTGCTTGCTAGGCAAGCGCTCTACCACTGAGCTAAATCCCCAACCCTACACCCCAGCTTTTAAAGGCAAAGACTGAATTCATGATGTATGGGAAGGAGAAATCCAGGCAGAAGGGGCAATTAGGCCTCAAGGTAGGCGCATGCCTGTCTTATCCCAAAATGGCAGCAAGCCAGAGTATGGTGGGCAAAGAGTAGAGGCAGGGTTGGGATTTTACAGGACTGTGGAAGCTGAGGGCCCTGGGATGAGAGGACTGTGTGAGGTTTTAGAGGTTCTCTAAGGCTTTAACATTCACTCTGAATGAAATGGGGACTGAGCCTGACTGAGTTTAAATCCCTCAGTCACATAAAGGATCCTCCCGGCTGCTTTGTTAAATCTATTCATACTGATCAGTGGGAGAGAGGGAAGGCCTGAAGGATGACAGCAGAGATGGAGAGGTCTGGTGGTGGTTTAAGTCAGGGACCTGAACCCAGAGCAGTGGTTCTCAACCTGCGGGTCACGACCCCTTGTGCCAGACATCCTGCGTGTCAGACATTTACATTACAGTTCACAACAGCAGCAAAATTACAGTCATGAAGTAGCCACAAAATAACTTTATGGTTGGGGGGGTCACCACAACATGAGGAACTGTATTAAAGGGTCTCAGCGTTATGAGGGTTGAGAACCACTGCCCTAGAGGAAAGGAGTTGAGAAATGATTAAATTCTGGATATAATCTGAAGATGAAGTTCGTGAGATTTCCTGATGTGCTAGATATAGGCAGGAGTCAAAACCACTTAATTTGGTTTTTCTGAAGTATTTTTGGCACCAACGTATCTTACCTTCTTACATCTACTTCTTTTATCAATATGTAAGTTTTGATGTTTCTCCCAAACTGTCTTCAACTCTTATTCATTCTATGTCCTGAGACTTGATGAGACAATCCACCTGCAGTCATCCTATGACCTGGCAGTGAATTACTTGTTGTTAAAAAATAACCCTATGCATTGCAGGGTCATGGCGTCTGCCTGGACCACATGCTGACACTTCAAGTGTTTTGACTGCTGAACACATGGCTCTCTCTATCACCTCATCATTTCTATGCTTCTCGGCTTGCTCTTAAGAATGGGTGGAGACATCAGGTCACTGTTCTTATTCTCTCATTCCATAAACATCCATTTTGCTTCCAAATCCTTCCAGTTCTCCCTCTTAGAAGACCTAGCCTCAGGGCTATATCCTCAGTGAATTCTTAGTCAACAGCAACATTTATTTTATTTTTTTTTCTATTATCAGTACAAATGATACAGTACAAATTCTTATCATTATAGTGAAATGTTTCATTGAGGCTTGCCCAGTGACTGAGTAAAATCAAAACTTACAAGCCACAGTCATCCTAGGGTCCCCCCTGCTATGTAGCCTCCCTGGTTCTGTGGGTTGCAGTCTGATTGTTCTTTGCTTTATATCTAGTATCCACTTATGAGTGAGTACATACCATGTTTGTCCTTCTGGGTTTGGGTTACCTCACTCAGGATGATATTTTCTTGTTCCATCCATTTGCCTGCAAATTACATGCTGTCATTGTTTTTCTCTGCTGAGTAGTACTCCATTGTGTATATGTACCACATTTTCTTAATGCATTCTTCAGTTGACAGGCATCTAGGTTGTTTCCAGGTTCTGGCTATTTCAAATAATGTTGCTATGAACATAGTTGAGCATGTGTCTTTGTGGTATGATTGAGCATTCCTTGGGTATATGCCCAAGAGTGGTATGGCTGGGTCTTGAGGTAGATTGATTCCAAATTTTCTGAGAAACCACCATACTGATTTCCACAGTGGTTGTACAAGTTTGCATTCCTACCAACAGTGGAGGAGTGTTCCCTTTGCTCCGCATCCTCTCCAACATTGACTGTCATCAGTGTTTTTGATCTTAGCCATTCTGACAGGTGTAACATGGTATCTCAGAGTCGTTTTGATTTGCATTTCTCCGATGACTAAGGATGTTGAGCATTTCCTTAAATGGCTTTCAGCCATTTGAGATTCTTCTTTTGAGAATTCTCTGTCTAGCTCTTTAGCCCGTTTTTAATTGGATTGTTCAGTATTTTGATGTCTAGTTTCTTGAGTTCTTTATATACTTTGGAGATCAGTCATCTTTCAGATGTGGGGTTGGTGAAGGTCTTTTCCCATTCTGTAGGCTGTCTTTTTGTCTTATTGACTGTGTCTTTTGCCCTACAAAAGCTTCTTAGTTTCAAGAGGTCCCATTTATTAATTGTTGCTCTCAGTGTCCAGCAGCAGCATTTTATTTTATGTATTTATTATTATTGATTAGTGGTAGTAGTAGTGGCAGGTTTTTTTTTTTTTTTTGAGACAAGGTCTCACTGTGTAGCTCTGGCTGTCCTGGAGCTCACTCTGTAGACTAGGCTGGCCTCCAGCTCACAGAGATCCACCTGCCTCTGCCTCCCAAGTGCTGGGATTAAAGGCGTGTTCCCCTATACCCAGCTAACCCCAGCATTTCAAAGTAATGTCTCCTATAAGTTTGTTATCTTAGGCTCCACATTTAGGTCAGCAATATCTTTTAAGTGGCATGCAGTATTCATTGAAGCTTATTTTTTTTTCTTTTTTGCATATGACTATCCAATGATTCTAGTGCTGTTTGAACCATGAAATTACCTTCACATCTATTGATGTGTGGTGTTTCAATAGGTATGGCCCCCAAGGACTCATGTGTTTGAGTGCTTGGCCTATAAAGAGTGGCACTATTAGGAGGCGTGGCCTTGTTGGAGTGGGTGTGGCCTTTTTGGAGGAAGTGTGTCACTGTGGGTGGGGGTGGGCTTTGAGGTCTCATATATGCTCAAGACACACCCAGTGTGACAGTTCACTTCCTGCTCCTTGAGGATCAAGATGTAGAACTCTCAGCTCCTTTTCCATCACCATGTCTGCCTGCACACTGCCATGAAGATAATGGACTAACCTCTGAAACTGTAATCCAGCCTCAATTAAATGTTTTCCTTTATAAGAGTTGTCACAGGTGCGGGAGAGATGGCTCAGAGGTTAAGAGCACTGATTGCTCTTCCAGAGGTCCTGAGTTCAATTCTCAGCAACTACATGGTGGCTCACAACCATCTGTAATGAGATCTGGTGCCCTCTTCTGGCCTTCAGGTACACATGCAGACAGAACACTGTATGTATAATAAATAAATAAATAAATAAATAAATAAATAAATAAATAAATAAGAAAAAAGACAAGTGCTTTTAAAAAAAAAGAGTTGTCATGGTCTCTTTGCAGCAATAGACACCTTAAGACATGATGGAAGAGTAAAATGATATAATCACTTTAAAAATAATTTTGGCAATTAAAAAAAGTTAAATAGATACTGTATGATCCAATCCTTCTTCTCTTGGCTATTTACCTAAGAAAAAGAAATATAAGCATATTCAAAGATGTGTGTCTGAATGCTCTCCCTGACTTTATCATTATCAGCCCTGTGATGCTGTGTTTAGAATTAGTTCAACTGAATGGGAGTTAGAATCACTTGGGGGAGATAGGTATTTGAGCATTTCTGTGGAGATTATCTTGATAACCTAACTGAGGTGGGACTCCAACAACTGTGGGTGGCACCATTCCCTAGACGGGGGAATCCTGAACTATGTAAGGTACAGAAAGTGAGCAGAGCAATGGCATTCCTTCATCACTCTCTTCTTCTGACTGTGGGATAGTGTGGCCAGATGCTTCCAGCTCTTGTGCCTTGATTTCTCCATCATATCAGACTCTACACTTGTACTGTGAACCAAAATGATCCCTTCCTCCCTGAAGTTGCTTCTCTCAGCATATCTTACCACAGCAACAGGAAAATAAACTAAAACAAGCTCCAATCAAACAAAAATAACAACAAAGATCTATCTTGAAGGAATGGATAAACTCCAGCGTATTTCTACACTGGGGACTGCTACTTGGCAACAAAATTGCCTCCCAACACATGTCACAACATGAATGAATCTCAGAATTATTTTGCCCAGTGAAAGAAGCCAGACAAAGATGAGTACTGTAGCCGTTTGAATGAGAATGGCCCCCATAGGCTCATATATTTTAATGCTTGGTCCCCAGAGCCAGGGAGGCCAATGGTGTGGCAGGGGAGTCTCTGGAGCAGCCATTGTATGGAGAAGGGATTGCATCGGAGACCCCAAGATGTTGGAGATGACAGAGCTGTGAGATATCTGCCAAGGAAAGCTGCAGACAGGGAGTGGAGCCCTCTTAAGAGAGAGAAGTGGCCGGGTGGTGGTGGCGGCGGCGGCGCACGCCTGTAATCCCAGCACTTGAGAGGCAGAGGCAGGTGGATCTCTGTGAGTTTGAGGCCAGCCTGGTCTACAAAGCGAGTTCCAGGACAGGCACCAAAGCTACAGAGAAACCCTGTCTTGAAAAGCCAAGAGAGAGAGAGAGAGAGAGAGAGAGAGAGAGAGAGAGAGAGAGAGAGAGAGAAGTGTAGTGCTGTAGGCAGCATGGCAAGAAGAGAAATGTACTGTATATTCTCTACCATTGCATGTTGGAAGTATGTAATGTGATTTTTGCTTTGGTAGCGGTTTACTATTGAGAGATTGCTTTGAGTCTCAGAAGAGACTGGACTTTGAAACAGTGTTGAGACTGTGAAAGCTTATGGGGACTTTTGAATTTGGACCAAGTGTATTTTGTGTTATGATATGGCTACAAGCCTATGGGGGCCAGTGAGTTGAATGTTTTGGTTTGAATAATAATGGCCTCCCATAGGATCCATATGTTTGAATACTTGGTCCAGTTGGTAGAACTGTTTGGGAAGGAAAAGGAGGTGTTGGAGGAGCTATGTCTCTGGCGGGAGGAGGTGGCTTTGAGTTTTCAAAAGTTATGATAGTCCTGATTATCTCTCTGCCTTCTATTTGAACTTAAGGACGTAAGCTCTCAGCTACTGCTCCAGCACCATGCCTGCCTGGCTGCTGCCATGCTCCCCACCATGATGTCTACAGACTCTAATCCCAATAAACTGTAAGTCCCCATAAACTCTTCTTCTTTAAGTTGCCTTGGTCATGTGTCACGACCACCTCGACCAGCAAGGAAGATGCAACACCAGGCTCTTCTTTCAGCAGTTTACTCAGGAACCTTGAACAATCTTCTGACCCTGGGGAAAGCCCACCCACGACCTAAATAGTCCCTGGGTGTCCAACCCCAGCCTGCCACGTGGGCACTGCAGATAGGTCCAGGTTCACAGAAGCAAGCCAGATCCTAGGACCAAGCCAAATATGGAGTTGTTTACTCCCGAGAGCATTCACCATCTGGAAGGTGGGGGCGGAAGCCAGCGCCATCTTATGGGTGCGGCTGTGCGCAGCTCTCTACAGTCATGGAATCCCTTCACAGCAATAGGAAATTAACTAAGACAGTAGTCTATTTTAAAAAATCCATGATAAATTTTGAGAAAAAGCAAACTAACGGGTTGGGCATTTAGCTAAGTGATAGAGTGCTTGCCTAGCAAGCGCAAGGCCCTGGGTTCGATCCTCAGCTCAAAAAAAAAAAAAAAAGCAAACGAGCATGAAAGTAGGTTATCAGTTGCCTGGAAATGATAGTGCTGGAGAATGGACCGCTAGATTGCGCGGGGACACGTGGGAAGCTTGGGACTGAGGAGCATGTTTATCACCAGGAGTCAGGAGAACTGCATGGGTGCATACATAGAACAATTTATCAAACGCCGTGCCTTTAAAATTACTCTCACCTTTCTCTGCATCTAATTCCCAGTGATGTTTTGATGTGGAGTAAAGGTGACCTGTTTGTGAAAGATATATATTAGCCATCTCTGTACCCACACACAATTCATTAATAAGGAACTATGAGGTGAGTACGTTTCCTGGCATGCTGTGTCTTAAGCTTTGCTTGTGTGAAACAAAATACAGATAAATGACACTTGCAAAGCACAATGATAATCAGTTAGATGGGCACAATAACTATTAACAGGTATGGTTACTTCTTGGATATGTTCATGAGTTTAGTGCTATTATGATAGCAATTATAATAGCATGAAAAGCTGTATTCAAAGATTATGTGGACAATAAGTGTGTGAGGATAAGTGTGAAAGTTTTTAAAAAGAATGACTGAGTGTGTAACTCCTTTATTAGATACTATGGGGAACCCCATCTAAAAGTAAAGTTGTGTTCAAACTGTACAGTCCAGAAGTGGCCCATGCTTTGTGACAGTGGACAGCTCAGCATAGGACTTCGTGGTGGTATCACAGATTAGAGCAAAAGGCAGCAACAATTCAAAAGCTGGCATGGGACAGCTGATCTGCTTTTATGAGGCATAAAAATGAGCTTAATCCACATGCCAAAATAAATCCCAGATGAACAAAACCAGTGATCCTTTAGAGGTGGGGAGGAGGGGCCTGGTCAAGAGCACCAACTGTTCTTTCAGAGCACCCACATGGCAGTTCACAACTGTCTGTAACTCAAGCTCCAGGGGACCCTGTAATGAGTCTTTCTCTGTCTTGCCAGCCAGCTCCCAAATAATGACATGGAGACTTCTTAGTAATTATGAAAGCTCAGCCTATAGCTTAGACTCATTCCTAACTAGCTCTTATAATCTAAATTAACCCATCTACATTCTATTACATGGCATTACCTCTCTTCCATCTTGCACCTCCTGTTTCCTCTCTGTCTCTCCTGGCTTCTCTCACATGCCTAGATTCCTCTTCCTTTTCCTTTCTCTCCCCAGAAATCCTGCCTAGCTATTGGCTGTTCAGCTTTTTATTACACCAATCACAGCAATACACCTTCACACAGTGTACAATGTACAATATCCCACACCAGGACCCGATACCTATGGCAAAAAAAACCCAATGCACATTAAAAAAAATCTCTTTAAAAGAAGAAGAAGAAGAAGAAGAAGAAGAAGAAGAAGAAGAAGAAGAAGAAGAAGAAGTAGTGGGGGGTCAGGCAGTGGTGGTGCAGCCTTTAATCCCAGCACTCGGGAGGCAGAGCCAGGTGGATCTCTGCGAGTTCGAGGCCAGCCTGGGCTACCAAGTGAGTTCCAGGAAAGGTGCAAAGCTACACAGAGAAACCCTGTCTCGAAAAACAAACAAACAAACAAAAAAAGATTGGACTGGAGAGATGGCTCAGTGGTTAAGAGCACTGGCTGCTCTCCCAGAGGTCCTGAGTTCAATTCCCAGCAACCACATGGTGGTTCACAACCATCTGTAATGAGATCTGGTGCCCTCTTCTGGCCTGCAGTCAAACTTCCTGTATACATAATAAATAAATACATCTTTAAAAAGAAGAAGAAGAAGAAGGAGGAGGAGGAGGAGGAGGAGAAGAATTGGAGAGGAGAGGGAAAAGCTATCTTAGTTGGGGAGTGTCTTCGCCACTGTTCTATTGCTGTGGAGAGACACCATGTCCAAGGCAAGTCTTATAAAAGAAAGCCTTTAATTGGAGGTTTGCTTACAGTTTCAGAGGGTGAGTCTGTGACCATCATGGTGGGAAGCATGGCGGCAGGCAGATATGGTGCTGAAGTAGTAGCTGAGAGATTACATCTTATCCCAAAAATAGAGGCAAAGAGAGAGGTGGGGAGGCCTTTTGAAACCCCAAAGCCCATCTCCAGAGACACACCTCCAACAAGGTCACACCTCCTGGTCCTTCCCAAACAGTTCCACCAATTTTGGACCAAGCATTCAAATACATGAGCCTATGGGGGCCACTTTTATTCAAACCACCACAGGGGGGATTTTCTCTTAATGTGAGAGCTTTCTCCTCTTCTCATGTCCAGCTGCAATATTTTAGTTGAAAGTATGTCCAACGATGAAGCCATTCACCATGGAAAACTATATAGGAGCTACATTGGTTACATTTCTGTTGTGTTAAAATTCTATGACCAGGAGAGTCTATTTTGGCTTATGGCTCCCAGAAGGACAAGAATCTGTGATGGTGGCCTGCAGGACATGGTGACAAGTGTCAGGCATGGTGGCAGGAACAGGAAGCTAAGTGCTCAGGTTTTGAATGGCAAGCACTAAGCAGAAAGAGCAAAGGAAGTAGGTGGGGCTTTTTAATTCTCAAAACCCACCCCCTCTGACATACTTCCTCCATCAAGGCCTCATCACCTAAACCTCCCTGAACAGTGCAATCAACTGGGGACCCAGTGTCCAAATGCCCAAGGCTGTGGAGGACATTCTGCATTCGAACACCACAGCAACTACTTACTCGATCTTGGAATATGGAAGATCTTTACTTTTCAGAGAATGGAAAAACTCATCAAGAACAATAAGAAAAGACTTTGCTACACAAAATTTACAAAGGGGGAAACTATGATTGGTAGCATTTATTGAAATAGTTATAAAACAGATTTGTATTGTTTTCTTCATGTATGAGTACATGCGTGCATGTGTGCACACACATGTGAGTACCTGTAGAAGCCAGAAGAGGTGTCAGATCCCCTAAAGCTAGAGTGTCAGGCAGTTGTGAGCCACCCAGCGTGAGTGTTCTATAGGAGCAAGAAACTCTCTTAAACACTGAGCCAGCTTTCTAGCCTCATGTGATCAGTAGAGTTTTAATAAAAGTAATTCCTACAAGTGGATTTTCAAAAATAATAAAAAAAAAATGCTCCTTCAAAAATATGCACACTAGAAATGTTTCCATCTTGTTAATACTTTAGGTACTAGTAATTGACAACATGAAAATTAGACTTTAGGAGGGTTCAGAGGCTAAGCTGACCCACAGCAGGAGCAGGAATCATCTGTGGTTGTCTTGGTTCACATCTCTAGCAGTTGATGCTAGCTGTCAGCTGGGGTGACTGGTCGTGCACCACAATGTGACCTTTACAAGTGGCTTGGGCTTCCTGGGAGCCTGGTCTCTCAACGCAATCAGTGGTAGCCCTGTTACTTTTTATGGCCTATCCCTGGAAGTCACACAACGTCACTTCCACATTTGTAGAAGCCTTCCAGAACACAGGAGAGTTAGGGCTCTGGGGAAAACTAGCACAGACTAGGAAGTGAAGCAGCAGAAAGGTAACATCTCACTGAACTGGTATCAGCAGGATTGGCTTCTTCTGGGCCATGGGGGAAGCCTCTAGTTCAGACCCTCTTCTTGGTTCATGAGTGGTTGTTTGCTCTCTGTGTCTGGGAACATCACCTTTGTTGTTCGAATCTTAGATGATCTTTTAATAAAATAAAATTTAAAAAAATAAATAACAGAGCCAGATATCAGGGTGAAAGCTGAGAGATCAGAAAAGCAGAACAGCCAGCCACTAGTTCTTACCTCTATGAAATCCTCAGCCTAAAGAAAGTGAGTTCCAGGTTGGGGATTTAGCTCCATGGTAGAGCGCTTGCCTAGCAAGCACAAGGCCCTGGGTTCGATCCTCAGCTCCAAAAAAAAAAAAAAAAAGAAAGAAAGGAAGTGAGCTCCTGTTTCCTCATGCCTTATCGTTTTCTGCCCACACATCACTTCCTTGGATTAAAGGCATGTGTGCTTCCCAAGCAAAGGCATGAGATCTGAGGAACTAGGATTAAAGGTGGCACCACTGCCTGGCTGGCTCTATGTTTAATCTAGTGGCTGGCTCTGTCCTCTGATCCTCAGGCAAGTTTTAAGGGTATACAATATATCACCATGCACCTTTCCTCTGTCTATGTCTTTGTTCAAGCCTCTACTTTTTATCAGGACTCCCAAACCCAGTGATTTAACTCTAACTGTGTTACCTCCATAAAGACCCTCTTTAAGATCCTATTTTCTGGGGGCTGTAGAGATGTCTCAGTGGTTAAGAGCACTGGCTGTTCTTCCAAAGGTCTTGAGTTCAATTCCCAGAAACCACATGGTGGCTCACAACCATCCATAATCAGATCTGCCACCTTCTTCTGGTGGCACATGCCTTTGATACCAGTGCTTTTGAGAAAGAAGCGGTTCCAAGACAGCCAGAGCTATGAAGAGAGACCCCCTATGTCAAAAAAACAAATAAACCAAAGGGATCCTACTCCCCTACTAATATCACACACTGAAGTACTGTGAGTTACAGCTTCCACACAGAAATTGCTGGAAAACATGATTTAACCTGTGAAGTAGACCTAAGTCTCAAGGGAAGGAGTATCAAAATCACTAGGTAAAAACTGCACATGAGAGACATTTTACTGACATTTCTGGAAAACAGTCTTCAACATCCATCATGACATAAAAAGTTGAGTGATGAGACTCTATGACAGCTTATATTGTTCATTTCATATCTATCAGCTCTCAACATAAAACATATACTTTGGAGAAAACCCGGCTTTTATAGGTTTCCTGTTTTTGGTGTGATCCAAGAGCTCAAATACCAACTATATGGTTCCAAGCAAGGAAGATGGAAATCTATGGCTGACACCTTCCCAAGGCAATAAAAGGCTGTACATCTAATTCCAGCACTTCCTAGCAGAACTTCCTGAGAATTATTTTTTCTGGCTCAAGGATTCGGTCTACTTTACACCCCTTTGCTGATTTGCTTATTTTTAGTAGATGTTCACTATTAGTGACTGTCATCCAGCCTTGACCAATCTTGTCTTCACTCAAATCTCTGCCTGTTAGTTTTCTGTGCAAAGTACATTTAAATATTTACTGTTACCAAATTGTAGGAGCAACCGGCGCAAGTACGTACTTGCTACAGCAAAAAGTATGACAGAGCTTCACTTGTTCCCAATCTTGTCACTACTTGAGATGAATGTTATAACATGGAATGAACTTTTACACATGGGTGGAGTGCCAGTCAAACCCCAAAAGGCATTGGTAACTCTCACTGTCCAAAGTAAATCAGCAAACCACCTCTGGCATGAACCATGGTTAGTCTTCCCAAGGGCCACCCTCATGTGCCCTCTCTAAGTAAAGCTTAAATGAGTTGTAATGTTGAAATGGAGGGACCTAGCCATCCCATAAGCCACTGCAATAACCTCTAGCTGCTTCAGGGAACCAGTTGAGCTTCTTGGGTTTCCCTCTCTGGGCCACTACAGACCACCGAATCAGTGCCTCTAAGGTGAGTGCCAGGAGTTGATTTTGCTGTGTTGCTTTAGATACCCATGGCTAATTTTGGCAATCTCTAAGTTTGGCTGTTTCAGGTCCCGCATGCTAAGTTCACGTGGCTCAAGCTGCACGTCGAGGGACCCTCACCTCCACCAACTCTGTAACTCCATCGCTTGCAGCTTCCAGCTCCATGATGCAAAGCCCACAGTGCTGGGTGAACTCTCATCAGCTGTTGTTGTTTGTGTCTCTTTTGGGGGGCCCACCACCCAGCTCCCAAATAAATCACACCCAGAGGCTTATTCTTAATTATGAATGCCCACCCTTGGCTTGGCTTAGTTTCTAGCCAGCTTTTCTTCAATGATCCCATTTATCTTTTGCCTCTGGGCTTTTCCCGTTCTCTTACTTCTGTAAATCTTACTCTTACTCCGTGGCTTGCTGTGTAGCTGGGTGGCTGGTCCCCGGAGTCCTCCTCCTTCCCTGGCTGCTTCTTTCACTCCTCCATCTCTTTTCTCCCCCTCCTCCCAGATATAAATATATATAAATATATCTGCCTTCCAGGCCCGCCTATCCTTTCTCCTGCCTCGCCATTGGCTGTTCTGTTCTTTATTAGACCATCAGGTGTTTCAGACAGGCACAGTAACACAGCTTCACAGAGTTTAACAAATGCAACTTAAATAAGAGTAACACACCTAGGGCTGGAGAGATGGCTCAGAGGTTAAGAGCACTGCTTACTCTTCCAAAGGTCCTGAGTTCAATTCCCAGCAACCACATGGTGGCTCACAACCATCTGTAATGAGATCTGATGCCCTCTTCTGGCCTGCAGGGATATGTGCAGACAGAACACTGTATACATAATGAATAAATAAATAAATCTTAAAAAAAAAAGAAGAAAAAGAAGAAGAAGAAGAACACACCTTAAATTAATATTCTACAATAATCACCCTGGCCAGGCAGAAAACCCCATCCTTGTTGACTACTGCTGTGGTTTCTATATAGGTTTGCCTCCTCCCAGATCCACAGAAAACGAGTCCCCGGTGTGGCAGCACTCAGCTGTGGCACGACCTTCGAAGGGAAATTAGGTCATGGGGATGCTGCTCTCACAAACAGATTGCCCTTCTCCCAAGAGGGGGTTGTCACAGAACAAGACCACCCTTGTACCTGTCCCTGCTGCCTTCACCTGGGCTCCTCTACCATGAGCCCTGGTGACATACCAACTTCTGGCTTTCTGAGAAAACTGTTCTCTTCTTTATTGCTTACCAGCCCCATGTATTCTGTTACAGCAACAGGAAACGGATTAATGCAAATGCAAAACACCTTTCTTTCCTCTCCAAAACCATGCCTAGGGTCAGCTTCCACTGAAGCATTCCCAATGACATCATCCTCGCCCTCTGTTTCTTCTGGAACTTGCTTACAAGGCAATCAGCACATAGACCAGAAATACACTTGCTCCCCTCTCTCCCTGCTAGAATGTGACCTACTTGACATCAAGTTCAATGCCATCTCCACCTTGGCATCCTCGGCAAGGGCTGGATTGAGTTCCAATAAACTGCTTTTATGTAAGCGAGCAGTGGGGTCCTTCATGAGCAGGGTGGGGCTTCTTTGTGTAAGTAGTTTGATATCACCCATGTGTGGTTTCTCTGCTCTGTCTGACCTTGAAGTGACCATGAAGATTTTCTTTCAGGGTTTAATACAGTACACACTTGTTTTTGTTTTCTTATCAAGAAAGCCGGGGAGATGGCCGAGAGGGTGAAGACATTTGCTGCTAAGCCTGACAATCCAAGGTCCATCCCCAGGACCCAGATGGTGGGAGTTTCACTGTGGCATTACACACACACACACACACACACACACACACACACACACACACACCTGCAATTATTATTGTTATTATTATTATTATTATTATTATTATTATTATTATTATTTTACAGCAAGCAGGTCTGCACAGGCTTGGTGGCTCAGGTCTATAATCCTAAGACTAGGGAGGCTAAAACATTGCTAGAAGTTGGAGGCCAGTCTGAGCTAGAGTGAGATTTGGTCTCAAAAACAACAGACAGCATTTCCTTATCAATGGAAAGATGGGTTTATCTATATTTGTAAAAAAAAAAAAAAACAAAAAAACTGAAGGCACCCATATCAAAATAAATAAATAAATAAAATGCCCCAAACAAGCTCCTCTCTAGCCTCCGCAGCTGTGAACACATGCCTCCACTCCCTTCTCTCCCACACTTCATGCCAGTCTCGGGTCCCAGACAATACAGGACAACGTTTGCTCAGGACGGTGCCGCCCCTGCCTGGTTCTTGATTCCTTACTTGGTTTTGTTGACACAGTACAGCTGCTGTGCCTCGCAGACTCGTCCAATTTGATACTGGCGGCTTCCAGCCAACAAAAATATCTTCACAGGTTATAGGAAATCTCAGCCACCCTAAGGAAGTTGGCACCTCATCTAGGAGACTTGGTATCGTCCAATGTCCAGGGACCTGTGTGTTAGGATCCTGCCCTTACTCCTGCACGTGCAAAGCTGGAGGTGTGGGGGGGGTGTTGGTTAAATTGGTGCTGCTCGCTGCTCACTGCTTGCTGCTCACTGCTCGCCACAGTGGCCATGCCAACAGAGGAGAGTGCTGGAGGAAAGTCAGGAGCCATGGTTACCTTTCTAGAGCTTTATTGCACAGAGGGCCTGCCCACTTTTTAGGCTGGGACACCCAGGCTGATGATGTAATTAAGGGCATAGTCCTTGGGGGGCAGGGGTGTTGTGTCTTATGTCTGGCAACTATGTAAACACCTTAAAAAGCCAGATGCAGACTCCATGCTCTCTCTCTGTTCCCTGCTCTGCTCTGCTCCTTCCCTACCCCCATCATCTTTCTCTCTCTCCAGTCCTGGCTCTCTTCTTCCCCCCCGCCCCTACCCCTTTCCCTCCTAAAGTTCTAAAAACTAACACTGGGTTCTGCAGTTAGATTTTTCCTGCCTGGCCCACAGTCACGACAAATCTCTCTTACCCGCCAGTCCCACAGACCCAACCAAGAAAGCACACAGAGACTTATATTGTTTACAAACTGTGTGGCCATGGCAGGCTTCTTGTTATCTACTTCTTCTATCTTAAGTTAACCCATTTCTATTAATCTATACTTTGACACGTGGCTCATGGCTTACCAGTACCTTACATCTTGTCATGGCCGCAGCCGGCAGTATCTCCTACCCAGCCCTCACTTCCCACACTTCTCCTCCTCCTTGTCCCACCTACCCTATCCTTCCTGCCTGGCTACTGGCCAATTAGCACTTTATTTATTTTAACCAATCAGAGCAACACATTTGACATACAGAACATCCCACAGCAGGGTTCTGTTATGACAATGACCTTTCCATGAGGTAACCAGCGACTTTCACTGTGGTTCTTGATTCTTGAACTGCTGGCCTCTGGGAAGAGACAACTGGACCAAGAACAATTGTGGGGTGCAGAAGCTATTCTTTTGTTTGTTTGTTTGTTTGTTTGTTTTGTTTTGTTTTTTTCAAGACAGGGTTTCTCTGTGTAGCTTTGCACCTTTCCTGGAACTCACTCTGTAGTCCAGGCTGGCCTTGAACTCACAGAAATCCGTCTGGCTCTGCCTCTCCAGTGCTGGGATTAAAGACATGTGCCACCATCGCCTGGCCAGAAGCTATTCTTAACCACAGGGGCATCAGAGTCTCCCAGAGGTCTTGGTCTAGCTCAGGATGCTGCTGCCTTGGAATCTTGTGTTCATTCAGAGAACTGCATTTCTTTCTTTTTTTTGTGAGGGTGGTTCAAGACAGGGTTTCTCTGTGTAACAGCCCTGGCTGTCCTGGAATTCCATCTGTAGACCAGGATGGCCTTGAACTGAAGAGATCTGCCTGCCTCTGCCTCCTGAGTGCTGGGATTAAAGGTGTGTGTCACCACTGCCAGCAGAGAACTGCTTTTTTAAAAGGTTCCTCAATGACACTGAGGCTAGTCCAGGGACATTTTGACAAGGAGCATGCTACAGTGGAATAGATAATTAAGAGGGGAACCTTGCTCTGTCCCTGGCCTGAACTCTGGATGTCCAGGCTGTATCCCACTATGATTGAATTGAATTATTTGGGGTAGAATCAGAGCATCTATGGTGATTTGAATAAGAATAGTCCTTAGAGCCTGGCAGGGGTTGCACATGCCTTTGATCCCAGCACTTGGAAGGGAGAGGCAGGCAGACCTCAGTGAGTTCGAGCTCAGGAGGTCAGTCTGGTCTACAAAGCAAGTTCCAGGACAGCCAGAACTGTTATACAGAGAAAGCCTGTCTCAGAAAACAAAACAAAACCAAAAAAAAAAAAAAAAAAGAACAGCCCTTAGAGTCTTATATTTGAATGCTGAGGGAGTAGCATTAGGGGGTGTGGCTTTGTTGAGGAAGTGTTTCACTAGAGTTGGGCTTTGCTGTTTCAAATGTCAAATCCAGGTCCAGTGGCTCTCTCTTTCTGCCTGCTGCCTGGGGATCCAGATGTAGAACTCTCAGCTATCTCTCCAGCACCATGTCTGCCTGTAGCCACCATGCTTATAATAAACTAAATAATGGACTAAACCTCTGATATGTAAGTAAGCCCCAATTAATGTTTTCCTTTTTAAGAGTCGCTGTGGTCATGGTGTCTCTTCAGAGCAATAGAAACCTTAACTAAGACAGCATCCATCCTTTTTTTTTTTTAGCTCTCCAAGTGCTTCCAATGTGTAGGACAAACTTGAGAACAATGATCTAATGAAGCCGTTCTCAACTCTGGCTACAAGTTCCAGGGCTTTGAAAACTTAATCCTGTTCACAACCCCCATCCCCCAAACCAATTAACTCAGAACATCTGGGGGTAGAGCTGGTGAGAAGTCTCTGTGAGAAAAGGCTATTGTTACATAATCCTAGCAGCCAGAGTTCCAACCCTGGAGCCCAGGAAAAGAGGAAGGAGAGAATTGACTCGATAAATGTATCCTCTGACCTCTACACTCATACCCTGACATGAGTACAGTAGTACATGCCCCCCCACACACACTACACACACAAAATCATCATCATAAAAGAATGCCTGATGGGTTGGGCATTTAGCTCAGTGGTAGAGCGCTTGCCTAGCAAGCGCAAGGCCCTGGGTTCGGTCCTCAGCTCTGGCAAAAAAAAAAAAAGAATACCTGAGTGTGAAGCCTGGGTTTCCTTCCTTCCTGGTTCCTAGAGTTCCCTAATGTTTAGCCAGTATACAGTACTGTTATCTACACTCCTGATTATAATAACTTGTGTCTGCTCCAGCTGAGAAATACTTTCTCCTTTAGGACAAAGAAAGATTGGGATAATTATTTTCATGTTCTGAAAACTAGAGTAGCCTGGTTTGCATCCTCTGGGTGGAGGACTAATCAGTCTTCAGGGTGAATTCCCCAGCAATCCGGAAATTACCCAGGATAGCATTCTTGGCTCTCCCAGCCCTGCAGCCACAGCACCTAGGAGTTCGTCCGAAAGTCTCAGGTTCTGCTCCAACTCTATGGTCTGCCTGTGTGCCACCCCCAAATTCACAAGTTGAAATCCTAGTGGATGCTGGAGAAATGGCTTAGTGGGTAAGAACACATACTGCTCTTGCAGAGGACCCAAGTTCAATTCCCAGCATCCACATCAGGCAGCCCACATCTGCTTGTAACTCCAGCTCCAGGGGACCTGACATCCCTCTGTCCCCCTCATATGCAGACATATACACATACACATAATTAAATGATAATAAAAGTATTTGAAGAAAGAAACACATCCTCGCGTAAATATAATGAGATCAGAAGGTGGAACATAGGGCATGGTTAGATGATAAGGGGGAGCCCTCATGAATGGGAGTAATGCCCTTTCAAAAGAGACTCCCCCAGGGAGCTCTCCAGACCCCTTCCCAGCGTAAAGTGGGGAGATAGTGAAAAGACTGCAATCTAAGTCCTCACCAGAATCCAGCGGTGCGGGTGCCCTGAATTCAGAACTTCGAGAACGAAATTCTTGCTGTGGATAAGCCAACCCTACCCCACAACACTTTGTTACAGTAACCCCCCTGGGCAAGGCAAGGGGGCTCTGGTCTATGTATTCAACCAACTCTGCAGGTACTTCCAATGCACCTGGCAGGAAGATTGCAGTGGGCATCGATGATCTTCACTTTCCACCTCCGATGCTGAATCATCTCTTTAAGTAACTGGTCTACTTTGGCCTCTTAAAGGAAAATGCAGCAGTAATGTCAGAAGCTGTGTGACTTAACCTCACATGTCGGGGTCAGACAGGATAGTACAGTCTCCACCAAGCCCCTTTCTGTATGTGAACTTTGAACCCCAACTTTTGGTTTATACTTACACTGTCCTGTTTTTAATGTGAGGACCACAGGTAGCCCCCAAATGCTGACAGCCATGCTCTTTTCATATCCCTCAGAGATGGTGTCTTTAGAGCAGTGTGGTTAGTGTATCTAACAGGCCCTTGCTGGCTCCCATTTCCTCATCCTTTGTTCTCCATTTCCTCACCAGATGGGGTCACACTCTTCGATTTTTATACAGCCATACACATTATCCTACAAAGCTGGGGAGCTGGACAGGGGCCATTCTGGATGACATCAGTGTTCCACCAGAAGCCAGAGCTTTCCTCTCAGCCTAGAGGCACACAAAAATAGGAAAGAGCTCATTTCAAAATCTAAATTATTAGTATTATTGCCAAGGACCCTTCATCGGAGATTATCAAGGCTTCGGATTATGAGGCCCAGGACCTGCTGGGAAACAGTAATGCAGAGATACAGAGGGTGAGAGAAGTTAGCACACTGCTGGTTCTCCCTAGAAGGAAACCTGCTTTTGCTGAGTGCATACCAAGTCTCGGGGCCTAATGTACACAGTTTTACTTAATAAAACACTCATAATAACACTGAAGGTGGTTGTGCCTAGTTACATTAGTACAAGTGCATAGCAAACACACTGAGAACTATTGAACAACCTTCCCAAAAGCCCATAGCTAATGAACTGAGAGTCACGTGCTCCTGCTACCCCACGAGGCCCACCAGTGGGCATCTTTGCCAACCATACTGTACTTTAGGTAAATGTCTCGGCTTATTTAAGTCATGGCACTGTTTCCTGCTCTAAACACTAAAAGTGAAAGTGATTTTTTAAAAGAAGCCAGAATAAATGTGCACTGAGTTCTTAGAGTTGATCCTTGGGGTACCCTATAAATATCAAAAGCATGAATGAGGAAGAGTTAGGAAGTGGAAGTTAGATGCATGGCATCAGAAACTACATGTGTTCTCAGCATCTTCTCAAATCTTTCTCCCTGGCTTTCCTGCTGTCTGTCTTCCTGTGCTGTCGAGAACTCCAGCTGGAATGACTGACAGACATCCAACAGCTTCAGGAGCACTGGACTCTGTCCCAACCCATCTACCTCTGTCTTGTCATCTACGGTCTCCTACATCCTTGCCAATGTTCTACATTATATCCTGTTAAAGTATTTCTGTTGGGATAGTAAAAATAAAAATCAAGTTTTAATTAATTCATTAACTAATGGTAATGAAATTTTACATTAATTAATGTTAATTAATAATTAACTCCTTAACTGATGTTGAGTTTGAATACACATATATTTTAATTGTTTTCTTTGTGAATTGTCCATTTGCATTCTGTGGGAGTCCAGCTCCTAACTTTCCCACCTTTTCTAGGGTTCTTAGGAGGAGGAGAAAGGGATAAGAAATATTAGGTATAAAAAGAGACCTAGCCAACAAGGAGAAACACAGGATACCTTCAGGAGGGCCTAGATCACTACCCAACGGCCTTGAAGGTTTATTCAAAGGCTTTTTATAATATACCAAGGGGAGAGGCAAAAGACCTCCCCCTTGCTAGATGAAAGCACACCATACAGCCAAGTGTAGACCCTTTAAACACCTGGTAACTATGGTCAAATCATCCCATTGTGCAGCCCTGCTGTGTAAAGCAAGCCCAGATTCTCTGACCCAAAGTAATTTGGGCCTCCACAACATTGATGCCCTACCTTCCTTCAAGAGCAAGCAGATTTCTCTTCTAGAAAGTGTTATCATATAAAAATCAGTACTTTGTCCCAATTTGTCTTTCAATTACCTTATTTTTGTAACATGAGAGTTTTCAGTTTTATTTGGTCAAATCAATGATACTGTTCTTCAATGTAATTGTGAGACAGACTTCCCTGTGCTAAGCTTTACAGATAGTCAAGTTTCTCCTTCAATTGGGTGGTAGTTGTTCTAAAACCCACTTATTTATTTTTGGGTTTTGTGTGTGGTATGTTCACTTTTGCACACATGTGTATGCAGGAGCATGTGAAGGCCAGAGGTTGATATCCAGATGTCTTTCTTCAATCATGTCCTTGAGGCAGGGTCTCTCCCTGAATCTGAAGTTCACTGAATCTCTCACTGAATCTAAAGCTCATTGTTTTAGCTAGATTGTCTGGTCTGCGAGCCCCAGACAGCCTCTTGTCTCCTTCCCATGGCCCTGGGGTTATAGGCATGAACCTCCACGCCTGGTCCATGCTGTTTACTGAATGAGACCAACTTCCTCCAAATGTAAAGTGTTGCTTATATTAGGTATCCGGTCTTCTCACTCCTTTCTTTCTAGAAGTCACAGCCTTTCCATTTAACCTATCTAACACTGGCTTAATTTCTGTACTTTGACATGTTTTGACACTCGTTAGATTTAATTCAATCCTTCTTCATTAAGATTTTTCAAATACTTTTCTGGGGGTTGGTGGTGCACACCTTTAATCCCAGTACTAGGGAGGCAGAGGCAGATGGATCTCTGAGTCCAAGGCCAGCCTGGTCTACAGAGTGAGTTCCAGGACAGCCATGGCTGCATAGAGAAACCCTGTTTCAGAAAAAAAAAAAATTTTCAAATATTTGACCTACTGTTGAATATTTGTTCTTCCAAATTAACTTCAAAACAATTTTTATCAAAGCTCAGTTCCTCAACTTGGTCTTCCAAACCATCTAGGCCTGCGTTCCTAGTGAAGACCTGTCTTCCTAGTGACGGCCTGTGTCCCTAGTGATGGCCTGTGTCCCTAGTGACAGCCTGTCTTCCTAGTGATGGCCTGTGTCCCTAGTGATGGCCTGTGTCCCTAGTGACAGCCTGTCTTCCTAGTGATGGCCTGTCTCCCTAGTGACGGCCTGTCTTCCTAGTGACGGCCTGTGTTCCTAGTGACGGCCTGTCTCCCTAGTGACGGCCTATGTTCCTAGTGATGGCCTGTCTCCCTAGTGACGGCCTGTGTTCCTAGTGACGGCCTGTCTCCCTAGTGACGGCCTATGTTCCTAGTGATGGCCTGTGTTCCTAGTGATGGCCTGTCTCCCTAGTGATGGCCTGTCTCCCTAGTGACGGCCTGTCTTCCTAGTGACTAGTCTTTTTGGTTTCTCTGTGTAGCTCTTTGTTCTTATAAAGCCATCAATATTCCATTACAGAGGCCCCACCTGCTGACTTTCTGTATTTATACACGCTCTCAAGGAGGCAACCCCTACCACCATAGATTAAATTTCTACGCTCTCAGTCTGTCACAATGGGGGTTAACCTCCAACATGAGGGAGGGAGGGGACCAACCATGGTCAAACCGTAGCACAGTCCAAGAACACGGAAAGGCAGTACCAGCTCAGACCATCAGACAGAGAGCAGAGAGATGGAAGAGAACACCTCCCAGGAGTGTTCTTCCCCTGCTTATCTTCGGCTAGATGCGTCCAACCTTTTGATGTGGTAACTGGATTGTTGTTGTCTACAAAGTTCACGACGGAGAAAGAACCTTACAGTGAAGTCAGAAAAAAAAAAAAAGAAAAACCACACAACCAATGTCCTAATGCTCTAAGTAATTTACCCTTTGTGTGTTGGGCCACAGTGGGAGTTATCTTTGGCTGCATGTAGCCCAAACAAGCCATGGGTTAGACCTGCCTCGCCTTGGCCCAGATGCAGGAGATGGAAAGCCAGAGATGGCGAATCAAAGAAAGAGCAAGGGAGTGGGGAAGGAAGACCTTATCAGGGGAGGGAGGGCTCCCCAGGGGACCTGGCAGGATAGGTGGGAGGGTGGGCTTTGGGCCCCTCATGCCGCTGTGTGGGCTGTGGTCTGTGGTGCTCTCTCTCTCTCTCTCTCTCTCTCTCTCTCTCTCTCTCTCTCTCTCACACACACACACACACACACACACACACACACACACACACACACACACACACTGAGCAGCCAGCAGGCCCGGAAGGGAAGACCAGTTGCAAAGTGTACTTCTGAGTGTAATGTGCATACCATCTGTCCTTCCATGCTACATGGTAAAACTTCGGCAGGCATTTGTACATAAAAATTCCATATGCCAATTGACTGGACTACATGAGCACATCTGTCCAGAACGGGTCTCTCAGGCATAGTGGAGGACATTCCAAAGTAGCTTTATAATTGCTTTGGCCTCCAAGTAGCATGAGTTAACTCTCAGGAGCTGGCTCTTTTCTCACCGAATGAAGGATTGGGCCAAATGTCTAAATAACTCCAGTACACACTCCCCTTTGACCCTCACTAGAGAGAGCATCCGCAGTGCTGTTGAACTCTGTCTCAAAGGCAGAGCAGCAGTGATTTCTCACAAGATTGGACTGGCTAACACTCCCTCCTAGAAGGGGAGGCCACAAAGCTCATTAGCCCCCTCCCTCTCTGAGGATAAATATACCACTAGCATCTCGGGGAGAGAACATTTTCTGGGAAGTAGCTGCCTATAAATTACCTAAGCTCCTGAAAGTCATCATTTAAACTCACTGGTTTACCAAGGTAGAGCTGGGGGAGTCATTTCTTTAACCTGCCACTGGTGCCTTTGGGGGGTGAATAGATGTCTCACCCCAACACCCATACAACATTGAAGTGAAGTCTTTCTCTCCAAAATTGTGCTGTGGGTCCACTCAGTTGTTAATATGGTCAAAATAATTCTATGGTTCAGGTATTACGGATTTGAAACAAAACAAGTTCTGGATTTTTCAACATTCTATAATTCCAGCAATGTCTGCATTGTGGTGTACATTGACACATACTGGATGATTAAGCCACACATGGCAAGTGCATTTTATTTTGAAACTTCAGTGAAGGTACTCCTGAGAGGGCCTTCTCTATCCCCTCTCTGCCTGAAATGGAGAGACATGGGGAATATGATCCTAACTTTTAAGGCACGCTTAGACACACACTACCCCTCATGCATGGCATCTCAGCATATGCCCAAACTAGGAACTGACTCTTCTACTTCTTTTTCCTCAAACATCCTGTTTGCTTCTTTCTGATTTGTGTGAAGATTTCTTGAGAAAACAAAAGAACAACAGCATTGGAGGACAGAGTCAGAATTCTCCAATATCTTAACATGTTGGAAGAGCAGTGAGATGCTAACAGAATGAAATGGGAAAGGTGACTACAAATCACAGATGGGTCTCAGAAAACAGGAAGTGGAGTGGAAGAAGAAGCCTGACCTGGAGCTGGACACCTGAAGAAAGGCCTAGGGAGGTCAGTTCAGTGCTTGGTGGCTTCAGAAAGCCAGTCAGGTAGCCTTCTTCAGGGCTATCTTGGACTGTGTCACTAGACGCATCAACCAAACAGGGGACAAGATGTCCTTTCTATGTGTCAGACTATTATATACTCATATGCAGCTGCCTCACGTTAACAAATTGAAGGGATTCGAAAATGGTAACCACTCTGTGGAGTCTGAATGAGAAGGACTCCCCCACCCCCCGCAGGCTCATATATTTGAATGCTTGGCCCCCAGAGGATGGAATTGTTTAGGAAGGATTAAGAGTTGTGGCCTTGTTGGAGGAAGTGTGTCACTAGGGGTGTGCTTTGAGGTTTCAAAAGCTCATACCATTCCCTGTTAGTGCCCTCCCACGATGCACCTTTGTAGATCAGATGTGAGCTCTCAGCTACTGCTCCAGCACCCTGTCTACCTGCTGTCATGTTCCCTGCCATGATGGTCATGGACTCACCCTCTGGAACTGTAAGTCCCAATAAACTCTGTTATAAGTTGCCTTGCTCATGGTGCTTTCATGACAATTGGAAAGTAACTAAGACAAGCCTGGAGACCAAAATAGTGCCTTCTACATCAGGACTTCTAATGTGGGGACTGGGTCACTGGAGATCCTGTAAAAGGATGTTTCTTGTCTCAACCACCCAGTCCCAAATAACCAACTCAGAGGCTGAATATGAATTATAAATATTCAGCCAATAGCTCAGGCTTGTTACTAACTAGCTCTTACACTTAAATGAACACATAATTCTTATCTATGTTTAGCCATGTGGCTTGGTACATTTTCTTCACACAGCATTCTCATCTTGCTTCTCCGTGTTTGCCAGCGACTCTCTGACTCCACCCTTCCTCTTCCCAGAATTCTCCTAATCCGGCTCTTGAGCTCAACCTCTTCCTGCCCAGCCATTAGCCAATCAGACTAATGTTAACAATGAGAATTATCCACAGCGAGCTCCAGTTACAGGAATCTGTAGGGAGGGCTTGGTGGGGGGTGCTACCAGTAACTGAAGGGATGTTATTAGTTACAAATACTTGAGAATCTGTGTTATGGAATAGAGACTCACTGGAGCCATTAGGGGAGTTCCTTCCAGAAGAATTCAGCTGCTGATTCTATTAGAACTCATGCTCTTCATGGGGGCAGTACTTTTCCCTCAAGAAATAGATTCTTGGGATGAGGGTGGAAAACCACTGTGGACATTGCCATCATCTACAAGTCTCCATTCTGCATCCCCACCTACTGGAAACCTTATTTTATTTTTGTGGTAGGCTGTTTAAAGTATCATGTGAAGGGCATTGACACAGGCGATCCCCAGAGCATGTGAATAGTCAGTATCAGAGCCAAGTGGATGGATGGCTGTGACTGGAGGATTTCATCTCAAGGGATTGCTTCATCTCAGTGCTGTGTTCTGAGAAGTTATGAATTTGAGGTGTTTAAGTGTTTGACTGCAAAGGGTTTTTTGTTGTTGCTACTGCTGATGTTGTTGAATTACCAGGGCGACTCTCTGTTGAAATTTAAAAATAAGAATGGAGTTAGTCACACTCCTTCCTTGTCCTCTTGTCCCCTTTCTTGCTATCTTACCAAGCCACCTTCTTGATTGTCTGTTGGCAACAGACTCACTCTTTCATTCTGGAAACCACAATCTCTTGGTACCAGTAATGGTGGTATCCCAGGCTGGGTGCAATGATGGTGCCCAGGGCTGGGCACAATGGTACTGTCCCAGGCTGGGCACTGTTCTGACCTACAGGCAGGCACTAATCCCATGCCAGTATTTTCTTGGTTAAACTGCTTATGTCGGGATGCATTTGATTTCCTTTGTTGCCCTCATCACACTAACGTAGCCGTTCAGATGTATACATACCTCTGTGACATTATTAATCAGGTCTCTTGTCATTACAGTGATGCACTCTGAAAGCCACATGAATCTGTTATTTGGGAAATTTGATTCTAACTTCAAGGAATGAGATCTACTGATAATCTGTGTCTGATAAACAGAAGGTGAAGCTTATTTAGAAACTTTTAACTAAGTATGTTCTCCATAAATGTCTTTTGAGTTCAACTCTATTATGTTCACTAATATGTACTGGAATTTATCAGGTTTTACTCAGGCATTCACTAGCAACAAAATCTGCTCAGGGTTGCCACATAAGCTTGCCACGTTTACTAACCACAACTCATAATCTGAAACAGTGAGTTACTGATTCAGACTTCCCTTTAAAATTAGAATTTTAACCTTACATATATGTGGTATGGTGTGATAATTTAATGTATATATATATAATAAATGATATAATTACAGTAAGTATATTACTATCTCTTTAAACATTTAAAAAAAAATTAAGACAAGGTCGTATTATGTAGCCCTGGCTGGCCTGGATCACACTACAAGACCAAACTAACAGAGATCCACCTGCCTCTACTCCCTAGTGTTAGTATTAAAAGTGTGCAGCAAAGGGGTGGGGATTTTTAGCTCAGTGGTAGAGCACTTGCCTAGCAAGTGCAAGGCCCTGGGTTCAATCTTCAGCTCAAAAAAAAAAAAAAAAAAAAGTGTGCATCACATACTCAAAAATGTTTTTGCTAACAGAGTTCTATATACCTGTGAGATACAACAATTTTCTTTTTAAATTTTTTTATTATTATTTTGTGCGTATGGGTGTTTTGTCTGAAGGTCTGTCTGTGCATCATGTACATGCAGTGCCAGTGGAGACCAGAAGAGGGCAGCAGATCCCTCTGGAGCTGGAGTTACAGACTGCTGTGTGTGAGTCACCATATGGGTGCTTGGGATAAGACCCCACCCTCCACCCACCCACAATGGGCCCTGGGCACTCCCATGTTGATCACTAACCCACACACTGTGCTGAGCCATTGATCCAGCCCCAGGAACATGGATTTTACTTGTATACAGTGTATACTTACCAAAGCAGGCTAATCACCATTTCCATTTCCTTATTACTTTGTGTTTGGAGCCCTCCGACTCCTCTATTTACTCATAAAACACACAATGGGTTTTTGTGGACTGTAACTGTGCTGGCTGGTTTTATGTCAGCTTGACAGAAGCTATCTATAGTAATCTGAGAAGAGGGAATCTCAATTAAGAACATGCCACACAGGCTTGCCTACGGAGACATTTTAATTAGTGATCAACATGGGAGGGAGGGCCCAGCCCATTGTGGGTGGTGCTACCCCTAGGCTGGTGATCTGGGTTCTATAAAAAAGCAGGCTGAGCAAGCCAGTAAGCAGCACCCATGGCCTCTGCATTAGTTTCTGTCTCCAGGTTCCTGCCCTGACTTCCTTTGATGATGGACTGTAATGTGGCAGTGTGGGCAAAATAAACCCTGTCCTCCCAACTCCCTTTTGCTGGTGGTGTTTCATCCAGGACAGTAGTCACCCCACTGATTTTCATTACTCAAATTCTTTCTGCTAAGACAGCTAGAATCTAAAAGCCACAGACACAAGAATAAAAGATAAGCCACTCTCTTCTCTTGTGCATCATCAGTTACCAGTGGCCATCTTTCTATTACACCGCACCCGGCCATTGGCAGGATGTTTCTGCTACCGTTGCAGTGATAAAATACCAACTTCAGGGCAAGTGGCTTTCTTTTAGCTCACGGTTCAAGGTACTGTGGGAAGGCAAGGCAAGGAATACAACAGCTAGTCACATGAAGCCCACCACCAGCAAATGAACACTTCGGCTCCCGTTTCCCACTTTATCCAGCACAAGCTCCCTACCCAAAGAACGGTTCTACCCACAGTTAAACTGACCTTCTTCCCACATCAATTAAGATAATCTCTCACAGCTACTCTCCAGAGCTAACCTAGCTAGCCCTCACAGGTGTGCCTGAAGGCCCGCCTGCCGGAAGATTCTAGATTATGTCATGTTGACAATTTAAAACGGACCGCCACAGGAGGTGAAGTCACAGCCTGTTGTGTTTCATCCACTCAGCCTCAGTGACTGAGGGACAAAAATGGGATCACTCAGGACCGACCAGATGGCTCAGAGGTTAAGAGTACTGCTCTTCTAAAGAACCAAGGTTCTAAGACAGGCATAGTGGCACATGCCTTTAATCCCAGCACTCGGGAGGCAGAGGCGGGTGGATCTCTGTGAGTTCGAGGCCAGCCTGGTATACAAAGAGAATTCTGGGACAGCCCGGGCTGTTATACAGAGAAAGCTTGTCTCAAAAAACAAAACAAAACAAAAGACCAGTGTTCCATTCCCAACAGCCACATGGTAGCTCACAATACCCTTTCTAACCTCTTCAGGCACCAGGCATGCACATAGTACACAGATATACATGCAAGCAAAACACCATACACATAAAAAAATCAAACAGTAATTTTAAAGGGGGATCCTTTTTGGGAGTAGTGGTGCATGACCATAGTCCTAGCTGTTTGAGAGACTGAACGAGGGCTGGAGAGATGGCTCAGCCATTAAAGGCAAGGCTCGCAACCAAAAACATAAGAGAGACTGAACTAGGAAAATCACTTAAACTTGGAGTCTCCAGGCCAGCCTTGGAAACATAATTAGGTCACATTAGTGGGTAGGGTGAAGGTTAAGAAGAATGTAGGTGGAAATACATACATCTGGGATGTGTAAATATAGTCAAATGAGAAGCAAATAAGAAGACACCGGCCTAGGAATGAGGGATTAAGGTACATGATACAAATTCCAAAGTGATCTGAAGATGATCTGAAGAAGAGATCTGGTGTTGGAACCAGAAAATTGCTGAGCTTTCGGTCATAGGGTGGATGGATGCCAAGAGTCTTGTAAAGAATCTAAGGTCAGCTGGGTGGTGGTGGCGCATGCCTTTAATCCCAGGCGGATCTTTGTGAGTTCGAGGCCAGCCTGGTCTACAAAGCAAGTTCCAGGAAAGGTGCAAAGCTACACAGAGAAACCCTGTCTGAGGGGGGGGGGGAAATCTAAGGTCAAGAAGAGGAGAGCCTAAAAAGATAGCGGAGGAAATAAGGCAGTCTAGCTTCAGAGAAAAGGACAAAAGAGCAAAGGCCGCATGGAAAGGCCCTGACTCCTCCAGCTGTTGAGAAGATGGAAGACTCTGTGGTAGATACTAGGCTGAACAGGCAACAGCGCCACCTTTGTCTAGGTTACATGTTCTACGTTAAGTCAGCTCTTGGGCAGGGCTTTGTTTTGATCCTAAATAATGGGAGACAGATGTCTGGCATCTGGTCCTACAACCAAGTGTGGCCACTGTTTCTGAGCAGCTGACAGTCGTGCCTGGGCCAGCCTCTGTGGGGGACAGCGTCCTGCCAACAGTTACATATCCAGAGCTGGTGCGACATGGACTGTGAAGTGACTGACCTGAAGCACATGGAAGATGAGGACATGGTTTGTTCTGACTTTCATCATTCATATTTTGATAATATTATCCTATCAGTAATATTATATTCTAAATTCTTTTTTTTTTTTTTTTTTGAGACAGGGTTTCTCTGTGTAGCTTCAGAGCCTGTCCTGGATCTCACTTTGTACACCAGGCTGGCCTTGAACTCAGAGATCCGCCTGCCTCTGCCTCCTGAGTGCTGGGATTAAAGGCATGCTCTACCACCACCCAGCTATATTCTAAATTCTTATAAAATTTTAGCATGGCATAGATAATACATCTGTAGAGGTGCCATGCTTTGTATTTCCAAGGTAGCTATTGTGTTCATGGCTAAACTGCATCAACCAGCTACACTGGGTTGAAAGCTCTTAAAAGGATCTACTGAACTTACTCCAGAAGCTTCCACTGATTTAAGGCATAGACCAAGTCATCCAAAAGAGCTTTGAGGGCTGGAGAGATGGCTTTTCCATTAAGAGCCTTTGTTGCTCTTACAGAGGACCCAAGTTCGGTTCCTAGTACCTAGATGGTGGTTTGAAACTGTCTGTAACTCCAGCCCCAGGGAACAGGTGCCCTCACCTCCTCCAACACCACGTATGCACATAGTGCACATACATACATGTAAAACACTCACACACTTAAAATAATGTTTAAAATATTAAAAAGAAGCCGGGCAGTGGTGGTGCATGCCTTCAATCCCAGCACTCAGGAGGCAGAGGCAGGTGGATCTCTGTGAGTTCGAGGCCAGCCTGGTCTACAGAGCGAGATCCAGGAAAGGCGCAAAGCTACACAGAGAAACCGTGTCTCAAAAAACCAACAAAACAAAACAAAACAAAAACAAAAAAACAAAGGTAAGAGGGCACACCAGGCATATTCCCTTCCCTACTTGTAGCTGCTTAAGGTAGCTGTGAATGGTGCCTTAGGCGTTTTGTTGTTTTAATAATAAAAAAGGACAGTGCTTTGTTTACAGGACTATTGGTCTCAGGAGCCTGGAGTCCTGTTTTGACCCCACTCAGATCTTTGGAATATATCTTTCAATCCTCGAGACTTAACCTCACTGGCCAAGTGGTGTGTCAACAGACACCTTTTGTGACTCTCTGGTTGAACATTTTTCAAGAATCCTCTGTTCACTTTACGGTTGCAGTCCAGGCCCTTAGCATCTCTTCCATTGTCCTCCTAATTGTGTCTTGTCTCCGTCAACTCCTCCTTTGCCATTTCTTTGCATGCACCACTTTGAAAATTTAGTCAGTCACACACCGTCTCCCTACATTCTGAGATGCCCAGGTATCCAAGGAACAGTCATAACTATTGGTATTTTTTTTAACCAACCAATTTAAAACCATCCAGATAAGCTCTTCTCCTTTCCTCCTCCATCGTGCAGAGGACTCCTGTCTTGGCTTCTCGCCATGTCTTCTCACAAGACTTTCAGAATCAAGCGATTCCTGGCCAATAACAAAAGCAAAATCGTCCTATTCCTCAGTGGATTTGGATGAAAACTGGTAACAGAATAAGGTACAACTCCAAGAGAAGACACTGGAGAAGAACAAAGCTGGGTCTGTAAGGAATCACACGATGGCAAGACAGTTGATACTGAATTGTGGGTCATCAAGCAATCCTACCACATGGAGTTCAACATTTTAACCTGAAGACTTGGTCCTGTTTTAAGTTGGGGGAGTTGTTTGTCCAGTAATAAAATGTAGAACCTTCCAAATAAAAAAATCCAGATAAATAACTTTGAAAACTTTTTTCTTTCATGTTTTTTTTTTTTTTAAATGTGTATGGGTGTTCAGCCTGCACGTATGCCTGTGCACCACATGCATGTGCCTGGTGCCCTGGAAGCCAGAAGAGGGCAGACAACTAGAGTTACAGGCAGAGCTGCTGTGTGGATGCTGGGACTCAAACTTCTGTCCTCTGCAAGAGTGACAAATCTCTTAACCATCATTCCAGCCCTGAAAAGAAAACTATCAGAGCTGAAAATAGCAAATTAGCTTCACCACAAAGGGAAGGAGAGTATTGTTTAATCCTACCTAGATAATGCTGTGTTGTTGTTTGTTTTACTCTTTGTGGGGCCCACCACCTAACTCTCAAATAAATCACACACAGAGGCTTATTCTTAAGTATAAATGCCCCTGGGGGCTGGAGAGATGGTTCAGAGGATAAAAGCACTGGCTGCTCTCCTAGAGGTCCTGAGTTCAATTCCCAGCAACCACATGGTGGCTCACAACCACCTGTAATGAGATCTGGTGCCCTCTTCTGGCCTGCAGGCATACATGCTGTGTACATAATAAATAAATTAATTTAAAAAAATTATAAATGCCCGGCCTTAGCTTGGTTTGTTTCTTGCCAGCTTTTTTTTTTTTAACTTTAACTTATCCCATCTAACTTTAGCCTCAGAGCTTCTATCTTTCTCTATTACTGTATACCTTTACTTTCCTTCTTACTCCATGTCTGGCTGTGTAGCTGGCTTCTAAAGCCCGCCTCCTTCCCTCATTTCTTGATCTTTCTTCCCAGATTTCTCCTGTTTATTCTCTCTGCCTGCCAGCCCCACCTATCCTTTCTCCTGCCTTGCTATTGGCCATTCAGCTCTTTATTAGACCAATCAGGTGTTTTAGGCAGGCACAGTAACACAGCTTCACAGAGTTAAACAAATGCAACATAAAAGAACGCAACACATCTTTGCATCATTAAACAAATGTTCCACTGCATAAACAAATGTAACACACCTTAAAATAATATTCCACAACACTACTGAGAGTGCTAAGCATAGGTCAGCTCTCCCTTTCATGGGTTAGCAAACATTACAATGTTTGTTACGTGACAGAACCAAAGAACACTTTCTCCATACAGGAGGATTTAAGAAAGAACTGAAGAGTATTGTGAGAGAGGGGTTGGTGTCTCCACGCCCAGCGGGTACAGAACACACCCAAATATCACATTCTCAGCACAAAGGAGATGTAGTACCCTGGAGTGGCAAGCAGGGGTTGGGAGCCTGTCTGCCTCTGGATCGGGCAAAAGCAGACAGCAAGCAGCAAGCGAGCAGGTGTTTTTAGGAGTAGGTTTTTAAGGAGGGGAAAAAAAAAGGAGTCTATGCTAGGGGGAGTTGGTAAGACCTGATTGGACATATTAGCCAAATAATAAACGTTGATTGTTGGACCTTGGTGTTTTATCTCAGGAATGAGTTGGTGGCCAAATAAGGGAATAAACCTTGGGGCTAGCTTTAGGAATGTAATCGGATGGTTTTTAGCAAGGCGGAGGGGAAAGAGCAAAACCTGTTGGTGCCATGTTTGCCATGCTCGGGCCTGCCAGACCCTTGAGTAATAATTCTATCACTTCATAATGACTCATCTGACTGAGAGCCACCTAAAATGTGATAAATGTCCTGGGCTTCAGGAAACACTGCTCTAGCCTTCCTTAAACTGCTTTACATTTCATTATTATTGTCGGCTGTGTTGGGTCCGGGGTCATGCAATAATTGGGAACAGACCATCAAAGTCTATTAAACGAGAGGAAAACTTTATTCCAGAAAAATGAAAATAAAAAAAAAAATTAAAATAAAACACTGCAGGGAACCAAAGCTTATCAGCTAGCTGAGACCACAGCCAATGTCGGAATTCTGGGTCTGTGGCAATGGAGGCGGGTACTGGCCCCCTTTTATAGTGTAGGCACGGAGTCTAGGCTAGGAGTCACATAGGACCATCAGGTATAGGACGCATGCTAGAAGTCACGTAGAAACAACTATTAAATGTTAACTTTGGTCCAGGCAGTTGTTGGCTATCAGGGGCAAGGGGGTTAAAAGTTAACCCCTGGCTGTTGACGAGGAGCTGGCTGTAAGCAGAGAAGCATTGTTAGCAGTTAACCTTTAGAGTCAATGACTGTCAGTTTTTATCTCTTAAGCTTATAATTTTATATTTCTATATTCCTGGACTCTTCAGTCTAAAGTGTTCTATTCTCAGCCAGTTGATTCCTCCAACCCTTCAAGTCCCAGGGGATTCTTTCCTGCTGTGCAGTTCCTGGTAGAATGTGGTGCCCCTTGTATTCATAAGAGTCCTCCAGAAAAAGAACCAGTAGGTAATTGTCTTAGTTAGGGTTAGTATTGCTGTGATGAAACACCATGACCAAAAGCAACTTGAAGAGGAAAGGTTAGTTTCACTCACAGTTCCATATAAAAGTTCATCATCAAAAGCAGTGAGGGTGGGAACCTGGAGGCACAGAAGCCATGGAGGGGTGCTGCTTACTGGCTTGCTCCTCATGGTTTGCTCAGCCTGTTTTCTTACAGAACCCAGGACCAACAGCCCAGGAATGGCTGGAGAGATGGCTCAGTGCTTAAGAGCACTGACTACTCTTCCAAAGTTGCTGAGTTCAATTCCCAGCAACCATGTGGTGGCTCACAACCACCTGAATGAGACCTGGTGCCCTCTTCTGGCCTGCCGGGGATACTGTTTACATAATAAATAGATGTTTTTTAAAAAGCCAGCACAGTAATGTGCACACAAATACACACTTTTTCATAAAAAGAAGCCATAGTAATTACAGTTTTCATTTCTATAACTTGCCATGTGGTCATAGCTGGTATTTATAATTATTTTCTACTACACAGTATATTCCTATTGCTTTTGGCAACTTCAGCTGGTATGATCCTTCACCCAATGGTGTGCACTAAACCTTCATTATGGACCTCCTAGATCCCAGACTCACTTTCCTTACCTCCCTGTGGAGCAGTGGTCCCGTTTCTCCTTGGTAATCAGTACCCCACACAAACCCTCAATCTCCTTCTTCCCTTGTTGACTCAGAGGCACCGAGGAGTCCAGAGAGGCCCTGGCGGTAGTCAGCTCAGTGAGATCATTATTACTTCTCCTGGGGAAGTTGCTTCCCTTTCTGGAACTAGGGCCTCGGAGCCAGCACAGCCTTACACTGTGGAAGGACAAAGCGAGCTCTGCCGGTGGGCTGATGGGGGACAGCAAGTGGTGCCGCCCATCCTTCCACCCCTTCACTTTTGGACATGACAGGTATCCTGAAGGATTTTCACTGGATAAAACAGAGCCGAGGTCTGAGCCTGAGTTCCATGAAGGAAGACAAGGCTGCTGTCCTTCCCCGTGGGGTCCTAAGGAGGATGTGTGAAACTGGCTGTTCTAGAACACTCAGTCCCGTGCTCCTGAACCCCTCCAATAGCTGCCCATGCTCTGTCTCTCAGCGAGGAACCTGCCACAGTCCTGCTGACGAGCTAGAGTTTGGCTGGAAGAGAAGAGCTGGATGAGGTGTTACCAACCTCAGAAGCAACTCTCACCCGTGGTTTGAGCTGAGACAATTGTTATGGGGTGCCGTGTCTCCATCTGAGGGGTGACATAGATCTTTCTTGTTTTCCCTTGCCCCTGTGTGAAAATGGGCCCAGATGACTTATGTCGTCGCATTAAACCCCACACTTGGTTTCTGCCATCTGTACTCAGCTGTCACCCATCCAGCAACTAGCTTGCAGCAAGCAGGCCAGAAGGAAGATCGTCCTCTGCTCTCCTAAACCTACACTGATGCCCACCCAGCAGCCATCCTTTCCCTGCACTTGCACTGTTGCCGAGAGACCTGGGTGAGTTTTTCTTAAATGTATTTTCATAATCCTGCACAGTCAGAGCTACCTTCCAAGGCCTTGTGGTTCCCACTCATGGAAAATTTATTCCTTGTCTGGGCTTTTAAGTGTAATTAGGAAGGAGAAATGAGGAGGGGAAAGAACATACCATCTTTCCAGGCCACTGACTGAATGTCCTCTGCATCTAGCCAAGGTGTGTACCAACCAGCTCACGAATGCCGCAGGTGTCCCCAGGGCTACATTCTCTGTGGGATATGTACTGGGTATGTGAGCTAAAGCACTACCTGACCTTAAACAGATCATTTGAAGAGAGGGGGAAAAAAACTATAAGGAAAAAAAAGTGACTCTGGCAAAGAGATGAAAGAGATGCAAATGGATGGGGGGATCGGATCTGAGCAGGGTTTCCTGAGACTTTCGAGCTGGAGCTGATGTATAGATGGCAGATGGTAGAGACAGGGATACTGGAAGGAGGATGTAAGAAGTGGGGGCGGGGGGTGGGTGGGTGGGTGGGTGGCAGGCATGGAAAAGCCCGGACCCTGGACAGTGAGATGGCTCAGGAGAAATGCACTTGATGCACTTGCTACACAAGCTTGAAGCCCTCAGTTCAGTCTCCGGGACCCTAGTCAAAAGTAGTTGTCCTCTGCCCCTCACCACGCAGATGAAATGAAAGCATGGAAACCATCCACCTCCAGCCATTTCTCAAAACCTCTGTGGGTCGTAAATCCCCTTAAGAATCATGCATAATGTCAGGTTGGAGAGATGGCTCAGTGGTTAAGAGCACTGACTGCTCTTCCAGAGGTCCTGAGTTCAATTCCCAGCACCCACATGGCAGCTCACAATGTCTGCCTGTAATTCCAGTTCCAGAGGATCTGACACCCTCACACAGACATACATGCAGGCAAAACATCAATGCGCGCACACACACACACACACACACACACACACACACACACACAAAAGGTTCTTTTTGTTGGTTTTTTTGTTTTGGTTTTTGGTTTTTAGAGACAGGGTTTCTCTGTGTACCTTTGTGCCTTTCCTGGAACTCACTCTGTAGACCAGGCTGGCCTTGAACTCACAAAGATCCGCTTGGCTCTGCCTCCCGAGTGCTGGGATTAAAGGCATGTGCCACCACCACCCGACAGTTCTTTTTTTTTTTTTTTTTTTTAAAGCAAAATGTTAAGTAAATATCTGGCTTTTGCTGACGCCAACTCAAGTTCAGGTCAGAGATAAAAACAACTCCTAGATTTTGATTATACATAGACTACAAACCAAGGAGACAACCATGTTTCCTTTCTCTTCATTCTGTTGACAGAGGCCACCTCCAGTGCTAAGTAAGCACTTCCTGCCCTGTTCTATGTGAGCAGTAAAAGGTGGGGCATCAACCCTTCACATCTGCTGGAGACATTGGGAGAGCGTGGGAAATGGCAGTCCTGTGTATGACTGTGCTGTGGGATGTCTTCTGTATGCTGTGAACCTGTGTTGCTCTGATTGGTTGGTAAATAAAGCTGCATTGGCCTATGGCAAGGCAGCTTAGAGGCAGGTGGGAAATCCAAGCAGATATACATATGGAGAGAAGAAAGGAGAGGACAGGAGAGTCACCCATGGAGAAGCAAGATGCCAGCAGACTGGTAACACCACAGCCACATGGCAACTTATAGATTAATAGAAACGAGTTAAGTTATAAGAGCTAGCTAGCAAGAAGCCTGCCATAGGCTGTACAGTTTGTAAATAATATGAAGCCTCTGAGTGATTGATTATTTTATAAGCGGCTGCGGATGCAGAGGTGGAGAAAACTTTCAACTACAAAGTGGTTAACTATGGGGGAAGAGTAAAGTGACAGCAGCAAAGCCCTTCGGGTTATTTGGTTTTTTTGAGGTAGGCTTTCTTTGTGTACGGTCCTGGAACTAGTTCCATAGACCAGCCTGGCCTTGAACTCACAGAGATCACCTACCTCTGCCTCCCAAGTGCTGGAATTAAAGGCATGGGGCACCGTCACCCAAGCCCTTTGGTTATTTTTGAAAAGATTGGTATATAAATATTAGCAAGATCTGGAGTTCCAGTGCTCACAAAACAAGCACAAACAGCAGGAGTCCAAATAAACAGTGTCTTCCCTTACAGTCAGGACGTCTTTGGTGAGTTCCAAGATCATCCAAGTCTTCAGTGTCATGGGGGAACAGGGAAAATAAAATAAGTCACACTTCTTGAATATTGGTATGAAAGATGAGGCAGGTGTCAGTTACATATGTAGCATTTTATGTAAAAATTTAAAAAACATCATGGTTAAGAAGTTTCACATGCCCTCAACATAGTCTATAGACATGCATTTCTTTAAAAGGGACTAGTTCTACATTTTATATATCTCATGTTTTGTTTTGTTTTTTGAGACAGGGTTTCTCTGTATAACAACAGTCCTGGCTGTCCTGGAACTCCATTTGTAGACCAGGCTGGTCTTGAACTCACTGAGATTTGCCTGCCTCTGACTCCCAAGAGCTGCGATTAAAAGCATACGCCACCACCAACCAGCCACATTTATATATTTTATACATTCTCTATAGCACTGAATACTGTGGCCTCACCTCAGTTATTTGGATTTTTACGGTTAGGCTGGGGAACCACATGGCCTAGACAACCAACACGGTTTTCTGTGATAAACTTACCCATTGGATAAAAGAAACATTGTTTCAAGAAAAAAAACTGTTACAATTATTTTACAAAGCAACCTAGTTGTCCTTTCTAATCTTAATGACTCATCACTGTTGCAATAAACTTTCGTCTAAAAAATTTTCCAAGAAAAAAATGATTTTAGCTTACACAAATTTTTCAGATAAGCTGTATTCTTTCTCAAATTTCTAACACTTTCACTTCTGAATATTCAAGATCGCAAGAAGACTGACCACACAGAACTTTCCCTTAAACTTCCATTTTTTTGTTTTTTTTGTTTTCCTCAAAACAAAAAATGGTTTTTCAGGTTTTCTTAAAACTTGTCTGGGAATGCAACCCCAGCACTGGATGGGGAAGACAAGCACCCGAAGCTGGAAGATAGCTGTGAATTTCAGGCTAGCCAGGAATACTTACCAAGACACTTTTCAAAACAACCATCACACCACGCAAAAAAAAAAAAAAAAAAAAAAAGACAATCACAATGAAACACAATTTGTTCTGGAGTTCAGCAAACTAACTCACAGCCACGCTTTTATCTCCAAGCACACCAGGCCCAAATTCGTCTCTGATTGATTCAAGGTAAAGTTTGCTCCATTGTGAACGACTCATGATCAAATTCACGCAGATTCGAAATCAAGGAGTCAACTGTTCCGCTATTAGAGAGTAAATAAGTCCGCTACTGTAGTGGTGTAGAGGGTTAAGGGGATTAGAAGTTTGTTACTCTGTTTCAACCTTGAATGGATGGAATTGCTCGGAGGGGTGGCGCTCCGGGGTGAATTCTGAACACGCGTTCTAGAAATTCTTAATTGCGATGTTCAACATCACTCAAGCCACCTAATTTTGGAAAGTAACATTAGCTTCTCTGATTTTGATAGTTTTATTACTATTGTTTCTAATTTACACCCAGCATTGTGCGAACACTGCTGCCTACTGGACAAAGCTGGACGCCCCAGCGTGGACACAGGGCAGACTGACTTAACCACAGCTCTGCAGGGAGCCTTTCCCAGGACGACGGGCTGTGTCCGCGGCTCACAGCTCCCCGGTGCCGCTGCCAGGCCGCCACGGAACGCAAAAGAAAGAACAAGGAGCCCACCGCGCCCGCACCCTCGCCGCGGGGTGGGGGGTGGGGGGGGCCGCGGCTGCGCGTGCGCAGAGACGCCCGGCCCGCTTCCTGAGTTCCGGAGGAAGCGGCGACGCGTCACTTCCGGCCTCCCTCTAGCTGCCATCTTGCGTCCCCGCGTGTGTGCGCCTTATCTCAGCTGGTCTGCCCGAGACCCCCTGAGCGCGAACCCTAGCCCCCCGCGCGGCCCCATTTCCACTCCGACAAGGTACAAAAAGGCTGTGGACGCCGGCGGGGGAGGAGGAGGACGGGAGCGGGGGCGGGCAGTGCCCGGCTGGAGCGAGACAGGGAGGGGACAGGGCTGAGGAGAGGAAAGCGATGCGACGGACAGGCGCTCCCGCTCAGGCTGACTGTCGGGGGCGAGGGCGAGCCAGGGGCGGCTGCCCCGGGGGCGAGGCGACGCCGTCTCTTCCTCCACCTCTCGGCGGAACCCGAGGACAGGAGCCTCAGGTACCGCGAGGCCTGCGGAGAGTGGCCGGGCCGGGCGGGCCCTGGCTAGGCCGAGGCCGGCCAGGGCGGAGGGCGGGGGTGGGCTGGGCTGGGCTGGGGGCTGGGCTGGGCTGGGGGCCGTGCTGGTCGGCCGTGGGGCTGAGCCTGAGTCTGGGCCTGGAAACGGGGAGGCGGCGGGGAGGGGCGAGAGAGCCTGCGCTCACCCGGCTCGCACCGAGCCGACTCTTGGAGAGCTTTGGAGTCGGGGGGGGAGTTCGGGACCCAGGCCGCAGCCGGCGGAGGCCGTTCTCCTGCGGGTGTCTTGGGAAATAACGAGCGTGGAATGGAGTGAGCCCCACCGTTCTCGGCTGAGGATGTCCTCTCTTTCTAGATGAAAGAAACGATCATGAACCAGGAGAAACTGGCCAAACTTCAGGCACAAGTGCGCATTGGTGGAAAAGTAAGGTTTTTTTGTTTGTGCTTTTTTTTTTTTTTTTTTTAAGTTCCCCTTGCGTTTCTCACGTCGTTTTGTCACTTTGCTTGGCAAGGGAAATTGGCAAAGCTAGCAAGTAAATCCAGGGGAGACGAGACAGATACAAAGAGACGTGGAGGCTGTATATTGGGGGGGGGGGCGGGGGCGGTAATTGAGTAGAGAAGAAAATAACAATACTGGACTTTATTTGTGTGGTTTTAAGATTACAGCAGATAAACAGAAGAGAAATGGTTACTTAATTTTATTAATGGGGGTGTGTGTGTGCCAGATCTCTACCCTTAATTTGTACAAAATTGGTGCCTTTTTTCCCCTCTTTATTTTAAGCTGTGCTGGAGATCAGACACAGGTGCATGCTAGACATGCTCTACTCCAACACTGCATTCCCAGCCCCCCTTTTTGTTGGTTGTTGTTGATAATAAGTTAACTGAATGTCTTGGTTTTTTTTTGTTCTGCATAATGCTTACTTTTATTTTTGTAAATTGACCTTTCTGCAATACTTTCTGAACTAAATGCTCAACAACAAGGTAATTGTCCTTTTCCAGGGCATTTGAGGATATCTTCCTTAGTTGGTGTATTTTTGGAATTGGTGTTAGATTGGAAAATACTACCTAAGCACGTGTCTTTTTTTTTTCCTAATTATCCTACGGTGGGAGGAGGAAAATGTTGGCTAATTGGTTACTCCTAGTGGGTACTGAGCTTAATGAAGACTCTTTACTGAACCTGGCATTTGGTTCGATAATCTGAAGTCCACTCCAGAGGAAGATCTCCCGGTTTCATGTGTTGTGTTAGCGCATTCCTGGTGTTTAACAAGGTGTGGCATCATGTTGAATCAGAGCTTGTCTTTACTTGGTAAAACTTGAGCCTTCGTAGTTCAAGTATATTACCTGTTAAATTGTAGTGACTTTAAACATTTACCTTCAGGAGAGAGAGTCTACTGTGAGACAACCAGATGTTGCACATGGGTTAAATAAGACACAGCTCTGCTAAGTTAGTGGAATTGGCCAGCATAATAGCCTTCTGATTTGCCTTTGCTGACAATTGTAGTCTTCATTTTCCATTCATGACATTAACATTAGATGTTTCTTGTCCTTTATCTTAAGGCAGTAGCCTTCCGGTGCTAGGTGGGGCCTGTTTATTTCAGTATAGTTTTTGGAGTGATGTGCTTGTATGCAAGTTGTTTCCCTAATCACTAGGCTTTAACTTTGAGGGGTATCTCTAGGGAAAATGAAAGCCTTCCAAGTTAATCAGATAGAGGAGACTTTGTATCTAGTATTTGCCAAGCCAAGACAAAATGTTTCCAGTTATAATGTGGGAACGTTTTTCTGTACCTTTTCAGTAACCTTACAGTATCCGTGAGTTTTGAAAAAACTTAAGAGAAAAGCAGTGTTAGAGATACATACTTTTAGGGAAATATTATTCAAGACCATTTCCAGTGTCTAATGGAAAAACAATTCTTTACATAAACGTAGAGAATTCTACATTTGTGGAATCTACAGGTGGTGGCCTGTACTTTAGAATCTAATCTTTTCCTATGGCACTGTACTTAGTGTTATAGAAGTCTTTCAGACTGTACAGTTAGGAGTGCCTTAGCATGTGCAGCGTTGAGGCTTTGAAGACACAGGTGGGGTGATAGCTTGAACAGGATTTTGAAAATGAGTAAGGAAAGACAGTGATGCTTGTGGAAATCCTCAGGTGGATGATAAAGAATAGCCTCTTACCTGGGGAGAAGTAGAAACATGCTCTAGGGAGGGAGCTCAACGATACCGGGAAGAGGGGGTAGCCTGTTCTCCTTTAAGAACGGCAAAGAGAGAGGCTTATTTGGCTGGGAAAATCTCTATGGGTTGAAAACTTTAGCTTTCCACTCTTGGCTGTAGTAGATGGCTGTATACAGATTCATTAGTAATTTTGTTTACTATCCCATCTGTGAGAATTAAGGTCTTGATTTTCCTTTGCAAACAAAAGGTTTTGTTTAGGTTGGCACTTGCCACCTCTGATCACTTTTTAAAAGACTTAAGATATTAGGACTTGCTGGCGGTGGTGGCACACGCCTTTAACCCCAGGACTCGGGAGGCAGAGCCAGGCAGATCTCTGAGTTCGAGGCCAGCCTGGGCTATCAAGTGAGTTCCAGGAAAGGCGCAAAGCTACACAGAACCCTGTCTCAAAAAACCAAAACAAACAAACAAAGATATTAGGACTTGTAAAAGATAATTTGTATCTGACAAACTAGTGCTTATGAAGAATTCATAAGCCTTTCCCATACTTCCATCTTAACCTGCCTTTTTAACTTCATAGTGTGAGTTCGGTAACTATTTTTTTAATTTTATTATGTATTTGTTTTTATTTGAACCTGGCCTCACTGTTTTTCCCTGGTTTGTCTGAAACTGTCTATGTGAACTAGGCTAGCCTCAAACTCAGAGGTCTGTCTGCCTCTGCCTCTTCTTCCTGAGCACCGGGACTAAAGGTGTGTGTCACAATGTTCCATCTGGTTAACTCTCTTGTACAGAAGCAAAGATCTGAAAAGAATTAGGATACACTGCTGTGGTGTAAATGTTGCTGTCTGCCCTTTTCCTCCCACCAGGGAACTGCTCGCAGAAAGAAGAAGGTGGTTCACAGGACAGCCACAGCAGATGATAAAAAACTGCAATTCTCCTTAAAGAAGTTAGGAGTGAACAATATCTCTGGTATTGAAGAGGTCAGTGTCAAAGCCTGATATGGCAGGAAAGTTTTAATGGTCGTACATTAAGTAATTAATTGTCTTGCTCCTGCTGTTGTCAATGCAGTCTATGCCCCATTAGATGTTTGAGTGTTGGGGAGGTTGGGAAGCCAGAAAGGGATTTGCTTACACATTCCAGGGAAATGTCACCTGTACTTCAAAGGGGGAAACCTCAGCCAGATTTTAGTTTAATAAAAACATTGATTTTTAAAAGAATCTTTGGTGACTGTTACTTAATCGTGTTTTCTTTCTTATAGGTGAACATGTTTACAAACCAAGGAACAGTGATCCATTTTAACAACCCTAAAGTTCAGGCATCTCTGGCAGCGAACACCTTCACCATTACAGGCCACGCTGAGACAAAGCAGCTGACAGAAATGCTTCCCAGCATCCTAAACCAGCTTGGGGCGGACAGTCTGACTAGTTTAAGGAGACTGGCTGAAGCTCTGCCCAAACAATGTGAGTACCAGGGTCACCTTTGTGTGACCTCAGGCCTCAGAATGCTAGGAATGTCTTTAGATATAGAATGTCAACTTACTTACCTAAAGGAACAGCACACCTTTAATTGTTTTTATGTATTTTTGTTTACATATACTAGGTACTATAGTGATGTGTCTAGTTTTTCTGTGATCATTATACTTGATTTAGTGGATGTTTATTTTTTACCAGCTTACTAGCTTTGAATCACTCCAAAAACTTTATCTTTATTTGTTAGAGATGAAAAATTGTTAATTTTGGGTTTTGCTGATAGTTTCAGTTGAGAATTGACAGGCTGGTCATGGTGACCCACACTTGGTAACTAGAGAGAATAATAGGGTCCAAGACCAGCCTGGGCTACAGACATGCTGTCTCAGAAAAACAACATTCCATTTTCTTATTTATAATCTTTGTGTTTGGTGATTTTGGGAGGGGGGGTGTCTTAATTATTTATAAAAACATAGTAAATTATTGTTGATGTCAGTGATAGCTGCCAGTATCTTGGTGTTTCAAATTATAGTTTGATTAGGCATTTTGTTTAGGGCAGACAATAGCCTAATTGACTTTCATGTATATCAGGCTGTTTCTCTTTTGATTTTTGTTGCAGTAAACACCATGACCAAAAGCAGCTTGAGGAGAAAGGGATTTTTTTTTTTTTCATTGTACTTTACAGTTCATCTCAAAGGAAGGCAAGGCAGGAGCTTGAGGCAAAAACCATGGAGGAATGCTGCTATATTGACTCATTCTCAGGCTCAAATTCATAGCTTTTTTTTTTTTTTTTTTAAGATTTTTTTATTTAGCTGGACGGTGGTGGTGCACGCCTGTAATCTTAGCACTAGGAGGCATAGGCAGGTGGATCTCTGTGAGTTCAAGGCCAGCCTGGTCTACAAAGCGTCCAGGACAGCCTCCAAAGCTACAGAGAAACCCTGTCTCAAAAAACCAAAAAAAAAAAAAAAAAAAAGAAAAAGACTTACTTATATATGCAGTGTTCTGCCTGAATGTATGCCTGCAGGCCAGAAGGGGGCACCAGATCTCATTACAGGTGGTTGTGAGCCACCGTGTGGTTGCTGGAATTGAACTCAGGACCTTTGGAAGAATAGCCAGTGCTCTTAACCTCTGAGCCATCTCTCCAGCCCCTCATAGCCTGTTTTTATTGTTATATGGATATATGAATATGTATACATTCCTAAATATACCTGCTTTAATATATATGTTTTCAGGGCTGACCAAATCAGGATTAGCTATCATAGGTGGTGTGACAGCTTTATGTTCCATGTTTTGGCTTAAAAATTAAGAATATGAATGCAGAAGGGAGTCAGGAGGTTTATTCAGTGACTTGCTATCTCCTCAGCTGTTTGTTAGATGCTGAGTTGTTTTATGCTTTTATTGTTGGGGGGGGCATCAAAATTTTTTAGCCATCTTGAACTTCAAGATCAGCTTTTGAAATTCCACGGATGGCTGTGCGGGTTAGAACTGTTGGCTCTTGGATCTCTCCTTTCTGTTTGATGAAAGTGGTCTGGGTGTGATGGCCGTGACTGTAATGCCAGCCATTGGGGAGGCTGAATAGTAGCATTTCAAAGTGGAAATGTGTTATGTGTTGAAGGCCTGGTCAGATTAAACTGTCTTATTTATTTATTTATTAAAATAGGCTGGTGTTGAAGCTCAGTGGTAGAGTTCTTGCTAGCTTATTCAAGGCCCTGAGTTCCAATTCATAGTATCTCAAAATGGAAAGGGGAAGAAAAGAGGAACGGTGGATACTTAACGGTTCAAAACGCTTTAAATTTGGGCTTTTTGTTTGTTCTTCCCTTCTTGGTTTTTTTGTTTTTGTTTTTCGAGACAGGGTTTCTCTGTGTAGCTTTGCGCCTTTCCTGGAACTCACTCAGTAGCCTAGGCTGGCCTCGAACTCACAGAGATCCACCTGCCTCTGCCTCCCAAGTGCTGGGATTAATGGCTTGTGCCACCAACGCCCAGCTTAATGACTTGTATTATTTATTTACTTATTATTTTATTTTTTGAGCTGAGGATGGAACCCAGATCCTTGCGCTTGCTAGGCGAGCGCTCTACCACTGAGCTAAATCCCCCCCCCCATTCTTGTTTTTGTTTTTGTTTTTTTGAGATAAGTCTCCCCATGTAGCCCTGGCTGGCCTGGAGGTCACTATAGTCTTGCCTTTGCATTTGAAGTTCTGTGGTTGATAGTTGTGAAGTCACCACCTTTGGCTTAGTTTTTTTTAATTATTTTATTTCAGTGTTTATTATTCCATGCACAGAATATTTAGGGAACTTACTGGCCTCTTCATTTGCTTCCCAAAATAAGCCTGACCACAATTTAGTGTGTGGTTTTATCTGTACCCTGAGCACTCCCTACACTATACCCAGAGTCACTGTCACCTGTGTTCTGGTCGTTTGTGCTCATCAAAATTAAAATTTCATGTTAATGGTACTATAGGTGAAACCACTTGCCATTGTGAATGTAAGTTGTAATTGGTTGGTGTTTATTGATCTAAAGAAAGGGGCTGGTTACATTATCATTTTTCTTTCACAGCTGTGGATGGAAAAGCACCACTTGCTACTGGAGAGGATGATGATGATGAAGTCCCAGGTAAGTATCAATTTGACAAGGGAGAAAAATTAATCTTTGCAGAAAAAAATGCCAGGATGGTGGTGGTGGGTTAAAGCCAGTGAATGTGGGGGAACAGGGACAGGACCCCTCACTTAGGAACTGAAGCTACTTTGAAACATGCTGGTTTATTAAAAAGCATGGAGAAGCTTAAATATCTTAGTGTGGATAGTCTAGAGAGGCACAGTAACTTGGTTAGCAGTGTTTTTTCTTTCTTATATAGTTTGCTTGAAACATTGTTTCAATATGTAGCTCAAATTTGAGAACCCGACTCAGCCTTGTGAGTGCTAGGATTACAGACATGTGACACCATGTCCAACTAAATTATGTTGAGTTTATGTCCTGTGGAAGCATCAAGAAATGCATACAATTTTCCACTTTTGACAAATATCCCTGAAACCTTGGAGAAACTCAGATCATGTCATGGTAGTCTTTAGTTCTGTTGATCAGTGAATTCTAGTTGGTTCTTAAACTGAGGGAGGATGAGTGATAAACAGATCTTAAACATGATGCTATCAGCTTGCCAGACCACACTTACCTACCAGAGTGACCTCATTGGAGGTGACAGGCTTCAATGTGAGAGCATTTCCACAAATATCTGTGTTATTTTGTAGAATTGGCTTTCTTTTTTCCAGGATAACTGTTTGATTCTTTTTTAGATCTGGTGGAGAATTTTGATGAGGCGTCTAAGAACGAGGCAAACTGAACTGAGGTGACTTCTGAAGAAGGTGACACCTGCAGAAGTTACAGGAGCTGCTATTTGATATCATGACTGCTTTTTAAAATGCTTTTGTTTATGGATCTGATAAAATCTAGATCGCTAAGATTTTTAAGCCCGAGCCCCTTGGACACCGCAGCTCTTTCAGTTTTTGCTTAAACACAATTCATTCTTTGCAGCAAATTAAGCTGAAGAAGCCTGGGAATAAAGTTTGGAAAAGGGTTAATAAAATTCTTTGCCTAGAATATGGTTTGTTTATTTATTTGACACTGATCTCTACATAGTGAGCAGTTGTCTATGGAAAGTTGATCATGGTGTGGTCATACTGATAACATTTGGTGGAAATTCAACACTGGTATGAAAGTGTTGGAGAGTTGTTTCTTCAACCCTGAGGGCCTCCATGCTCTCTGTGTGGAGGATGTGCTAAGAGGACAGGATTCTGGGGGTAAACTGGGGTGCTTTTCCTCTTGGTGGTGATTATTGTAAGCATATAATGTCTTTATGCATATTTTTTTGTTTTTCAAAGACAGTTTCTCTGTGTAGCTTTGCACCTTTCCTGGAACTCACTCTGTAGACCAGGCTGGCCTCAAACTCAGAGATCCACCTGGCTCTGCCTCCTGAGTGCTGAGGTTAAAGGCATGTGTCACCACCGCCCAGCGCATCTCTCTTTTTAAGAAGATTTTGTGTGTGTGTGTGTGTGTCTTTCTGTGCACTATGTGCATGCCTGGCATCTGCAGAGGTCAGAAGAGGGTATTGGATCCCTGAACTGGGCTTACTTATATACATGGTTGTGAGGCTCCTTGTATGGGTGCTGGGAATGGAACCTGGGTCCTCTGGAAGAGCAGTAAGTGCTCTTAACTGCTGAGCCGTCTCTCCAGCCCTGGATTTCAGTTAACACATTTTAAGTTTATGAGGTGTGAACTAGTACATCCATTTTGTATGTATAACCTGATACTTTTAGTTACTGATTTCCAAGGCTCTATGTTAACGTACGCTGTAACCACCACAATAATCGGAATATTGACCAGTTCCATCATCCCTGGCAAGTTCCTGCAGCTGCTCAGCTTTCGTGCACAGAGGAGAGCTGAGAATTGCCGTTACTATTAAGAAATCATTTTAAATGTATACTGTGGTTCGCACTTGCCCTTTTAAAGTGCTGTACAGCTGCATTCCAGAATTGCATGCAGAGTTAGTTGTGCCAAATAGGAAGGTGGAACTTGCAGTTACCCTGTCATTCAAGGTAGACTGCTACAGTAACAAGGATCCTGAGGTCTCAACAGCTTAAAATCCCTAGTTACTCCAGACACTTACGGGTAAAGTTGGTTGTAAACACATTGCATCACAGCTTGCCCAGTGATGGGGCACTCCCTGATTCTGGCATAGGAAATAGGATAAATCTCCTTGGGGAAACTCAGTTTTAGAATCCAAGCAAACGGATTGGCTAAGCTGGAGTGCTGTGAGGGGGAGCTAAGAGTTTGCTCTCCTGGATAATGTTGCCATATTTAAGTAGAAACATTCTCAGTTCATCCCAGGATGTCAACTTTCAGGGGACGGTGACTTTCTCTGAGTTTACAGAGTTGGCTGCTGACTGGATGTGATTTAGATCCATAGGAAGAGTTTCCAGCTGGATCTGTCCCAGTACAGAGGTTAAACTTGTTTTGTCCCTAACCAGAGATGATCCCTCAGTCTCTGCAAGTATTTTTGGTGTTTGTTCACTGAGTGACAGTGTGTTGGTAGCTATGGATTAATAAGGAAACAGTTTCATAATCTCCATTATCAGGAAGAGCTTTGCTCCAAAGGCTCATGGAATTTGACAACTGGTTTGCTAATGCTCTACTTTATTGCAGGAGCAGTGTTTAATTAGAGCCTTGCCAGCCTTGTGATAGGAGAGGTGGCACATCACCAGCTGGCTCCTCAAACTGGCTGGGCGGGGATACACATAATTACCATAGATTACATCAGCCGGAGGAGGCACTGCCTGTCTGGTGTAGAGTGGCTGGTGTTAGCAAGAGCGAGGTCTGCCTTAGCCCTGCAGTCTTTCTAAGTCATTTCTGGGGCTACTACTGGTGAAGTATAATCACTTGTTTTCCTCATTATTAACGTCTTAAAGCAGGACCGTGAGCAGATGAAAACGTAAAACGTGGAATTACTTGTCTGAGTGAGCTTCAGCCCCTTTAGTAGAGTAAGATTCAAACCCAGGCCACTACCTACCGGGAGGAATTTTAGGCCCTGGCAGGTTAAAGGAGAAGACTATTGTCTTGCTGATGATTTCTTGGCTGTTGGTTAAGGCTGGTTTTCTCCTAGCCAACAGGGAAATGCAAATTGAACAACTTAGAGGGAGCACCTTGCCCAAAGTGGCCACCTTCAAGAAACCTGACAGCAAATGCTGGCAAGGATGTAGCAAAGAGGAGGCCTTAATTACAGCTGGTGGGAGTAAATGACTACAGCCACTGTGGAAATCAGTAAGGGTGTTTCCCAAAAAAATAAAATTACCATATGACCCAGCTGTACTATTCCTGGCTATATATACTCAGAATTCGGTATCCTGCCAAAAAGATACTTGTACATTCAAGTTCATTGCTGCTGTGTTCACAAGGGCAAGGGAATGGACCAACCTAGATGCTCATCCAGAGATGGGCAATGAAAGCTGGTATGTGTACTCGATGGAATTTTATTCCACTGTAAATATTAAAAATTTAGGAAAACGGGTGGATCTAGAAAGCACATATTAAGCTAGGTGACCCAACTCAGACAAAAACTACATTCTCTAATATGCAGATCCTAACTTGTAATACATACCTGAATATAGAAGTGAGCATGAACATAAAGCCTCCAATGACTAGGAAAGAGAGGGTAAGGAGGTGTTGAGGAAGGGGTGGTGGGGACAAGAGGAGGCGTCCAAATGGGAAGGAGCCTACAGAGGACGTAGAGTGTGGAAGCTATCTACTAAAACACTATTCAAAAAATGCCATAATGACATCTAATACTTTATGTGCTAATTTAAAAACAAGTGTTCAGAACTTAAGATCTGACACCAGGCTGTACACTAGTGAAGTAGACATCCCCATCTGAAAGTTCTTAGGGTGACTGTCTTCATACTCGTTAAAAGCACACACGTGTGCTTCCCACAGAACCCTGTGGCTATTTGGGAACAGGTTTAGAACAGAGACCTAAAGCTGCAGCTGAATTCTGTCAGCTTCCTTTGTTAACAGGGGGCACAGGTTCTTCCCTACCCTACATTCCAGGAAGGTAAACACAGGAGACAGACACACCACTACTTCGAGAGAAGTCTTAAGACACACACATTTTTCAGCTTCTCCAAAACCACGATTCTAAACCTAATCTTTGCACAGGTTTTCATCACTCCAGTCCGCACAGTCTTGGACGCCGTTTCTGCAGCGACTTCTGGGAATACAGGCACAGTCAGCGAAGAAAACAGTATCACATCTCCAGCCTGAGCATGCTGGGCACTGTGGAACTAGACAATTGTATTTATTTTTAAAAGCATAACTTAAAATGTCAACTGGAAAAAAAAAATAGCCCTTTAGGTTTAAAAAAATATTAGTGAAACTATCTCATGGGGAAACTGCAGATGATTATTGAAGATTCTACACATAGTTTGAAAAGTCAGAGACGATACTGCCTCTCCCCATCAGCCCAAAGTAAACATACTGACATACTGCATAAACAGGGAAGGGTCCCCTTGAGTTGGGGCAGTCAGTCAACAGGGGAACCAGGTCTTGGCTAATTGGCAGCTAGCCAGTAGAAAAGACCATGTGTGTGTGTGTGTGTGTGTGTGTGTGTGTGTGTGTGTGTGTGTGTGTGTGTGTGTGGTGTGTGTGTGTGTGTGGTGTGTGTGTGTGTGTGTGTAGTTTTGTTTTGTTTTGTTTTCTGAGACAGGGTTTCTCTGTGTAGCTTTGGAACCTGTCCTGTCCTGGAACTAGACCTATGGACCAGACTGGCCTTGAACACAGCAATCTGCCTGCCTCTGCCTCCTGGGTGATGGGATTAAAGGCTAGCACCACTGCTAGGCTGCAAAGGCCCTCTTTACACTTCCATCCCTTTGTTACAGAGCCAGGCTTTTGTTTTGTCTTGTTTTGTTTTGTTTTTCGGGACAGGGTTTCTCTGTAGCTTTGGAACCTGTCCTGAACTAGCTCTGTAGGCCAGGCTGGCCTCAAACTCACAGAGATCCACCTGCCTCTGCCTCCCGAGTGCTGGCGTGCGCCGCCACCGCTCAGAGCCAGACTTCTTAACTACAAGGATGCATTTCCATCCTATCCACCACTGGCAAAGAGCTGATCTTCCATTCTGTGTGTGTTTCTGACGAGGCTTTCCAGTATATCAATCAGAGCCGTCATGCATTGGAATTTGTTTAACGGCTGGGGCCTTGCTGGCCTGTGAAGTGGGGATGGGTACAACTCAGTGTTAAGCCATGTTGGAACATGATGGGGACAAGGATGAAATGAGGAAGAAAAGACAAAGTTAGCAACTAGTTTTCTGAGAGCTAAAGCATTGAACAAACCTTACATAGATCTTTCAAAATTGCCAAAGAAACCCAAAGGAAAGTTGATAGGAGACAAGAGAGAACCTTTTCTTGTAAAACTGACTTTGTTGACTTCTTTGCTGGAGAACTTGTCTACTTTAAATAGACATGAACTAATGATATCATGTAGTTCCTGCCCTCTTCTTCCTCCTTCCCCTCCATTTCCTCCTCTTCCCCTTCCATTTCTTCCTCCTCCCCCCATTTCCTCCTCCTTCCCCTCCATTTCCTCCTCCTTCCCCTCCATTTCTTCCTCCTTCCCCTCCATTTCCTCCTCCTTCCCCTCCATTTCTTCCTCCTTCCCCTCCCTCTTCTTCCTCCTTCCCCTCCATTTCCTCCTCCTTCCCCTCCATTTCTTCCTCCCCCCATTTCTTCCTCCTTCCCCTCCATTTCCTCCTCCTTCCCCTCCATTTCTTCCTCCCCCCATTTCCTCCTCCTTCTCCTCCATTTCCTCCTCCTTCCCCTCCACTTCCTCCTACTACCCTCCTATCTTCTCTCCTTTTCTCCCTCCTTCCTGTTTGTTTGGGTTTGGTGGTGGGGTAGGAAGGCAAGCCAGGACACCCCTCAGCCTGCCCAAGCCTGCTCTCCACCTCATTGCCCCCTGCACCCCAGGAGTGGTGGAAGCCCTTAGATTGTGGAAGGTTTCTAAGTTAGAGCTTATGTAACTGAAGTGTGAGGACGGCCACTCCCAGAACCCCTTAGAAACACCAACCATGGACTTTGCCTTTTTACCTGATTCATCCGAGCAGTCACCGCAGTCATTCCTCATGTCACATACCCTGTCCACATATGTCCATGTCTTCTGGTTGGGACACTTGAAAATCAAGTTTTGTGGGAGACTGCTGGGCATTTGACCTACATTGTACAAATAAATTATTTCTAATGGAAAAATCATTCATGAAAATGTTTACTACTACTACTACTACTTTAAAGACAGGGTCTTGGTGTGTAGATCTAGCTGGGGCTAGCCTTGAACTCAGAGACCCACCTGCCTCTGCTTCCCAAATGCTGGGATTAAAGGCATGCACCACATTACCCAGCCCTGGCCACTGTTCTTTACTTTTGATAATTTGTCTACTGTTGTGGAATATTAGTTGAAGATATGTTACATTTGTTTATGCTGTGGAATATTTGTTTAATGATGCAAAGATGTGTTACATTCTTTTTTTGTTTGTTTTTGTTTTTGTTTTTGTTTTTGAGACAGGGTTTCTCTGTGTAGCTTTGCACCTTTCCTGGAACTCACTTGGTAGCCCAGGCTGGCCTTGAACTCAGAGATCCCCCCTGGCTCTGCCTCCCGAATGCCGGGATTAAAGGCATGCACCACCACCGCCCAGCAGTGTTACATTCTTTTATGTTGCATTTGTTTAATTCTGTGAAGCTGTCTTACTTTGGCTGCCTAAAACTCCTGATTGGTCAGGCAGGAGAGAGAAGCAGGCGGGGCTGGCAGGCAGAGAGAATAAATGGGGGGAGAAATCTGGGAAGAGAGAGGTCAGGGAGTGAGGAAAGAAGAAGGAGAAAAGACACCAGGGGCCAGCCACCGAGTAAGAGGTAAAGAAAGATATCTAGAAGAGAGAAAGCCCAGAGGCAAAAGGGAGATGGGATAATTTAAGTTAGAAAAGCTGGCTAGAAACAAGCCAAGCTAAGGCCAGGCATTAATAAGTAATAAGACTCTGTGTGATTTATTTGGGGGCTGGGTGGCGGGCCCCCCAAAGAATAAGAGACTAAAGACAATCAACTACAGTCCTCCTCACCACAGTAGGCAGCAGACTCATCCCCGCCATCGCCGCAGTCCATCTTGCCATCACAAAGCAGAGAAGGCGGCAAGCAAGTCGTGCGGTCCTCACACAGGAAGCCTGGATGCTGTGAAGCTGTTCTGCATGGGTGATACGTCCCGTCTAAAAGATGGAAGAATGCTGGCTAGCCTACCCTCCCCTGCTTTGTGCCGCTGACCCATTACTTCTTCTCCTTCCTTTCTTTCCCACCCAGACTCCAAAGCTCTCCAGGCATAGGCCTCCTTAACTTGTTGGTTCTCACTTTCCCCTCCAAACCGTTGGCATCTGACACACAAGTGCAGGCTCACTCCCAGCAGGAGGTGACAGCAGGCAGCTGAGGGGTCAACAGGCCTGGCTCCTGGTGTGGGCTTTATGATGGATTGGGTATACAGTCCTGTTATTTTCCTAGCTAAGGTAAGAACAAAAGTAATTTTGTCAACCTCATGGTCATATTGTGAGTAAAATTAAATTGAGATTTTTTTTAAAGCAGTCCTGGACATTGAACTCAGGGTTCTTGCCCATCCTGGGCAAATTATCTACCAGTAAGTTACAACCTAGCCTCTGATTAAGATAATGATGGTGAGTGATGATAACGTTGAGACAAAGTATCTTAGCTCAGACTGACCTTCTAATCACTGACCTTGAACATGATCCTCCAGTCTACCTCTGGAGTACTGTGACAAGTTTGTGTTACCAGACCTCATATTTGCAGTGCTGGGGACAAAATCTAGGACTTCCTGCATTCTAGGCAAGTGCTTTATCACTGAGCTACACCCTCAGTTCTCAAATGATAGCATTTTAAAATACAACAGAATCTACTTATTTGAAAGGTCTTTTAAAACATCTCAAGTGCTATGGAAAAAAATTTAAAAATTGATGGAAGTTAAGCTATAGAAATACTGGTGTGTACCAGGCTTTTTCTTTTACATCACCAACCAGCTCCCAAGTCATAACATGGAGACTTGTTTTTAGTTATGAATGCTTGGCCTAGCTTAGGCTCATTTCTGGCTAGCTCTTTTAACTTAAGTTAACCTGCTTCTCTTTGTCTACTTTTTGCCTTGGGCCTTTTTACCTTTCTTCTGTATATCTTACTTTCCTGCTGTCTCCATGTCTGGATGGGGGCTGCCTAGCTTTTGCCCTAGGTGCATCCCTCTCTTTCTCCCTGTTCTCTTCTTTCTTCTTTTTCTTCTCTCAAGCCTAGATTTCTTCTCTTATTTATTATCTCTGCCTGCCAGCCCCACCTATCCTTGCCTAGTTATTGGCTGTTCAGCTCTTTATTAGACCATCAGGTGCCTTAAGCGGGCAAAGTGAAGCAAATGCCCCACATCTTTACATCATTAACAAATGCAGCAGAAACAAATGTAACTGCACCTTTACACAGTTAAAGTAATATTCCACAACACTGGTGACACTTGTGTCTCAGCATAGTTGTGTGTTCCCCCACAATCCTTTAAGACTGTGCAGAGTGGGGGGGATATCTGAGGCACTTGGTTTGGAGTTTGCTTGATGAGTGCATTCTCATTTTGAACAATTAGGAGGCAGATAAAACCAGATCCAACAGGTGCTGGCATTGTGGGTTTAGAATCTTTATTCTGCTCATCTGAAGGGACTGATAATCAGTTTGGACTCTCTGAAGAATTGGTGTCAGGATGGAATGAGATGTGACTCTGCGGGTGGGGAGTTAGGACCTGGGGCAATGAGAAGGGAGGGGTCAAGCATGGGGTCAAGCACTTAAACCCTGATGCTAGTCTAATGCCCGTGGCAGGGCAGGGTTAATAAAGGCCTGTGTGTGAAGAGTCTCCCACTGAAGCACAGTCCCACATCCTACAGGATGGGCTGGTTCCAGTGTCTGCACAGTGCTGACCTTGGCTAGGCTGTTTAGGAAACAGGGTGGTGGGGCCCGAGTCTAGCAGCTGGGGCTGTTCAGTAGAGAGCCAGGGGACATCTGAGTTTGGTCTTAAACCTCTTAGGAGTTAACCAAATGAGCAATAGAAGAAAAGCACAGCACAACACAGCAAAGTCACACGCTGGATGGAAGTGGTAGAGGGAGCATTGTGTGCCCACGTGTGTATGTGGATAATTGCAATGGTCGCGTGATGCTGGACCACTTTTTATTCAACACCCATTTCTTGACTAACTCACGCTGAGGTTTTGTTTTTGATTCTTTTACATTTATTTATTTGTGCACGTGTGTTCATGTGTGCATGTGTGCACCTGCCAGCCACAGTGGTCTAAGAACAATTTGCAGGAGTTGATTTTTCTCCTTCTCCCTTGTGGGGCTTGAGGAGTGAGCTCAGGTCATCAGGCTTGGCAGCAAATGCCCTCATCCACTGAGCCATCTTCAAGCCACTTTTTTTTTATGTTGTCTTTGTCTTTTTTCATTTTTATTTATTTTTTCCTATTATCAGCTTGATACAGTACAAATTCTTATCCTTATAGTGAAATGTTTCATTGAGGCTTGCCCAGTGAATGAGTAAAACCAAAACTTATTATAAGCCACAGTCATCCTAGGGTCCCCACTGCTAGGTAGCCTCCCTGGTTCTGTGGGTTGCAGTCTGATTGTTCTTTGCTTTATATCTAGTATCCACTTATGAGTGAGTACATACCATGTTTGTCCTTCTGGGTTTGTGTTGTCTCACTTAGGATAATATTTTCTAGTTCTATCTATTTGCCTGCAAATTTCATGCTGTCATTGTTTTTCTCTGCTGAGTAGTACTCCGTTGTGTATATGTACCATATTTTCTTTATCCATTCTTCAGTTGAGGGGCATCTAGGTTGTTTCCAGGTTCTGGCTATTACAAACAATGCTGATATGAACATAGTTGAGCATGTATCGTGTTATGATTGAGCATTCCTTGGGTATATGCCCAAGAGTGGTATGGCTGGGTCTTGAGGTAGACTGATTCCTAATTTTCTGAGAAACCGCCATACTGACTTCCAAAGTGGCTGTACAAGTTTACATTTCCACCAGCAGTGGAGGAGCGTTTCCCTTTGCTCTGCATCCTCTCCAACATTGACTGTCATTAGTGGTTTTGATCTTAGCCATTCTGACAGGTGTAAGGTGATATCTCAGAGTCGTTTTGATTTGCATTTCTCTGATGACTAAGGATTTTGAACATTTCTTTAAATGTCTTTCAGCCATTTGTGATTCTTCTTTTGAGAATTCTCTGTTTAGCTCTTTAGCCTGTTTTTAATTGGATTGTTCAGTATTTTGATGTCTAGTTTCTTGAGTTCTTTATATACTTTGGAGATCAGTCCTCTGTCAGATGTGGGGTTGGTAAAGGTCTTTTCCCATTCTGTAGGCTGTCTTTTTGTCTTATTGACTGTGTCTTTTGCCCTACAAAAGCTTCTCAGTTTCAAGAGGTCCCATTTATTAATTGTTGTTCTTGGTGTCTGTACGCTGGTATTGTATTTAGGAAGTGATCTCCTGTACCAATGTGTTCAAGAGTATATATATAGTTGGTTGGTTTGGAGGTAGTCTTGCTATGTAGTCCAGGCTGGCTTGACCTTGTGACCCACCTGCACCTCCCCTCAACACCCGACCTGGCTTCTCGGTGTTATTTTTCATACTTCTTCCTCACATACCTCAGGTTTGATTCGAGATAAAACCTGTGTCCTTTCCATCCCTGAAACAGTCTAACAGGCTCACCTCAATTTCAGTTCCTCCATTCCTATGGTCCTTGTCTCCAGTCCTCGATGATTTCTCTCCAGTTTAACTTCTAATTATATACTCGATATTCCATTATCCACGGCCCTATTTAGAGTGGAAATTCCTTGAAGGTGGAGACCATATCTTGTGTACACTTCAGAGTCAGGCTCACCTGGGTCAGAATGCAGGCTTGGTTACTTCATAGCTACACGATCCAGGGCAAGTTGTCTCCTCTCCCCCAAGTGTCTGTTGTAACTACCGTAACAACAGGCACCTTGCAGGAGTTAAGGATAGAGAGAGGATGTACAAAATGGCTGATGGCTGGCACATACCACATGCCAACCACTCACCACCAATAGGTTCACCCAATTTTGGAAACATAGGCAGTGTAAATACACAGGTGCGATGACACATACCTGCGGGCTTCGTCAGTATCCCAAAGGTGATCCCAACAGCAATCGCTGTAGTGACAACTCCGAGCACAAGGAATGCCACACAGGAAGTCACAAGACATTTTCTGGTGGGAAGGCAGCTGTGACCTGCCACAGCAACACACGCAGACATGAAAGAGCAAGTCATTACAGAGCAGGGGCCCCTGTGAGAGACAGTGGTCACCAGCCAAGTGTCACCCATGACTTTCTCAGTATAGAATGTCAGACGTGTTCAGCTATAGTTACAGTGGTGGTTTTCCTGTGTGTATGGCTTCCTATCCCACCCTCTGGGAAGCCAGCGGCATGGTGAATGAGGGCCTGTCTGGCAGACGGATGATGAAGCGGCAAGAAGCTTAAAGGAACAGGACTGGAGTTGGTGTTTGTTTGTTTGGTTTGGTTTTTCGAGACAATAGTTTTGGTACCTGTCCTGGATCTCGCTCTGTAGACCAGGCTGGCCTCGAACTCACAGAGTTGGCTCTGCCTCCAGAGTGTTGGGATTAAAGGCGGTGCCACCACCTGGCTTAGTTGTTTTTTGTTTTGTTTTTAATCTTTGGGGGTCTGCTATCCAGCTCCCAAATAAATACATGGATGGAGACTTATTTGTTATTGGCTGGTTTTTTTAATTTTTTAATTTTTTTTTTTTTTTGAGCTGAGGATCGAACCCAGGGCCTTGCACTTGCTAGGCAAACGCTCTACCACTGAGCTAAATCCCCAACCCTGTTGGTTGCTTTTTACTCTTAAGCACTTCACTTTTTGGGGGGCCCACCACCAGCTCCCAAATAAACCACACACAGCGGCATATTCTTACTTATGGATGCCCGGCCTTAGCTTGGCTTATTTCTAGCCAGCTTTCCTTAACTTAAATTATCCCATCTACCTTTTGCCTCTGGGCTTTCCCCTTTATTTCTGTCTGTCTTTCACTCTTATTCCATTGCTGGTTGTGTAGCTGGGTGGCTGGCCCCCTTGCATCATCCTCCTTCTCTGGCTCCTTTTTCTCGCCTCTTGCTCTTCCCAGATTTCTCCTTCTATATATTCTCTTCCTGCCAGCCCCGCCTATCCTTTCTCCTGCCTCACTATTGGCTGTTCAGCTCTCTATTAGACCATCAGGTGTTCTAGACAGGCACGGTAACACACCTTCAGAGTTAAACAAATGTAACATAAAAGAACACAACACATCTTTGCATCATTAAACAAATGTTCCAGAGCATAAATAAATGTAATACATCTTAAAATAATATTCTACAATACTTATTCTTACTAATGAATGCCTGACCTTAGCTTGGTTTGTTTCTAGCCAGCTTTTCTAACTTAAATTATCCCATTTCTGTTTAACTACATTTTGCCTCTGGGCTTTTTACCTTTCTTTCTTCTATATAGCTTTCTTTTCTTCTTACTTCATGGCTGGCTGTGTGACTGGGTAGCTGGCCCCTGGCAAACTCCTCTCCTCCTTTTCTCCTCTTGAGTCGAGATTTCTCCTTCTATTTATTCTCTCTGCCTGGCATCTCCACCTATCCTTCCTCCTGCCTAGCTATTGGTTGTCCAGCTCTTTATTAGACCAATCAGGTGTTTTAGGCAGGCATAGTAGCCCAACTTTACAGAGTCAAACAAACAACATCAAAGAATGCAACACATCTTTGCATCATTAAACAAACATTTCACAGCACACACAAGTGTAACATCTTCAACTAATGCTCCACGACTCAGGACCCACTGAGGTGAAGTGACTCCTTAGTTGTTGACCTCAAACTTGTCTTCTAGTCTCTAGCTAGTGGGGGATACTTCTGTTATGACATGGTTTCCAAAACCTAGTCTTTAGGCTAACCATATCAGACTATGGAAGAAAATAGGGACTCTGGAGCTCCATGCCAGATCTGCAGAAGCGAATCTCCACAGGGCTAGATTAGGGATGTACACATCTGATGAGCACAGACCTTGAGAATAGCAGTTCTAAGTTAATAAAAAAAGCAGACTACAGTCCCGGAGCATGTAAGGTGTTCCCAGGCCAATCAGCCACCAAGAGGGAGCCCTGTCCAACTGGGTGAATTGGCTCACTAAGATGATAAAGAGGGCTCAGGTCGATGAGTCAGCACTGTTATCACTTTCTGCAGACAGTCCTGCCCACCTGACCCTGAGATGTCCTTGGCCAGCCTCCCCAACCTAGCTTTCTTTGCCCTTGTGTCTATGCAGCACATGTTCACGGAAGAGAAAAGACGTGCTTTGCATTCAGAGAACTCATCCCGGGCTCTAGCTTCTGCTATAGCTTGAACTATTGCAAATACAAAATTAATGCTTTGCATGCAGCCATTCACCAGGGCTTAGGTGTTAACACCTCTGCCTCATTCGGTCAGTGTTCACGGCACTGCTGAAGACTTAGAGACCCCTAGTGGCACAGTGGAAGAAGTGCAGGAGACCACAATCCGATTCCACAGCCCAAACTGCCTTGAAGTCTCCTTGGGCCAGATCACAGACCTATGAGCCCTTGCTCCCTAAGCTGGTGCCTCCTTTCCTAGAACTGGGGGTGATTTATCTTTTCCACAGTTGCTTTCAGAGACTCCCATAGTGCTTTGACATCTCACTGTTGACAGTCCTTCCTAAGTATATTTGATACACAGAAGAAAGCTTTAGATACAAAGACTTTTCTACAGAGTAACTGATCACAGGAAACTTAAGTGTTTGATCATGCTACAGCACACCCCCAACACCTGATTACTAAAGGTAGGGGGCAACTGCATATAGATTAGGTTCATGGATTTGTAAAACAATAATATAGTCAGGGCTGGCCAACCTCCAAATGTGTGTGTGTGTGTGTGTGTGTGTGTGTGTGTGTGAGAGAGAGAGAGAGAGAGAGAGAGAGAGGGAATGTATGTGTGTGTGTGTGAGAGAGAGAGATGAAAGAGAGTGTGTATTATGTGTATAAGTGTGTATGTATGTGTGTGAGTGTGTCTGTGTGCCTGCACACTTACATCTTGGTGAGCATGTGGAAGTCAAAGAACAACTTTGTAGAGTAAGTCTCTTCCTTACATTTCTACCTGAGTTCCAGGGCTCTAACTCAGGCCTCTAGGTTTTTGTGACAGGTGCCTTTACCTGCTGAGCCCAAGCCGTTGGCATGGCAAAATGATATCATCTATAAAGTTTCTATCCAAGAACCACACAATCAAATTACAAAAACAAAACCCAAAGCAATCCAAAACAAAAAAACAAAACCCAATGACCATTTCATAATGTTTTAGTAATGGTTTTATGTTGGGCCATATCAGAACTATCCTCTAAGTATGTCTGTAATCTCAATATTTGGGGGACTGAGTCAGGAGGATAACAAGTTTGAGGGGCAGCCAGGGTTATCTAGCTGGAAGACCTTGTCAAGGAAGGAAAGAAGGAAGGAAAGAGGGAGTAGGGAATGAAGATCTAATAACAACCTGGTTAAGTATGTAATGTGTTTGTGAATATACATATTATGTAAGATGTCTCATCTGGTTATTGTTTTTGTTTGTTTGTTTGTTTTCAAGACAGGGTTGCTCTGTGAAACAGTCCTGGCTATCCTGGATCTTGCTCTGTAGACCAGGCTGGCCTTGAACTCACAGAGATCAGCCTGCCTCTGCCTCCCGAGTGCTGAAATTAAAGGCATGTGCCACCACCACCCATCTGGTTATTGTTCTCATTTGGAAACTAAACATGACATAAGGAGATATAATTGTGTGTCAAGCTGGAAGGAAAGGATGGGCTTGTGATGCTCATTCTTGGTCAGCAACTTGACTACATCTGGAATTCAATAAAACCCAAATGACAGGGCACACCTGTCAGGGATTTTTTCTTATCATTTGAATCGGGAAGACCCACTTCTAAACCAGATCTTTGAGGTGGGAAGACACACCTTTAATCTGGACCACACCTTCTGCTGCAGCCTATATAAGTAAGTACAAGGAAGAGGTAGGCTTGATGTTTGGCTGCTTGCTCTCACGTCACGGGCAAGTTCATTCCTTCCTTCACTGGCATTAGAGTCGACTTTGGGATTCGGTCATATACTGAAGACCATCTGAGACCCATCCTGGTGGACTGAATGACTACTGGATTTTTGGATCTTCCGTTCATAGGCAGACATTGTTAGACTAGCTGGACTGTAGTTGGTAAGTCATTCTAATAAATCTCCTTTCTGTGTATATAGTCTTCGGATGTAAATCTCCAGCCGCTTGCTTCTGCCTTTGTGACGGTGTTTTCCCTTTGGTACCCAGGCGAGGGGTGTGGATGCGTTCAAACACCCCACCTCACTTTCATCAGGCGCCTGTGAGATGGCAGCTTTGGTAGCAGGAACAGACACCAGAACGGTGAAATTTGCCCAGCTTTTTGTTTGTCTGTTTGTTTGTTTTGTTTTGTTTTGTTTTTGTTTTTGTTTTTGAGACAGGGTTTCTCTGTAGCTTTGGAGCCTGTCCTGGACTAGCTCTGTAGACCAGGCTGGCCTTGAACTCACAGAGATCCACCTGTCTCTGCCTCCCCAGTGCTGGGATTACAGGCGAGCGCCACCACCGCCCGGCTTGCCCAGCTTTTAACATTTAGTTTGTGACAGAATTGAACTTTGAGCCAAATGTCAAACAAACAGAAAACGTTTAGCGTTCGTTGTGGTGCTTAACTAACTATACAGCATCTCTGCACAGTTGCTCAAAGACCTGAAGTTTCTCTTAAATTTGAGCCAGGCAGCGGTGGTATATGCCTTTAATCCCAGTATTCGGGAGGCAGAGCCAGGCCGATCTCTGTGAGTTCAAGGCCAGCCTGGTCTACAGAGAGAGATCCAGGACAGGTACCAAAACTACTCGGAGAAACTCTGTCTTGAAAAACACAAGAATTACAAATCCGAGCCTGTTGGTGGTGACTCATGCATGCCTTTAATCCCTGCATTGGGGAGGCAGAGGCAGGCGAATCTCAGGGTTCAATGTCAGCTGGTCTACAGAGCAAGCTCCTCCACAACCAGAGCTACAGAGAAACCCTGTCTCCAAAAACAAAACCCAACAATTTTTTACAAATTTTGTTTTGTTTTGTTTTGTTTTGAGACAAGGTTTCTTTGTGTAGCTTTGCGCCATTCCTGGATCTCCCTCTGTAGACCAGGCTGGCCTCAAACTCATAGAGATCCGCCTGGCTCTGCCTCCCGAGTGCTGGGATTAAAGGCATGCGCCACCACCGCCCGGCTTACAGAATTGTTTTTCACTGTGATGTTACCCTAGCACAGAGTCCTTCAGAGACACCATCGTTCTTTGCTATCAGGACTGGGAGGGGGGAGAAGTTTTGCTTTTGTCGAACTGGGAACAGGCTGGGATGTCTTTCTGATGCACACAGACATGGTTGGTTGTAGTGTGAAGCTCACATTATAAAAACAGGCTGGATTATAAGATCAAACATGACTAACTAACTAACCCTAAGGTGGCCATGCAGTTCCTGCAAAACATCATCATCCATCACGTTACATGAGCATTTAAAACTTCTATTTGATTAGCTTTGTGGAATTTGATTTTTAACCTTGTCCTGTAATTACATATCAATTGCTAGGGTTTGAACATTTGTGTACCTCCAAAATTGGTATGTGGAAAAAGTGTTGAGATTGAAGAAGGAGCCTCTAGGGCAATCTTCCTAATGCTGTGACCCTTTTATACAGTTCCTCATGTCGTGGTGACCTCCCCACCATCAAATTATTATTCCCTCCCCACCAGCTGAGGACCAAACCCAGGGCCTTGCGCTTGCTACGCAAGCGCTCTACCACTGAGCTAAATCCCCAACCCCCATAAAACTATTTTTATTGCTACTTCAGAACTGTAATTTTGCCACTGTTATGAATCCTAATGTAAATACCTGATATTGCATATCTGATATGCAACCCTTGTGAAAGGGTTGTTCCTGACAGCCAAGGAGTCGTGCCCCACGGACTGAGAACCACTGCTCTAAAGGGACAGTTCTGTCCTCATGAACAGGAATAATGTTCACTAAAATAATAAATAAGTCAAGACTTCAGAGATGGCACAATTCAGCTTGCACTCTTCGAGGCTGCAGAGAAAGAGTCCATCTTGGAGGAAGGAACTGACTCCTCACCAGACAGACACTGAAGCTGCTGGGCCAGCCTTTCTAGACTCTAGAACTTGTGTTACAAAATATCTAGTCTGCTATATTTTGTTAAGGCAGCCTGGACAGACTAAATGAGGCATATAAAGCATGACATTTATACATCATTATTTTGTTTGGTTGGTTTTGTTTGTTTATTTGTTTTTGTTTTGTTTTTTGAGACAGGGTTTCTCTGTAGCTTTGGAGCCTGTCCTGGACTAGCTCTGTAGACTAACTAGGCTGGCCTTGAACTCACAGAGATCCACCTGCCTCTGCCTCCCCAGTGCTGGGATTACAGGCGTGTGCCACCACTGCCCGGCTATACATCATTTATGATCTTGTGCGTTGAAATGACATAATAAAATTAAAAATGATGGCAACATAGTTATTTCCCAGGAGCACAAAGTAACCCGTTGATTATGTGGGTTTGAGGAACCAGGGTCCTTGCTGGCCTTTCCCACTAGAGGGCGACTTATTAGTGAGTACTGGCACCTCTCTCTCTTCAGTAACATAAACCCCAATTCTTCCCTTTCTGCAACCCCACCTTCAGCTCAGCTTGGCAGATTCTTTTGAGAAAAACTAGTTAATTTACACAAGAAGGGCCCGGGGATCAGATGGGTAAAGTGGTAGTATAATTCAAGCTCACTGGAGGGACACAGACCCCACCACTGCAAGAGTTCAGGGAAGCTGAATCCGAAACTGTTCCCTGCAGGGGCTACCGTCATCCTGTTTCAAACGTAGAAGTCCCGACTGCAGGGGCATGGCTGGAGGGGTGATTCCTCGTGCAGCGTTCCAATAGGCCAATGAGGCACCAAGAATGTTAGCATCGGAGCCTTCCCTTTCCCTGAGCATGGGATGTGGAGAGCTGATGAAACCCTAAGGGAATGTGTAAGGACAGATGAAGTCCTGAGTGAATGTGTATTGTTGGCAAGGACCAATGCCGCAGACTCATGGGGGCTGGCAAAACCTTCCTGGGGTCAGGCTCAGGTCGACAAAGCCTTCCTCTGGTCTGTGTGGGTCGAGGTTGGCAGTGTGCAACTCCTGAGCCCGAGACTGCTCCTCTCAGGGACCTCCCGCTGTGCTGTACACTGTGTAAATGCTCCGACATTCTGAATTGTGTCCTTGTTGGTGCCTCTCCGTCAGATCCCAGCTCTTCTGTACCCGTATCTGTCTGTCCTCCATCCCATCATCACCCCAGACAGGGTTCCACAACCCAGCTAGGTCGGACAGGGCAAGCCTGATGCTGGACTTGCATCTGCCAAGGAACGTCTGGGTGACCTCCAGCAATGGCTACACCGCCCATCCCATCCATCCGGCTTCCTTCCATACCACTTCCCTTTCCCTGACATACCTGGACCTGCAGGAATACTTCCCAGACATCCCTGAGGAGTATTTACAAAGCCTACATTTCTAGAGCCCCAAGGCCGGGGAATGTGTAACTGACAAGTGTTCTAGGTCATTGCCGTCATCCGGAAAAACAGGGTTAGAAGGGCAGGCTCCAAAATTCGTGGTCAGCATAAACTCCTGGCTCATTGCACATGCAAGTGGGAGAAGCTGACCCTGGAGTTCCTGTCAGTCAGTCAGTCACACCAGAGAGAGAGAGAGAGCCATCAGAGCACTAATGAGTCACTCACCCAGGCTGAAGGACCTGGAAAAGCAAGATGGGCCTGTCTTAATCAGAGGAGCCCTCCTGAAAACTCAGAATGTGGTGTGTTAAAAGGATGTGGGGAGGTTTCCAGGGAGACAGAGGCTTGGGGGCACTGGGGTGGCAAAGAGCAACAGGCAAGTTTCCTGAGGCTGAGGCAGGTGTGTGGGGGAGATCTGAGTCTGCAGTGGAGGCCACTGGATCTGTGGAGCCAGCTCTGCTCCTTCAGTTCATCAGAAAGGCATTTGTCCAGCTTGCTATTTGAACTGGTGGTGGCTCATCATCAGAGGAACCAAGTGGACTCTCTCAGTGGCATGTCCTGACATGAGAGACTGTAGTGGTAATACACTGTACATGCCTACAATAAAGTACAGGAAGCAGACTAAGTTTATAAAGAAAACAGGTCTGTTTAGCTCTGGAGTTCAAGGGCATGGCAACAGTATTGGCTGAGCTCTAGTGAGGACCTCGTGACATCTCATAACAGAAGATGTCCCAACGGTGTGCGGCCCATGAGAGTTCTCTTAACCCTTTCCATGGATCAGCCCTGAGTGTAAGAACTTCACGTTTGACCTGATTTCTAAAGGATCCCCCAACTCTGTGCTCTACTACAACAGGGAAGGTCCCAGTGTGTGAACCTCTGGGACAAATGGCATCCAAACCACAGCAGAGGTCTCAAGTTCATGTTGGATCTCTATGGACTGTGGCATTGTCCAGTCAGAAACAGACACATGGAGATGAGGAGTGAAATGGGTCAGTTATTATGAACTCTTGTTAAGACAAAAAAGGCTTTGTCCAAAACAGTTGCAGTAGGCAAAAAAAAAAAGACAGACCTCAACTCTATGTATCACAGAGAGAGCTGAGCATTGTATAGTCAGCATGCTGAGTGAGGGGCCAGTCAATATGACATGGCATGATGGCATATGACATGGGTGGGTGAATTTTCAGTAACTGGTTTATGTAAGATCTTGTGCTAAAACTGAGCTTAGCAAGTGTGGTGGTTTGGATGAGAATGCCACCCCCCACCCCCACCCTGCTCATGTGTTTGAATGCTTGCCTGAAGTTGGTGGAACTGTTTGGGAAGGATTAGGACGTGTGGCCTTGTTGGAGGAGGTGTGTTACTGGGGGTGGGCTTTGAAGTTTCCGAAGCCCCTGCCATTCCCAGGTATCTCTCTCTCTCTCTCTCTCTCTCTCTCTCTCTCTCTCTCTCTCTGCTTTGACAGACTGCTCAGTGCCATGCCTGCCTGCCATAAGTTGTTTTGGTCATGCAAAAGGATAGTCACTAAGACAGCAGGCAGAGGTCAAGGGAATGGGCCTCCTTACAGAGTCAGGTGAGCATGACTGTGGGTTAAAGAGAGAGTCTTTGTGTCAGGAGTTAAAACCTCCTTCAGTTTGGGTAAGACAATCACAAGTCTCTTTCTATCAAGCTAAGAACCTTTAGGGACAAGACACCATCCTTGGGTGGGCGTGGAAGCTGGACTTGGTTCTGTTGGCTCAACAGAGTGATATACTAATAGGAAGACAGTCACAACTGTACCCCCTTTCATCCAGTGCTTACTGTATGCCAGTGACTTTAGGTCCAGTGTTTCAAACCCTCAAAACAACCTTGCCAAGACCGGTCCTTAGCTTTACCTTGAAGAAAGGAAACCGAGACTTTACAAACACCGTGAGAATCAAGAGTTGGGTTGGGATTTGATTTTAAAGCTTCACCTCTTTTCTCTGTGTGGCAAATCTCATACATAATGACTTTAAATGGAATTACTCATATGATGAATGAGTAAATGACTAAAATGGGTTTTGATATTAAAGGACGCAGTCTTTGTCATGAAGGATCATGTAATATTGTGTTTTATTTATTTATGGGAGCAGGGTCTCACTGTGCAGCCCTGGTGTGCCAGAAACTAGTTCTGTTGGGTAGACCAGGCTGTCCTTAAAGTCTCAGAGATCTGCCTGCCTCTACTTCCTAGCACTGGGATTTAAAGGTGTGTGCCATCAGCTTGTCTGTCTGTCTGTCTGCCTGCCTGCCTGCATAGTTAATGTGGTTTATTAGGAATGGTTGCTCGACTCTAAGGTTCTTGCCTCTCACAGCAAGACAGGTAAACCGTGGGCAGCTGAGAACTTGGGATCCCTGGGAAGAAGACAGTGTACCGTGCCAGTGTCCTGGAGTCACTGGTCAAAGTGAAGAAAGGGGAGAAAGCTTGTCACGAGGACAGGTCCCCTTTCTCTCTCAGCCTGCAGCCTGTGGTGTCAGGCTGTTCCCAGAAATGCACCATTGGCTTGAACACTTGCGTGGCCAGGAATATTAAGAACAAACTCAAATTTGGCTCCAACTCTAGCAAAAAAGGATAAACAAAATCTTTCTAAACTGGGAAATCACTCGGGATTATTTCTCTTGCTTTTCCAGCTCATCAGAGCTGAGCTTTTCAGCTCCAAAGCTTTGTCTTGCATTCTTTGTAACACATGTCTGTCTTCAGCTGCTCAAGATTACCACAAACTCAGCATTTTTATTCTGGGATTGCTGATGGGCCTTTTGCAAGTCTTGTTGACATTTCAGCTGCTTTTGAACTATTGCCTCTTTCTGTCTCCATGGAATGGGTCAAGTCTTATTAACTTCTCTGAAGACTGGCTGGCTTTTCAGGGACCTTCAGTTATGCTGACTGGTGTGCTTATAAACTATGCAGTGAGGACAGACCGACAGACGGCTGACGTGGAGGAAAAGGGAATCACTTTCTGCCTAGTGCCAAGTCTATCTTTTCTTAGTTTCTAGGTGTGCCACAGACTATGAAAAGTTCTAGCAGTGCTGATGTGTGATAGCACAACATGGTTAGGAGTTTCCACGCTTGTTTGTTATGGAGAACAGTGTCTGGCAATCAGCTTCGGGAGAGCTAATCAACCTTGGTTCTAAGAAGGCAGGGCAAAGGTATTCCTGCTCCCTTCCTTTCAGATGTTAGTCGGGACACGTGGAAGGAGAAGCAGAGCATGATTTGTGTGCAAGAGCGACAAGGACTTCCATGCTAGTGTGACGAGGAGCTAGACAACCAGTCCTCTCTCCCTTCAGAAAGCCTCAAGGATAAGGCTTAGTGTGGAAGCAGGGTCAGGGGCAAGTCATTAGGGGTGTTCCTTGGGAGTCTGTAGAGAGAACAGCTGGGATTTAGGTCGTGTCTCTCTCCAGCCATCAGGGCAACTTAATCTGCAGCATTGATTTCCAGAAAACAAAGGAGCGCTGGGTTTGGAGGCAGCAGGCACGCTGGTGGAGGCAGGAAGTAGGAAACAAGCTTGAGAGCAAGTCTGCGGGGCTCTCAGAAGGCCAACTTCGTATCTGTCTTCACGGTCAAGGATGAATAAACCCTTCCCTATAGAATAAACTCCAAATGTTTTGACAGCCAGAGGTCCCAAGATCCTGCCCAAGCAGAATGTACCACATAGTGGCTCGCTGTTCTGTCTATGACCTTGAAGCACCGCCCCTAGAGGTGCAGCAGGTAACTGCTCCACCTGCCTATGACCTTGAAGTACACGTCCCTGGGGCGTGGCCTCTCGGCCCCTGGGCGTGGCTCCACAGACCCTTAAGACCTGAGATGCATTTAGGCGGGTCTCTTCTCTTGCTCTTGGTTTTGGAGACAGGACTGAGTCAGGCGGCCAGAACAGTGTTCCAGAACCTGTGACTATTCTGTTATGTACAGTGAGTTTTTCCCCTAATAAATCCCTTTACCTGTTAAACAGTCTCTGTGGGTTTCTCCTTCTAGTATCAATTACTTTTTCATTGCTTTGTAAAGCACCGTGACCAAGGCAAGAATTCTAGTCTATCATAATCATGTCAAGGAAGCATGGCAGCAGATGGGCCCGGTGGCTGAAACAGCAAGCTGAGAGCTCACATCTTTTTTGTTTTGTTTTGTTTTTTGTTGGTTTTTTTTGTTTTTCAAGACAAGGTTTCTCTGTGTAGCTTTGCGCCTTTCCTGGAACTCACTTGGTAGCCCAGGCTGGCCTCAAACTCACAGAGATCCGCCTGGCTCTGCCTCCTGAGTGGGTCACCACCGCCCGGCGAGAGCTCACATCTTAAACCATAGAGAGTAAACTAGGAATGGAGTGTGGCTCAGAAACCCCAATGTTCAGCCCCAGTAACACACCTCCTTTGGCAAGTCCACACCTCCTAAACCTCCCCAAACAGTGTCACCAACTGGGGACCAAGTATTGAAACATCTGGACCTATGTGGGGAAATCTCATTCATACCATCACACAGATGCAGCTTACTTGCTTTTTTAGACAGGGTCTCTTGTAGCCCAGGCTGGCCTCAAAGTCACTGTGTAGTAGAGGACTTTGGTGAAGACTTTGAGCTGCCTCTGTCTCCCAAGTGCTGGGGTTACAAGCATACACCACCATTCACATTATATGGAGTGCTGGGGACCAAACCCAGGGCCATCTGCATTCTATCCACGTATTCTATAAATTGAGCTATCTCTCTGGTCCAAATGCCTCCTTTTTGAAAATGAATGCTTTTGAAGATGGTCCAATGTGAAAGGCAAATCAATAGAAGAAAGGAACCACGAGGAAAGTTAATTCAGGTGGCAGGACAAAGTGTAAAATAACTAAACATTAGATGCTGCCTAGGGATGGAGATGATGTATGGGCAGGAGATGGGAAGATGCCACATGTACAGTCTTGGAAAACAAGAAAGAGGTCAGCATGGTGGCACATGTCTATGGTTCTAGCACTCAGGAGGCAAAGACAAGAGAATCATGAGTTTAAGGCCAGCCTGAGCTATCTAGAGAGAGCCTGCCTCAAAACAATAAAAGGAAAAAAGAATTCCGTGAAGTGTGTGTGTGTGTGTGTGTGTGTGTGTGTGTGTGTGTGTGTGATATAGCTGAGATTTCAATAGAAAAGAAAGATAAAAGCAAGATTAGATGCTGGAAAGATGACTCAGCCCAGCTGCTCTTGAAGAGGATCCTAGATCAGTTCCCAGCACACAGGTCCAGTGGCTCACAACCACTTGTAAACCCAGCTCCAGGAATCTGATGCCCTCTTCTGGCCTCCTCAGGTACTTGCAATCATGTGCATATACACTCACATTCACACATAGCTAAAAATAAAATATTAAAGGCATTTGCATAGGCATGATGTAAGAAGTGGATGTTAATTAATCAAAATGACCAAGGGAACCAGCAGGAAGTGAAGTGGTAAGGGTATTCTGTTATCTGTCATAAGAAATTCATGTAAAATAGAAATAGAGAACTTCCTGGGACAAGAGACTATGCAGCTTCTCAAAGCTTAATTCATAAACCTGCCACTTACCAGGACTTGCTCTCTTTTCTTGCCTACAGTGTACAGAATGTACCTCTCTTAAAATGCATCTCTCACCTAAAAACTACTCCCCCTAGGTGCATGGTAATGCCAGATTTATTCAAAGACAAACTGGCCAATAATCTGAATTTTATGTGGTAAAATCTTTAAATTGTAAGAAAGATATTTATTAAAAATAGCATTCTTGGGGCTGGAGACATGGTTCAGTGATTAAGAGCACTTGTTCTTGAGGGGACCAGGTTTGTTGACCAGCACCCATATGGCAGTTCACGACTGTTCATAACTCCAGTTCTAGAATGCATATAAAACACAGACACACTGGGCAGTAGCGGCGCACGCCTGTAATCCCAGCACTTGGGAGGCAGAGGCAGGTGGATCTCTGTAAATTCGAGGCCAGTCTGGTCTACAGAGTGAGTTCCAGGACAGGCTCCAAAGCTACAGAGAAACCCTGTCTCGGAAAACACACACACACACACACACACACACACACACACACACACACACTTTGCTCATACATATAAAATAAATATTTAAGGGCTGGAGAGATGTCTCAGTGGTTAAGAGCACCAACTGCTCTTCCAGAGGTCCAGAGGTCCTGAGTTCAATTCCCAGCAACCACATGGTGACTCACAACCATCTATCATGAGATCTGGTGTCCTCTTCTGGCCTGCAGGGACACATGCAGACAGAATACTGTATACATAATAAATAGATAAATCTTTTAAAATAAATAAATATTTTTAAAAAATACCATCCTCACCAGGCTTTGGAAGCTAGTATAAAAAAACATAGATGAGGCCTTCATATAAAATATATTCAAAAATCAGCTCTTCAGAAAGATTTCTTTTTAAATTATGTAGATGCATGTGTATCTGTGTGTGGGTATGACACATGAGTGTGGGAGTTTGTGGAGGCCAGAGAGAGCATCAGATCCCCTGGAGCTGTAGTTACAGGCAGTTGTGAGCTGCCAGACTTGGGTGCTGGGAACTGAACCCTGCAAGAACAGTATAGGTTCCTAACCAATGATTCAAATCAACTCTTGTTTAGCTGTGTCTTACTTTCAGCAGGTCATTGTGTGGAGATAACTTGATATCTGTTGGGACTGGTCCCTGATCCTTAGTGGCATAGAGATCTGTGGATGTTCAAGTCCCTTCTGTAAAATGGCATAGTGTTTACATATAACCTATATACACCCTTCTGTATACTCTATATCAAGATTACTCATAATACTGCATACAATTTAACAGCTGTGTAAACAGCTACTATACTATCTTATTTAAAAAATAAATGCAAGGGGAAAACTCTGTCCATGTTCAATACAGATGCAGTTTTTCTCAAGTATTTTTAATGTGCAGCTGATTGGTTCTGCAGATACAGGGCAACCATATTTCATTAAATCTAAGGGGCTTGGTTCTCTCTCTCTCCCTCTCTCTTTCTCCTCTCTCTGCCTCTCTCTCACCCTCTCTCCCTCTCATTTTCACCCTCCCTCTTCTTCTTCTTCTTCTTCTTCTTCTTCTTCTTCTTCTTCTTCTTCTTCTTCTTCTTTTCTCTCTCTCTCTCTCTCTCTCTCTCTCTCTCTCTCTCTCTCTCTCTCCCCCCACCCCCCAACAGGATCTTACATAGTAGCCCAGGTTGGACTGAAATTCACTATATAACCCATACATCCAGTCCTCCTGCTCCAGTCTCCTGAGAGAGATAGGATCTGTTGATTTCTTTTTTTGGTTTTTCAAGACAGGGTTTCTCTGTGTAGTTTTGTGCCTTTCCTAGAACTCACTCTGTAGCCCAGGCTGGCCTCAAACTCACAAAGATCCACCTGCTTCTGCTTCCCGAGTGTTGGGATTAAAGGTGTGTGCTGCCGCCGCCCAGCTTATTGATTTCTTGATCCTCACGTTGTCACTGAAATTTCATATCACTACCTACTGACTGCTGCCTGGTGGACAGTCCCGGCACGATGCCATCAACCTGGCTGTACTTAGAGCTTACTCCTGATTTCAGAGATTAAAAGGGGGTGGGACAGGTGGGGTGTAGGAATACTAAGTTGTTGAAATAGGACATGTTAAATATAAAAGTGGCAGACTATTTGTTTTACATAATAATTCTTTCCCTTTAAGATCTACTGTGAATCACTAAATCCTCATCGACACACCACGCTACTGGAATTTCACCAAGGCACAAGAAGGTTACAACTGAGCAGTGCCTCTTCTCAGGAGTAGCACCCAACAATGGCCTTCTTGATGCTAACAGGGCAGGCTCTCAGGTCTGTGAAAATATTCCTATTATCCTCTTCTTCCTCCTGAGAAATGTAGTTAACAAAGCCATCTGCCGTGAACATCTTCTCTTTCAAAGAGAGAAGGTTAACAACAGCCTTTATAGGAAGAAACAGCTTAGAGTTTGCACCTCTATATTGATCTTGAAAATGCCAGATACAGTCTTGTATTTGTCTCTATTCTGATCTGAACACACTCCTGGGAGTCTTGGCCCTTTACTGGCAAATCTTGGCATTTTGGGGTCATGGTTTCCTTGCTTGTCAAACCAATCATGATAAGTCCCATCAACTCTGAGGCACAGGGTGAGAGCTGGAGTAACAGCAGCACTTGGTAACTATTAAGAATGTTAGCCCCCCCCCACACACCCCCAAAAGCCAAGTGGTGGCGCACGCCTTTAATCCCAGCACTCAGGAGGCAGAGGCAGGTGGATCTCTGTGAGTTCGAGGCCAGTCTGGGCTACAAGGTGAGTTCCTGGACAGCCAGTACATAGAGAAACCCTGTCTCAAAAAAAAAAAAGAAAGAAAAGAAAAGACTGGTGTGTGGTCCATGCTGGTAGGGTGTGTTCAATAGGTGGGAGCAGAGAATCTAGGCCAACCTGGGCAATACCTTTGAGAATGGAGTGATGGCTCAGCTCCCAGCACCCATCTGTCAGCTTACAACAGCCTAACCACCAGGGGGTCTAACACCCTCTTCTGGCATCTGCAGGAACTGTACTCACATGGACACACACACACACACCCACACACCACACACCACACACACACACACACACACACACATACCACACTACACACACACACACACACACACACACACACACACACCACACACACACACACACACACACACACACACATACCACACTACACACACCACCACACACACCACACACACACCCAACACACACCACACATACCACACTACACACACACACACACACATACATACCACACTACACACACCACACACACACCACACACACACACACACACACACCACACACCACACACCACCACACACACACCACACACACACACACACACACACACACCACACACACACACACACCACACACACACACACACACACACCACACACCACACACACACACACACACACACACACACACACACACACACCACACACACCACACACACAACACACACACACACCACACACACCACACACAAATCCAAAATAGAATAATCTTTAAAAAAAAAGACACTCTAATATTTGAGGAACATTTTGGTAAGTTCCTTAGGGAGTTAAAACAAATGTTCTAGTTAATGTTTTGATTTTTAAAATTACTTGGAACATAATCAAAAGTTGAACACAACTCTGTACAGTATGTAGAATTGGACCTGCTTTTAGGGTTTGAGCATGGCGACAGCTTGCTAGCCTAAGGAGTTTTATCAGGCCCCAGGTGAGAACCTGAAAGTCCTGCTCACTGTGAGCTGATACGGAGTTTGGAGTCAGCCTCTAAAATGCAGAAGCAGCCAACCCTTCTCTCAGATGTTTATCTGATAGCTGCACAGGGACCTGAGGTGTAACAGTGTCTCTCTCAGATCTGCAGGCAGACAAGTCTCAGAGCCCTCTGGGGTTTCTAAAGTGGCCTTGTGTAAAGGTTGAAAGGAAGCTTGTCCCTTGGGGGCCATGAACTCAGATCTGTGCACAGTGGGTGAAGGCAGAAGCTTGCTCCAGCTCAGTAGGGCTGGTTTTGTGTGCCAATTTGACACAAGGTAGAGTCATCGGAGGAAGGAGCCTCAGTTGAGGAAATGCCTCCAGGAGATCCAGCTGTAAGGCATTTTCTCAATTGGTGATCAGTGGGGGAGGGTCCAGCCCACGGTGGGTGGTGCCATCCCTGGGCTGCTGGTCCTGGGTTCTATAAGAAAGCAGGCTGTGTAAGTCATGAGAAGCAAACTAGTAAGCAGCTCCCCTCTGCATCAGCTCCTGCCTCCAGGATCCTGCCTCGTTTGAGTTCCTGTCCTGACTTCCCTCAGTGATGAACAGCAGCGCTGAAGCCAAATAAACCCTCTTCTCCCAACTTGCTTTTTGGTCATGGTGTTTCATCACAGCAATAGAAACCCTAAGTAAGACAGGCTGCCACCTGGGAAACCTTCCTCTGTCTTCCTTTTTTTTTTTTTTTTTTGGAGCTGAGGACTGAACCCAGGGCCTTGTTCTTGCTAGGCAAGTGCTCTACCACTGAGCTAAATCTCCAACCCCTGTCTTCCTCTTAATGGACAAGATTTGGAATGACTGTCCCAGGGCCTGACCAAATCTCTGCCTAAAGGATTGTAACTTGCTGAGATCTTAATACTTGAAGGTTCAGAAAATCTATCCTGGTCCTGGGGTCCGTGAAAAATTTTTTTTTCAGGTACAGATCATTTAAACTGACCTCCCTCAGGGAAAAATTATTGTGGATTTTGTTGTTTTGTTAGTGGTCAGCCTATTTATAAGTTATGAGGCAAAATTAAAAAGCTTAACTATATCTTACCTGAGATAGTGTGTGTTCAAGTATGTTGGTAACCTAATTAAAACCTTTCTCTAGCTGGGTGTGGTACATGTCTTTAATCCCAGCACTTGGGAGGCAGAGGCAGAGGCAGGCAGATCTTTGTGAATTCAAGGCCAACCTGGTCTACATAATAAATCTCAAAACAAAAACAAAACAAACAAGAAGCCCAAGAGATGGAAATCTATCTTTATGATGAAGCTGTCCTGTGTGTGATATGAATGTATCAGCATGTGAATGCTGACTTTATTGGAAGTTGGCTACTGGGATGCCTGGCTTTGGATAGGATTGGGGCACTATGTGTGTGATCTTTGGTCCTTAGGAGCTATGAAGGGAGGGCTGATGTGGGCTCCAGCTTGCTTGACCTTATCTTCCAGAGAAGGATTCCAACAAGTCCCAGTCTAGCACCTACTAATAATTTTAAGGCCTTTGAGACACTGGACTTAATGGGGAGAAGTTGTTATTGGGTAGCTCCCAGGACATAACTGAATGGCTCCTGCCTGGCAGGACTCTTTAACTATTAAAAAAAAAAAAAGTAGATAGAGATGGAGAGATAGCTCAGAGGTTAAGCGCATTGGCTACGCTTCCAGAAGACCTGGCTTCTATTCCCAGCACCCAAATATCAGCTTACAACCTTCCACAACTCCAGTCCCAGGGGATCCAATGCCCTCTTCTGACCTCTATGGTGCACAGACAAAACACACACACACAGGTAAAATAAAGTTTAAAAAAATGTGGAAATGTCACCTCTTTTACGATGCTGATCTGCAGGCACATCTGTTGCAGGAGGAAGAAAAGAGATTCCTGTTGCCTAGAAGAGAAGGCGAAGCCTTAACCACACGGATGGCCATGATACACATACGGCTACAAAATGGGCTGGACTGCATAGGCTTCTGGAGTGAGACTGCCACAGTGTGATGGAGACTCCGTCACTTTGTCCCATCCTTGGAAGGTGCTCAGCAAAATGGGGAATGGTGGGAGGTGAGTGACATGGAGGAGAAGGAGATGATGGAGAAGAAAGGAAAAACCGTGGAAGGGTCCCAGGTTTCAGGAAGCAGGGGTCAGCTTCAGCTGCAATAGTGATGGAGAGCATCTGCAAATACTTTTCTAGAAAGACTACTATGTAGTTCCAAAAGTAACATTTCCTAGTCTTCAAGGGGTTCTAGAGCTAGGAAAATGGAGGCCTAGGGTGGCAGCTCAGTGGTAGAGTGCTTGCCTCCCATGCATGAGGCTCTACAGTCAATGCCTAGTACTGAGGGAGAAGGGGAAGATGAGCTGGGAGGTAGTGGTACTCACTTACACCCAGGCTTGGTCCCCAGCACCCATGTTGGGCAGCCCACAACTGTCTGTAACTCCAGATCCAAGAGGGCTCTTCTCTGGCCTCTGTTGGGTACCCCCCTCCCCACATAAGTGCATACCCTCACACATACACATAATTAAAAATAATAGAGGTAAATCTTTAAAATAATGTTGAGGGCTCACAGAAATCCCAGGCATTCTATGGCAGTGGGCTACAGGAAGAATTGGAACAGGGAACCAGGCATCTAGAAAGCACCACCCAAACCTACTGGTCAGGATCACATCTAGTGTGCCATTTGCTGCAGCCAAGACTGGGCTTGTTGTAGTCACTACCATTAATTCCATACTTCTTACTGCTTTGGGTCAGCACCTTACATTTAGAAACGCAGGGCCTGACATGCAAGACTACTTTCACTTAGATCACATACTTGCTACCTAGCTGCAAGAGAGTCTAGAAGAGGGAGACCAGAGAAGGGAGCAACAGAACTATTTGGCTCTTTTAAAGAGAAGTGGAGATGCAAAAGACCTGTAAGTGTGTACCACTTTCCTGCTTCAAGCATAGCACATTCTTCAAAGATTTATATTCTTCTTAAAGTTATGTGTACACATGTGTATCTGTATGCCACATGTGTGCAGGTGCTCAAGGAGGCCCACCAAGACAAAACAAATGAAAAACTCATCAAAACAAAAGCAATTACAGGGTTGGGGATTTAGCTTGGTGGTAGAGTGCTTGCCTAGCAAGTGCAAGGCCCTGGGTTCGATCCTCAGTTCCACAAAACAAACAAAAAACCCAACAAACAAAAAAAGCAATCACATCATTATAATATGATGAGGAATGATAAAATATATAAGAAATAACCCATTAGCAGCATTAGTTACAAGATTATGTGTGGAACACTCACATGGTGCAATTTTATTAGTGGCTCAGAGCAATATTGGACACTAATTCATTCATTTCCTTGCCTTTGAAACAAGGAATATCAACTATTAAATTAGTACTTTCTTGCTCTTACAACACTGTAGCACACCAGAAAGAAACGTCCACACAAGAAGCAACTCCACCACAAAAGCATATCACCTGTCTGAGTTTAGTTGTGATGGAGGTGGCTCCTTACATAAAGTCTATGTATTGCAGTTTTTATCTTAAATATCTTTAGGAAAGCATAAGAATGAGATGTGCACAGCATGCTGATTGACTTTGCACACATTCCCATGTAACCACTACCCAAGGCAAGATTTGGAATATTTCCGGTATGTAAAGGGTACCCTCATGTTCCTGGTCAGTAAATAGGCCCCCACTCCTCCAGTAGAGGTAACCAATGGGGAGTTGTCAGGGCCGGAGATGTGGTTCAGGGCTTAAGAACACATGCTGCTTTTGCAGATGATTGGAGCTGGTTTCCCAGCAACCACATTGAGTGGATTGGCTCACTATTGCCTGTAACTCTGGTTTCACAGGATCTCATGCCCTCTTCTGGCCTCCTCAGAAACCTGCACTCACAGGCACATATTCTAACACAGCTATATACATAATTAAAATAAAATACAATCTTAAAAACATTCCATTGGGGGTTATCATGAATAAAAGTGTTGTGGTCTAGGACCTGGAATGGCAGAGTGGATTGTTCTCAGAAGAAGGCAGTGATGCTAAGTTCTGACTCAGCCAGGTAGGTGGGCTGTTAAATTCTTTTTGTTGTTGTTTTGAGACAGGGTTTCTCTGTGTAGCTTTGGTGCCTGTCCTGGATCTCATTCTATAGACCAGGCTGGCCTCGAACTCACAGAGATTCGCCTGGCTCTGCCTCCCTAGGGCTGGGATTAAAGACGTGTGCCACGGCCTCAAACAACTGAGGGGCTTAGAAGCTGGGTCTCACTAAGCCAGGGACACACCAGCAACTGACCTTGTTATCACTGCCCACCTCTGAGGCAAACAAACCCCAGGACACCCCAGGAAGAGATTTCATAATGGGCATGCGCCCTGAAGGAGTTACCTGGCTTTCTGGGTGAACCCTGTGAGCCGCCATGAATCACGGAAGGCCAGGGCTTCAGTGAACACTGCTCCCCACTCTAGGAACCTCCAGAGCAGAAAACAGCAAGCAAGCTCCTTAGCCTTCTTTAGTACAAACCGGTGTGCTCGGTATTCAGGACTCCTAAATGGTAAACACAGTGAGAGCATTAAAAGCTGGCTCTGCCTTTTCTACTTCTTAATAAAGAATGTGCAATCATAGCTAACAGAGCACAATTCAGTAACAAAAGGCATGATTGGTGCTTTGTAATTCTTTATCTTGCCACTTAGGCTTGTGGGGAGAGGGGTATTTACAAAAGGATTATAACAAGTACCAACAGGTCAGACACAAACAACTTGGGTTTTTGTTGTTCTGTTTCTGTTCTTTTTTAATTTAATTAATTCATTTTGTAGACAGGGTGGTGATGGGTGAGGCATGTGCTGGGTGGGGCAGGTGTAGTTGGGACCCTACCACTTCCACCTGTTAGAGTTACTTGTCCCTATGGACAATCGTTCTCCCTCATGATTATATCAGGATCGCCAGGGGCACATTAGTTAAATCAAACCACCTGTGGCTAAGAGCAGACACCCTCCCCAACCCTCCCCTCCCCTCACCCACCTGGCACCTTCAGTCCTCTCCAGATGACCTCACTGTGAATCTCAGGCTGGGAACCAGTTCCCTCTGGAATGGAACTTGCTCCCACCACTCTACAGTCCTTAGTCTGGTCCTGACCCGCCCCGCACCCCCAGAGTTGGAGGCTTCTATCGGTCAGTAAGGAGGTGCTCCCGCAACCACAGGACTGGTGTCTGAGAAACCTGACATCGGTTAACATAGGACTCGTTTTTTTAGGACACATGGTTCAGGGGAAGTCACCTGGGGGACAGATTCATGTGGACCCCTGGGACAGGGAGTTGCCTTGGTGTGGGCTCCCACAGTTTCCTCAGGGCCAGCCTGGTCTCTAGCATGGTGGTAATGTGCTACGTAAATTGCCTGCTGAAGAATTAATGACCTTTAGAGCAATCTCCTAAAACTTTATGGGGAAGAGACGATGATGGACTGAACACCACAAAGGTAATTATGATGCTTTTCACAAGTGGATTCTGGGAGATGTAATGTATCTTGCTAGAACCTGTCCCACTGGATATCGAGAGGGAAATATTGAAACAGCTAATTGTTTCAGATGCTATGTGCTCATAATATAACACAAGTGAACCTGTCATTTTGGAGAATAAACACATCATGCTGTTTTCTGCACAGCCCTCCCTGTGCATCCACAGGGACTACATCCAGTAACTCCTGAAGATGGTGCCCAAATGGACAGATGCTTCAGTCCTTTGAGTAACGTGTGCCAGTATTTGTGTACAATTTGTCCACATCTTCTCACATCCTTTGTCATCTCTACATAATGCAGTGTGAAGGATTTTTAAGCAGTTGCTGTTCTATCCTTGTAGGGAATAGTGAGAAGCAAAAGAAATCTGTGTGTGTTCAATACAGAGGCAGTTTTGATTATTTTGGTTATTTCTAGTAGTTGAGTGAATCTGTGAATTCAGATCTGTACGTACAGAAAATCAACTGTACTCATTTTACTGAGAGAATTCAGCAGGAAATGAATTTGTAACTGTCTGTTCCCAGAGTAATAATCACATTGCTGATCCTTTCAAATCAACAGACCATAGCTTCACCATTAGTAAAACATTTCTCTTTTGTTTGTTTGTTTTTTTAGAGATGGGGTTTCTCTGTGTAATAACCCTGGCTGTCCTGGAACTTATTTTGTAGACCAGAATAGCCTACGAACTCACAGAGATCCACCTGCCTCTGCCTCCCAAGTGCTGGGATTAAAGGCATGTGCCACTGCTGCCCAGCTAGGAAAACATTTCTTGATTCTTGTTATGGATGCAATAACATGACAGGTGGATCATACATTTTAAAATAATTTTTAGATGTATTTACTTTCATTATTTTATGTGTATGAGTGTTTTGTCTGCACATATACATGTGCCTCACATACATGCCTGGTGCCCTTGGAGGTCAGAAGAGGGCATTGGTTCCCTTGGGACTGGATTTTCAGACCATTATGAGTCACCATGTGGGTTCTGGGAATGAAATCCAGATCCTCTGTCAAAGCAACAATTAATCTTAACCTCTGAGTCATCTCTTTAGTTCCTATGTTTTTGGTTTTTTTTGTTTTGTTTTGTTTTGTTTTTTAAGATTTATTTATTTTATGTATGAGTGCTCTATCTGCACATACGCCTACACACCAGAAGAGGGCATCAGATTTCACTATAGTGGCTGTGAGCCACCGTGTGGTTGCTGGGAATTGAACTCAGGATCTCTGGAAGAACAGCCAGTGCTCTTAACCACTGAGCATCTCCCAGCCCTGGGTCATATTCTTTTTGCACACAGTTGGCATCTTAGAGCTTGCGCTCCAACAGAATGAACTTTACTCTCCATAGAGGAAGGTCTGCCCAGGACAGGACAGCCCTCTGAAGTCTCCTGTAACCAGAGAACATTTATCCCATCATCTTTGGCTTGCTCCTCTTCAGTGGTTGCTCTTCCTTAAATGCACACCTAAAAGTCTTTCACTCATGTTATAGTCCCTTAAAAAAAAAAAAAAAATATATATATATATATATATATATATATTTTTTTTTTTTTTTCTTTTTTTTCAGTACTAAGGATTAAGTTTAGGACCTTTCATATGCCAGGCAAACATCCCACCACCTAGTTATAAACACAGCTGTTTATTTTTTTCTCTTTCTTTCAGGACAGGATCTCACTAAGTTGTCCAACTGGTCTCGAATTCATACTGGAGCCCAGGAAGGCTTACGCTTGCAGTTCTCCTGTTCCAGCCTTCTAAGGAGCTGAGGTTCCAGGCCGGCAACACTAGGCCCTGGCTACTGCTACTTTCTGTTGTGAGATAAATGCACATACATTATAAAACTTACTAGCAATAAAAATATAAGAAGTTGGGACTGCAGAGATGGCTCAGTGGTTAAGAGCACTGGCTGCTCTTCCAGAGGACCCAAGTTCAATTCCCAGCAGCCACATGACAGCTCACAACTGTGTGTATCTCCAGTTCCAGGGCTTTTGACACCCTCACACAGACACACATGCAGGTAAAACACCAAAAAACATAAAATAAAGATAAATAAATTATTATTTTTTAATTGTAAGAAGTTAGCCGGGCGGTGGTGGCGCATGCCTGTAATCCCAGCACTTGGGAGGCAGAGGCAGAGGCAGGCGGATCTTTGTGAGTTTGAGGTCAGCCTGGTCTACCAAGTGAGTTCCAGGAAGGGCACAAAACTACACAGAGAAACCCTGTCTTGAAAAACAAAACAAACAAACAAACAAAAAAATTTTTAAAAAATGTAAGAAGTTATGACTACCATTGGGAATTTTATTAGTAAGAAGGCAAACTTTCGAGACTGTCATTAGGCAGGTAATTTGAGACATGACACACACACACACACAAAAAAAAAGATTAAAAGAATACTTATGAATTTACCATAGCCAGAGTTTGTGTAGCAATTTTCTCAAACTACCAGACTGATAAATATTTCATTTTTCACACAGACAGTCTTTTAAGGGATAAGAGTAGACACCTTGCCTCAACTAGATGCATAAATAGTAAATGATATGACCTGACAACGCACCTGTCTTCTGTACATACGTATGTATCATCTATCTACCATCTATCTGTATATCGACATATCATCTCTCAATGGTAGAAGAATATGTGAACACTCTGTGTTAAGAACAGAATTTAAAGTGTTAAAAAGTATTGCAATAAAATCTTATCCATCCAGGAGGCTAACTGACATTCCAAAGACAATTTCAGAGTTACACCCTTTGAAAACCCTCTAGCGGCGCGGTTAAAACCATCCACTACTATTTTCCTTAAAAGCCCAGGCGTTTATGTTTATAAAGATCAAGCATATTAAAACCTTAACCTTTGGTCGTGCAGATCTCCAGCTTGCCGCTTCTTTTCCCGAGGGGACTCTGGACCCCCTGCCCCGTCTCATAAGCGGGGTGATGTAAGACAAGTGTTGTCACCAACAGATCGGGGTACCTGTATTTGTTTACCCCTCAGCTGTTGAAAGAAGGGAGATTAATTACCAGGGTGACTTCCCCAACCTCAGCCATGCTTTCCCTGAGGTCTTAGCAGGTCATGGTGACATGTTCTTTCAGTGTCATGTGGGACAAAGGCCCCCAGAGGATGATCTGGAGAGACAGAATCTGATTCAACACCGTTTGTTACAGGTCACAGACTGAGTGGAATGACAGGTTACTTCAGAGGCTTTAAATTTTTGTTTTGTTTTTGTTTTTTGAGACAGGGTTTTTCTGTGTAGTTTTGGTGCCTGTCCTGGATCTCGCTTTGTAGACCAGGCTGGTTTCAAACCCACAGAGATCTGTCTGGCTCTGCCTCCCGAGTGCTGGGATTACAGGCATGTGCCACCACCACTGGCCAGCCTAGAGGCTTTAAATTTTTTAAAAATTTTACATGTGTGGGTGTTTTGCTTGTATGTATATCTATGTAGTACATGCATGGCTGGTGCTATCGGGGGCTGGTAGAAGGTGTTGAATACCCTGGAACTGGAGTTGGAGATAGATACAAGCCAGTGTGTGGGTGCTGAGAAAAAAAAAGCCATCTCTTTTGCCCCACTTTGGAGGGTTTTTATCTGTAAAGAAACAATTTCTGTAGTGTGGGAATGAACCATTTGATGCAGTTTAGGTTCCTACTGGATGTTAGTTAGGTTTATATACGACCAGCAATCTTGTCTTAAGGTCACCCCAATTCCTTGGTTTCTTTTTCTTTCTTTCTTTCTTTTTTTTTTTACTGGAGCTGAGGACCGAACCCAGGGCCTTGTTCTACCACTGAGCTAAATCCTGAACCCCTCTTTGGTTTCTTATATGGAGTCAGAGCCTGTTTTAACTTTTGTTTGTTTGTTTTTTCGAGGCAGGGTTTCTGTGTAGCCCTGGCTGTCCAGGAACTCACTATGTAGATCAGGCTGGCCTCAGACTCATAGAGATCTCCTGTCTCTGCTTCCTGAGCGCTGGGATTAAAGGCATGCAGCATCATGTCCGGCTAGTTTTAGCTTCTTAGCTTCTTACTGACTTCTTCATTTATTCGTGAGAAGATTAAAGTATTTGTTGCTGGCTTAGCTGTATGAGGGTGTCTTGTCTTTGTAATCTTTTGAAAATGATCTTGGAACAGTTTAAAGGTCATTTACTGGTATTTGATGGTATTAACATGCCAGGGCCACCTAACTTACTTACCTGCACATGTTCCCTTGACCTTGGAGGATACCTCATGAGGCAACAGAAATTTAGCTTTTCCGATTCCAGTTCTTTCTACCATCCTCAGAGTTTATGTATTTGTTTTTCTTTCAACTTTGCACACATTCATGAAAATATTATCTACTAGTGAATAAGTGACCGGGGATTAGCATTTTGAAAAATATTTTTTTATTATTATTAGTTTATTTGTGCATGTGTGTATCTGTGTGAGTGTATGTACAAATGCATGTGGTATGGGAGAGGATATGTGCATGTGTGTTTGCATGGAGGCCTGGAGAGAGTGCCAGGTGTCCCCATTTCTCATTTTCTGTCTGAAAGCAGGCTCTCTCCCTGAACCTTAGGCTCATGTTGTCTGGGCTAGGCTGGAAGCCAGAAAGCCCCAGCCATCCTCCAGCCTCAGCCCCCTTTGTTGCGGGGTTATGGGCTTGTTACAGGGATACTGGTCTCTGAACTCCCATTGTCTTGACTGTATAGCAAGGGCTGTTAATCCCCGAGCCCTCTCTCCAGCCTGGGGATCAGCCTTTGTGGTCTGGCTGTTGGTGATCTCTCCCTGCCGGATGTACAACAGAGATCTGTTCTCAGTAGCAGGTGACAGAGAATCCCACTTACTACTGCTTTGCTTTTGTGTTGCCTGGTTTGGTCTGTTTGTCTATGTGTTAGCCTCATGTCAGTTAAGAATTTCATGCTCTAGGAAAAAAAAAAAAAAGGAGAGAAAAAAGGGTTTTCATGCTCTGTGTCAAAACATCATTGTCTTCATCTCTTGTGTTGTTGATTCTAATTCCATTTCCCTGAAGACACTGTTCACTTTCTTCCACCATTAGCCTGGTTTATGTAACCCAGGGCTGGGGCCAAGTGTTTATGACATGAAATACAATTTTACTTAAAATAAATGGAAACAATTTGGGAAAAAAATCATGCTCAAAAGGCTGAGCAAATAGCATGTGCAAGGTCCTGGGTTCCGTCCCTAACAATAAACAAACAAACAAACAAACAAATAGGGAGAGAGAGGGAGATAGAGCAAGTTCTTGTTTTTTTTTTTTTTAAACCTATGGCTCTCTGTGCATCTCTGTAACTGAGAAACATCTTCACCTATCACTGAAGTATAACACATTTCCTAACTCTAAAACCTGTTAATGCGCTTGACCATGTCTCTGATATTAAAAGGACATTATTCTGATTGACTTGTAGAGGGAATGGGAGGAATAACTGCTTGAAGTGACGCTTAGCCTTCCCGCTAGTGACACGCTGTGAGGGTAAACATTCCAGATCACATTTTTGTGGGAAGGCCTCCAAGACTCAAGAACAGCCTTGCTATCTGAAATAGGTTCTCACCCACAGGGGAGGCACTGGCAGACTGTTTAGGAAATAACCACAGAGTACTACAACACAGGCTTTTACCTGTCCGGTCTCACTGTTGTTCTGCCTTTACTGGAAGTACATCTGAAGGTTCTGTTCGGGGGCCCAGAACCTCTAAATGGTAGAGCCTTTAGAAAGCCAGCAGAGGGGTGTCCCAGACCCACCGATGACATCAGTGACAGACTCCTGGACATCATCCCTTGAACTGCTGTCACACTCCATAGCAGGTCGAGCCGGGTAACCAGAGTTCAATCTTGGAACTCACACGGTGGAAGGAGAGAACTGACTCCTGTAAACTGAAGTCCGACCTGTAAATGCGTGTCATGGTACATGTGCATGCTTGGGAGCACATGCACCTATCTTTCCAAATAAGTAAATGTAAAAATTAAAAGAAAAGAAGGCAGAGATCTTTTAGCACGTTGTGCAGATCTCAAAGATTTAGGCTGATGAACTGATGTGGTGGTACAATGTGGAAAGAATTTCTTGGGCTTAGGGCCCTAACCTAGAATAGAGGAACAAATAATGCAGGCTTCAGAAGCCCTGCACCTCGTCCTGAAGACTGCTGAGCAGAAACTCATTGTTTTGACCTTATTTCTTAGGTCATGGAAAGCTCTAGATTTGCGAGGAAAAAAAAGGAGAGGCTTGTAAGTGGGGAGCCAGAGCAACCAGACTTTCTCAGAGGCCCCGATGAAAGGGCGAAAAGAACTTTAGTTCTGTGTCCTTGTCCAGGAGTGGACTTGGCAAGGACAGTTTAGGGCTGGGACAGTGTCTCCTCAAAGAGTCAAGGTTGCAGTTTTGGGGGAACCAATTCTTTCCATTGGGTTGTGGTTATGAGTCCTTAGACAGCTGTGTCTGAGGATTCTATCCCATGTTTTTTGCCAACATTGTCAGACTTTGTTTTCTCCTGACCTTGGCTACCCCTGCCCCTCAGCCCCAGAAAATAGTATATATGATGTTTGCTTGGCATATAAGCCACCAGCCTGTGCAAGACCTCCTGGTTCCAGCCATTGCTTTTGGCTTATTTATCTGTCTTCTCTATTTCCCATCGCTGGGCCTCCCAATCAACAATACCTTGCCATTTGGGACCCTGATTCCTGCTGGTTTGGGTCATTTATATAGTTAAATTGCCATATGGATGTAAACAATCAGGCCCAGGGTCAGTGAGACGACACAGCAAATAAGGACATTGGTTGCCAAGACTGAGGATATGGTCAGGGTTTCTCCGTGTCGTTTTGGTGCCTGTCCTGGATTTCACTCTGTAGACCAGGTTGGCCTCGAACTCACAGAGATCTGCCTGGCTCTGCCTCCCAAGTGCTGGGATTAAAGGTGTGTGCCACCACTGCCCAACAATAAATCTTTATTGATAAATTTGTAGAACATAAATGATAAACTGAAAATTTTGGAGACATCTGTGATAAGCATATATTCAAAGAGCCAGAATGCAAACAGACAGAAAGAGTATTTTATTTAACATGATTTTGTAAACCATCACACTGTGTACTTTTGAATTCAACAAGAACATTACTCCCCCCCTCCCCCAGACTTATAGTGAGTCCTGTGCAAAGTCAAAGAGTTAATACAGGAATGAAGATAAACAAGGTAGGATTTAGTTCTCAAAGTGTCAAACTGCGATACTTGATACAAAGACACATAACCACCTATACCATAAAAGTTTTCATGCCATAAAACATTAATTTATAACTTTAAATATATAGTAAAACACATTTATTTTAAAAAATCAGGATTAATTTCATTATAAACCAGTGAATTATCCAGAGGAATAATTATTAAAACTCACTAAAAACCAGCAAATATTGCAACTGAGGTAAAACTTTACATGTAAACAAAACTATCATTTATAAGGACCGAGGAGTGAAGAGAAGGGCAGACAGCATTTTCTGAGTGCTGCGTCACTCCTTGATGTTTTGAAGTAGCTTCAGCAGATGTGACTCAATGACCTGCTGAACTGCAAAGACAGGCCACCAAGGTCACAGCACAGAAACAAAGCAGAACCAGAAAAGTGAAGACCCCAAGTACAACACTGTTATATAAATAATTTTTATGAAAACATGTTTGAAAATCTTGCAGATACTACCCACTTTTCCTCCACTAACTATTTGAGTTTACGAAAAAGTATGACAAATGAATTCATTTCTTAACTTTAGAGGAATCGGTTTACTTTGCACTCCATTAAAGCGTATGTCTGGCATAGGATAACATAATGTTTTACACATGAAACAATGAAAAAGGTTTGAAGTTTTCCTAAAATGAAACCCAGGAGTTCTGAAACACTCACCACTTCTGTAGCCCAAAGCTACAGCTAAATCCATAGAGTTGTATCCAGAGTCTGTTTCAATTGTTGGGTCAGCTCCATTTTCTGTATCAAAACAGAAAAATCTATATAAAGAAAATGCAAATGCAAATGTCTGTCTATTCCTAGCTCATATGCAAATGGCTGAACAGATTGTCAGCCAATCTGGAGGCTATTTCTAACATGCTCACACAAAGACTAAGCACATGGGATACACAGAGTTCATTTGGATACCCAACCGTCTCTAGAGTAGCTGAAACTCATAAACTGGACAAAACTTATATATGAAGACACTGTGTCCAGAGAACACCAGAGTAGAGTCAAAGGTGACCTCTGATGTGAGCGGGAAGGGCAAAAGCTTCAAGTGCAGAGGTGGAGTGTGATGGAACTGCCTCTCAGGGCAGCCCTGTGGCCATGAAAATCCAGGGGCGAATGCCAGCAGGCTCATACAACCTAACAACAGGTAAGCTCTCCTAACAGGGAAATTTAAACCAAAATGCTCACAGGGCTCCTTCTAACTAACAACCATGTTCACCCACTTACCTAACAGCATCTTTACACACTTCACGTGATTCCCATGGACAGCATAAAGCAAAGGCGTCCCTCCGTTCTGAAGAAGGAAAAGGTCATCATCATTTTTCACTGAGCAAGAGTCAATCAAATGCTGCTATGAAACTGGGCATGTAAAAGTAGTTTAAAATAATACTAATATTTTGTGAAAAATATTTAAGTCACAAATAATTGAATTTATGACATTAAGTTGTTCATCTTAAGTAAGTATATATTTTTTTTCTCCCAAGTCCTTAATAAAGCTTATATCTCCCTGGCATCAATTAAATCCTAAAAATTATTACAATAATTGTATTTAATTAATTAACTAATTTTTTGAGGCAGGGTTTCAAGTAGCCCTGTGGCATTGAAATATCTTGAAGCCAAAGATAACCTTGATCCTCCTGTCTCTACCTCCTGGGAGCTGTTGCTGACCACCAAGCAATGTATAAGGCACTGGGGTTTTGACATCGGCCATGGTGCTGGCCAGCACTTCAACTGTTACAGCAGTGTATAAGGCAGTGGGGATTGGACACAGGCCATGGCGCTGGCCAGCACTTCAACAACTGTTACAGCAGTTTCACATTCAGTGTTGTGGACTCACCCAGTCGTACTCATTGACATCAACTCCACAGTCAAGCAGCATTTTGACAATATCCGTGTAGCCTTTACTACAGGCCAATGACAGGGCACTTTCTCGACCTTTTCCTAAAAGCTGGGGATCTGCACCCTGTCATGGAAGTGAACATAGAGGACTTTCAATGAACTTAAACAAGAACACTTGTCTTTGTCAATATGATTACAGTTTAACACTGAGGTCAGGCCATGTTCTAGGGCTAATGAGGAAATAACAGAAATGTGATGGATGTGTTTGTTACCAAAGCTGCCTGGATGCCTGCCTTCCCCCTCTCTCCAGCTGCCTCAATCCTCATTCTCCTTCACTCTGGCAAAGGCCCAGTGGACAGCACCCCTCCAGGAGCCCTTCCCTCCAGAACCCGTGGACAGCACTTCTGTCCCTGCTCCACTCAGAGGGGCTGGATATTCAGCTAGCTCTTCTCCCAGTTTCCTGTATGATGACCATTGCTTTCCCAGCTAGACCCAAGCTCCACAAGAACATCAAAGGTAGTCATTGACTTTGTACCCTCCATTGGCTGCAGATATTAATATGCACTGAAGACTTAACTGAGCTCAAGAAACTACACACACACACACACACACACACACACACACACACACACACACACACACACACACATTTTCCTTACATTCTGAAGTAGGAACTCTACCACAGCTATTTGCCCATGTGCCGCAGCCCACATCAGGGGAGTGAATCCTTCTTCATCCGTGTGATTGATAACATTTTCTATTTAAAAGAAAAGCAATTTTTGTGATCTAATTTAACAACCACATATTAATATCACTTTGAAAACACTGGTATTCTAAAAACTTATGACTCAATGAAGTTCAATGAGCTGACTTTTGTTTACTGAAGTCTGGATGTGTTATTGTGGTTTTCAGTCTGGACATGTTAAAATGTTCCTCACTGCACAAAGCTGGGTGGGTTCATGGAATATATTCTGTAAAGTATAAACTACCACACACAGTATCATGTTAGGTACAAGGTTGGCAACACTGGTCTCAGGGACAGGACTTAAGGTAGAATCTTGGTCCTTTTATTTTCTATTGGTTTGGGTCTGGGCAAGTGACTTAATTTCTGCTAAACACAGACCAATAGCTTGCTTATCTCAAAACATACATGGGAAGATCACAACAAACTGATACACAATAGCCCTTAGCATACTTGAATGTTGACTGAAAAACTTCAACAGCTTACAAAAGCTGCCTTCCACTCTAGCTAACTTGCAGCCTGTGATTTTCCTTCATTCCTAAAGTTGCTAGCATAATATGCGGACTGGATAATCTGAAACAGTGTCACACAATTCTATCTTGAACCTCATCTTATTTCCTGAATTAGTCTAACAGAAACTGCAAAGCTTTCCCTCTACACTTATTTAGTAGGTTGAACGTGAGAGTTCTACTTTTAAAAAAATTTATTTTTATTTTTCAACTATGTATGTGTCAGGGTGGGGTATGGGTGCATGTGAGTGCAGGTGTTTGTGAAAACCAGAGGCTTCAGATTCCCCTGGGGTTAGAGGTGGGCATAAGCCAGCTAAGGTGGATGCTGGAACTCCAACTTGGATTCTCTACAAGAGCAGCACCAGTGCTTAGGTTCTGAACCATCTCTCCAGCCCTCAGTATTTAAATATAAACAGAAATATATCCAAGTCTTATGAAAATAAAATTCTTGGATCATGCCCCCTGTAATCAACAATGATGGGACACCTACATTAAAAAAAAAAAAAAAAAAGCAACAGATGGGACTGGAGAGGTGGCTCACTGGTTAAGAGCACTGGCTGTTCTTTCCGAGAACTTGGGTTCAATTCCCAGCACCCACATGACAGCTCACAACTGTCTATAACTTCATTTGGGGATCTGACACCCTCACTCAGATAACATGAAGGCAAAACACCATTGCCATAAAATAATGATAATAATAATAATAATAATAATAATAATAATAGCAATAGTTTTCTTATTCTTTATTACACGAAAAGTATTTCATATGCATCAAAGATTATAAAAAAGAAAAACAACATAAGTTCCAGCATAAGATTGGGTGGTTTCTTTATAATCCTAGAATCAGAACTTTTTCTAAGCAGGACGACATAAAACTTCAAAGTCAAAAAGGACACAGATTTACAATTAAAAATCTGAAGAAGTCACACAAAAACAGAGAAACTGGGGAAACTACATGCATGAAACAACAGACTGGGTTGGTAGCACTGCCCCCCACTGATTAGTAAGAATTAAAGTCCCACTGTGCCCATGACAGTTTTGGGAAACTGCAACTCTAACGCTAACGTGAGGCCAAACATGCAGTTAAAATGTACAAACAAGAAGGCAGAGGCACAGGTGTGCTCTGTGGTAGAGCACTGGCCTAGCACATGTGAAGAGCCTACTCAACCCTCCCCCCCGACAAAGATCATCTAGTTTGCGACCTGGCATACCTATGTATGAAAATGTACTTGGGTTGGGGATTTAGCTCAGTGGTAGAGCGCTTGCTTAGCAAGCACAAGGCCCTGGGTTCGATCCTCAGCTCAAAAAAAAAAAAAAAAAGAAAAAAGAAAAAAGAAAATGTACTCAATGGATATAAAGAATTCTGAGACTACCAGCAAACATCTGTAACCCACCAGATGAACAGTCAGGAGAACAAACAGAAATCAAAACATAGACATGTGCATTATAGTGACAAAGTATACAACGGCTGGGTGTAGAGGTGCATGTTTGTGATCTAGCACCCAGAAGGAGGAAACAGGACTGTGAGTTTGAGCAACATAGTGAGACTCTCTCTCAATAAAGATCTTGGGGCTGGAGAAATGGCTCAGTGGCTAAGAATACTTCATTGTTCTTGCAGAGAACCAGGTTCCCAGCATCCACATCCACATGGCTCAAACCGACCTAACTCCAGTTCCCAGGGATCCTCTTTTAACCTCACAGGCACCAGGCATGCAAATGGTACACACACACATACAGGCAAAACATGCACATACATTAAAAAAAAAAAAAGAAAAAAAAAAACAAACTTCGGTATGCTTTAGTAGAGCACTCTCCAAAATATTAAATGAAAACAGACACACTGCAGTGTATGTAACATTTTCTTGCTTGTGTACCTAACAAAAGCACGTGCACATTTTCAAATATAACCATAAAAGGAAACATTTTCTAGAAAAATTTCCTGAAAACAAAAACTTACAGTGTGGGGGCTGGAGAGATGGTTCAGTGGCTAAGAGCACTGGCTGCTCTTCCAGAGGATCCGGGTTCAATTCCCAGCACCCCCACATGGCAGCATATAACTGCCTGTAACTCCAGTTTCAGGGGATCTTACAATTTCATACAGACATACATGCAGGCAAAACATGAATGCACGTGAAATAAAAATAAATAATTAAAAACATTCTTACAATGTTTGTTTTGGGGGAAAGTAAAGGAAATTAAAACTTTAAATCAAGTGATTTTATTTGTATGGGTGCTGTGCCTTGTGTGTATATACACATACAACATGTGTACCTGGTGCTCTTGGAGGCTAGAGAGAGGGCATCAGCTGGGCAGTGGTGGCGCATGCCTTTAATCCCAGCACTCGGGAGGCAGAGCCAGGCGGATCTCTGTAAGTTTGAGGCCAGCCTGGGCTACAGAGTGAGTTCCAGGATAGGCTCCAAAGCTACACAGAGAAACCTTGTCTCGAAAAATAAAAACAAAAACAAAACAAAACAGAAAGAAGGCATCAAATCCCCTAGAGTTACCGACAGTCATGAGCTGACTTATGGGACGCTAGGAACTAAACTTGTTGCTTTGGAAGAAGAGCCTGCTCTTAATCTCAGAGCTATCCTACGGCCTCAAACTTTATACTTTATATTACTTAAAATTTTCCTTTTTTGCTATCCATTGGGCTATGTGTTTGGTGAGATTATATGACTTGTCTTTTTAGTTTCCTATACAAAAATAAAACAATAACAAATCTAATAAATTCAAACAAATATATAAAATATAATACTTAAAACTAGGCTATTACCTTGTTCAATACGAGTAGCCAAGTAGAGCATTTCTCCCTGAGCTGCCAACTGGTGAACAGACAAGGCTGAAACAATATAATGATAAAATTACTCAAGTGCACCGTGTGGATATACAGCTATTTCCCATGGTGAAGCCAGTGTCTTTTCCAAAACAAAACCCACCTTAATCGTTTAAGCCTAACAAAGTAGCCTAGTATTATAGGTAGTGTTCTCTGAGAACTGACTCACATGATATGACATCTGCAAATTACTATTTCGGGGCAAAATTTATCCTAAAGAGTGAATAAGGTACTTAATCTTTAACATGCTACTTCCATATCCAAAATTATGAAGGAGGCCCCAAAAGACACAACATTCATTTTAGTTTTCTTAGTGATTCCACTGAAGAACTAACTTGTTTTTTCTGAGAGTGTCTTACCGTGTTGCCCAGCCCAAAGCTGAGCATGTAGGCTCAAGCAATGCTCCCACCTCAACCATCTGAGAGGCTGAAACCACAGGGATATACCACTACTCCCCAGCCTTTTCAACTCATGTATTTTTTAATTTATGCAACTGGGTATTTTGCCTGCAGTGACCATATAAACCAAAGAGGGCCTCGGAGCCCCTCTATTTGGAGTCACAGGTTGACAGCCAAGTAAGTGCTGGGAATTCAACCATGACCTCTGGAAGAGCAGCCAGTGCTCTTAACCACTGAGCCATCTCTCCAGCCCCCTAAATATTTTTGAGGTTGGATGGGTTTTCTTAACATAGGAATGAGTTCATAAATAGAAAACTGGCCTTGCAAGATGTGTGTGTGTGTGTGGTGTGTGTGTGTGGGGGGGGTGGGGGTACGTTTAATTTTAAAGACAGTCTCATTATTGTCCTCCCTCTTTCTCCTGATTCTGAGTTGTTGAGGCTAGTCAGCATGTTAACTCTGGCTAGCTGATTAAGCATTTTTATTCGTAACATGGGGGACAGTCTTTAGTCTTTTTTTTGTTTGTTTGTTTTTCCAGCAGAGAAGTTCTATGGTTGGAATATTGTAAGACAATCTGTTTGAGAAGCACCTTTAAATAATACTGCCTTCAGAGATATGATTGGGGAAGTCTTAACCCCCACAAGCAGCTGTGAAGCACACACATCTAAGTAAGCTGGAAATGGCCCACAGGTGGGATTGGGATGCTAGAGAAGCGTCTCCTGGCTTAAGTGCTGCAGTACACAATTCTGAAGTCGGAGGGATTTCAGATTTCACCAGGCTTTGGAATACAGACACGTTCACATTACAGTATCAAATGCCCTTACTATCATCTAACTGTTAGCTGGTTTTCTCTCAATTCAAATACTCACTCTTCACTGAATACTTGTTAGCTTAGGTAGAGAAACTTTATATCCTAAATAATGACTTTACATTCAAAGTTTTTTAAAGGGTGATTTCATATTTATATACTAATAAAATATTTCAGTAGAAATTAGTTTCTAGTACAAAATATTTATTTTTTTTTGTTTGGTTGGTTTTTTTGTTTGTTTGTTTGTTTTTGTTTTTGGAGACAGGGTTTCTCTGTGTAGCTTTGGAGCCTATCCCGGAACTCACTCTGTAGCCCAGGCTGGCCTCATACTCACAGAGATCCGCCTAGCTCTGCCTCCCGAGTGCTGGCATTAAAGGCGTGTGCCACCACTGCCTGGCTCAAAATATTTCTTGATCAGTGAAATAACATAAGTACATATTTACAATAATTATGTTCATATATAAGATAAACATGAAACTCTAAGAACACAAAAATATTGATATCTTAACTTGTAAATAATTCATAGTAACGCACTTCTTTATAGTAAACCGGTACAGGTTTTAATATTTTAAACTGTATTTGTTCTTGTCGAGGTATAACAGGAAACAGTCAAACACATAAAAACACATGAAAAAGTTTCAACTTACTAAAGTGATTAATATATCATTAAAGCTTTCAAAACTGGAATGTTTATTTAGTGAAACTAATATTTCAGAGCCAAATCCCTAATTTGTAATTGCATTAGCTAATTACACTAGTAGTAATATTTCAGTCCATTCTTAGCGCATACTTACAGTTTGCTAACAGAGGTGTGGTAGAGACCTCATTTCCCCTGTGCTTGTTGGTGAGGGTAGTTGACTGTTTTATGGGTGAGAAATGTTTTGTTGTAGAGGGGGTGTAGACATGCCTTACTTGAATTCCAGGAGAAGGAGATGTATGGATATTGCACTCAGCTAAAACAAATTAAAATAGTATTTTAATGACAGAGCATCCTAATAAAAGTGTCAGTGTTCACATGAAGCAATGTATGATGTTTAACAGCTTCAAATAAAGTGTTTATCAGGTGATACCAATTTTGTATAGTCTATACTACTACAGTGTAAGTTCTACAAAGAAAATTATAGTGTTGAAAAATTTTATTGAGGCTAGTTTTATTAACAGATTACAAAGTAACTTTAAAGCATGTTAACAGATCACTGAATTAAAGTAGTAGAAGTAGATATAAATTAGTCACAAAACAAGAGACATTAAAATAATTTTGTAAAAGAAAAGGAATATTTTTCTATTATTTAAAAAGATACAACTAGGCTGGGTGGTGGTGGTGCATGCCTTTAATCCCAGCACTCAGGAGGCAGAGGCAGGTGGATCTCTGTGAGTTCGAGGCCAGCCTGGTCTACAAAGTGAGTTCCAGGACAGCCAGAGGTACACAGAGAAACCCTGCCTCAAAAAGCCAATAAATACATAGATAGACAGATAGAAACAACTAAGAATAACCAAATTAGCGAATTGTAAATAAAGACCAGGCAAATATTTTATTTATTTATCGAGACAGGGTCTCACTATGTATCTCTGGATGGCCTGGAACTCACCATGCAGACTAGGCTGGCTCTGAATTCACCTGCCTCTGCCTCTCAAGCGCTGAGACTAACTAAAGGCATGCATCACTATACTGGCTTAGCCAAGAAATATTTCTTAAAATTAACAGAAATTTAATGTTGGTTTCTTTGAGATTCTAGAAAATCTTTCTAAAAGATGACTTTCAAGCTTTTCCTCAACTCTGATCTCATGACAGAGAAAAAGAGAACAAAATCAGACAAATGGAAGCGAATGTAGGGATTTGTACCATAACTTTCAACCTTTAAACAAGACAGACGCCACCTCCAGGTCAGAGTTGACTTGATCTTGAATATTTTTACTGTCCTCTTCATTTAAGGACTTCACAAATCGAGAACATACGTTCATATCAAATCGGTTCGGCAATATGAATTTCATTCCCATGGCAACGCCCTGAGCTGACGCTTCTTCTGCATTTGGGTCCAGCTGGTGCTCTATTTTGATGTCTGGCATGCCAGAGAGACTATAGCTGCTGGGACCCTCTTCCACGATCAGCTGGGCCCCAATGTCCAGATGTGCTGATGTAGCCATGGTTTTTCTAATTACAACATTTCTTCATGGCTTCCTCTTGGTTTTTCAAGGGTGTTTTCCAGTGTATTCTTGGAATTCGGTTATTAAAGTATCTGAAAGAACAAATTTAGAAAATCTGAAGTAGCATATTAACTTATGTAAATGTGTACACGCAATCATTTTCAACCACACAACCAAACAGTGCTCTCCTCCCCACCCCCCCCCCCTTTTTTTTGTTTTCCCAGACAGGGTTTCTCTGTAGCTTTGGAGCCTGTCCTGTACTAGCTCTGTAGAACAGGCTGGCCTCGAACTCACAGAGATTCACCTGTCTCTGCCTCCCAAGTGCTGGGACTACAGGTGTGCACCACCACCGCCCTGCCCAAACAGTGCTCTTTTAACCCTCTAGAACAGAAAGTACACAGTGTTCACAGGTAGGTAACCTGCCTATAAACTCAAGCTTTGCCATTTATTAGCTGTGTGATGTGTACGAGTTACTGAACCTGCGAAAGTCTCATCTGTAAGAAGAGATCTTGTCATTAATTTATAGGATCTTGGCAAAGGACAAAGGAAATACAGTACACCTCCATTAGTACGTTCCAACACATTTCCTATATCTGACTATTGCTCAAAGACCAGGCTCACATTAAAACAATAAGCTAGTATTTGAGATTCATTTTTAAAAAATGCTGTTCCTGGGCTGGAGAGATGGCTCAGAGGTTAAGAGCACTGGCTGTTCTTCCAGAGGTCCTGAGTTCAATTCCCACCAAACACATGGTAGCTCACAACCATCTGTAATGAGATCTGGCGCCCTCTTCTGGCCTGCAGGCATACATGCAGGCAAAACACTGTATACACAGTAAATAAATAAATCTTTAAAAAAAAAAAGCCGTTCCTTGTAAGTGGCTCCCAGTTTGAACTGAGACATAACCAATTTGTAGCCAAGTTGATTAGCACTGTTTTCAATAATACCCATGATTCAGCAAAGCACTTCACAAAACTTACTTTAAAAAATCAGTTATTACACGTCTTTATTTTGTTTGCATGTGTGTGAGAACACATGGACCACAGCAAGCATGTAGAAGTCCGAGGACAAATTTTAGAAGCTGCTTCTCCCTTCCATCATGTGTGTCTCAGGGACTGAACTCAAGTCCTCAGGCTTGGCAGCAAGTGCCTTTACTCACTGAGGCAGCAATCCAGACCTACAAAATTTATTTTTGAAGAATCAAAAGTATATTTGTCAGCTTTTACTCAGAGTAAGCATAAACAATTTGATGTAATTTGTAATAAAAAATAAAATATGTAGATTATGTATTGGTATCAAAGGATATAGGATAGTCCCAAATATATAGTTCCTTGGAACAGGAAGAAATGAACATCCAGTTAATTTTTGTCATGTGACAGCATATTGCACGTTGGACATTTTGAAAGGGTACTGGGTGTGCAATGATCAGAATTACTTGGAATTAAGAGAAAAATTAATTGGTGTCATATGACCACTGTTCAGAGTTTTAAAATAATTTCAAGGGCTGGAGAGATGGTCCAGTGGTTAAGAGCACCAACTGCTCTTCCAGAGGTTCTGAGTTCAATTCCCAGCAACCACATGGTGGCTCTCAACCATCTATGAGATCTGGTGCCCTCTTCTGGCATGTATGGACACATGCAGGCAGAATACTGTGTACATAATAAATAAATAAATAAATAAAATCTTTAAAAAAAATAATTTCAAAAGATTGATCCTTCTGTGAGTTCAAGGCCAGCCTGGTCTACAGAGCTAGTTCAGGACAGGCTCCAGAGAAACTCTGTCTCAAAAAAACAAACAAACAAACAAAAAAAAAAACACCAAAAACATTGATCCTGTTGGGCATGGTGGAACACTAGAGAGCATGAGAAATAGTCTTCCCCAGAGATGAGCATGCCAACTGGTTATGTAATACCAAATAGTCCTGAAAATATACATATAAGTAACATTATACAAGCCAGGTGTGGTGGCATAACACCTTTAATCTCAGTACTAGGAAGTCAGCAACAGGTGGATTTCTGTGAGTTTGATGCCAGCCTGGTCTACATAGAAAGTTCTAGGACAATTAGAGCTACGTAACCGAGAGACCCTGTCTCAAAAAAATCTTTAAAAGCCTGGTAGTGGCCAGGCAGTGGTGGCCCACGCCTTTAATCCCTCCACTGGGGGGGGGGCAGAGGCTGGCGGATCTTTGTGAGTTCGATGACAGCCTGGTCTACTAAACGAGATCCAGGAAAGCCAAGGGCTACACAGAGAAACCCTGTTTCAAAAAGATGGATCCTTATTACTACAATCTTCTGAGTAGAATGGGCGGGTAATTATGTTCACCTCAGGGGAAAAACCTCCTGAATCCAGAGAAACATACCCTGCTCTATCAACTCCAACACTGTGGCCATTAAATAAGCAGAAACAGAAGAATTCCAAACTTCCAGGCTCCCCTGGAAGAGGCAGACACACTATAGTCCGGAAAAGTATCGTGTAACAAAGTCGTTACATTTTGTCAGAGGCAACAGGAACAGAAAGTTAGTTCAGCGACTCAAGGAGAGACGGAGGAGTGGACAGAAGACTGTGGGTCTTTAAAAAGACACAGCATGAGAAACCATTTTGTCTAGGCATGGGGCGGGGTGAGAGCAACTCCCATCCGCTCTTCCCCCAGCTCCCCTATCCCCCCAGCTCTCTGAAGGGATGTCATGTGTCTCTTTTAACGCTTGCTATTTTCTTGACTGCTTCCTTTTTAGCTCCCATTAAGGCGAAAAATTGGCAGATGGAGAACACTTTTTTTTTCTTTTATTTTTTGAGACAAGGTCTCACTTTGTATTCGAGCTCGCCATGTAGAGCCGGCTGGTCTGGAGCGCACTGTGTTATACCTACGTGCCTCTGCTTCAGGAGTGCTGGGATTAAAGGCACATAGAACCAACCACACCTGGCTAAGACCATTCTTAGGAGCCACCGCACACAAAACCTTCCTGGTGCTCCATAGCTACTTTCTGATCTTAACCGGAACAATTTTTAATATTTTCTTTCTCACATGTTCTAATTGGATCTGGTTCTCTATTCTCAACATCTGCTAATTAGATGCGCTGGACACACACATTGTATAAATTTCCTGAGACTCAATCATTTATAAAATGGTGTAAAAATAGTCATCTCCAATGTTCTTTGCAGCCCCTATAGAACAAGCCAAGGTTTCAATATACGGGATTACCTCTCTTTGAAGAAAGAACAGCAAACGTAGGGGAAACGCTTAGCTAGACTCTACTCTAGGGAGAAGCAAAGACTGTTGACGTGCCAAAACGTGGAGTGCAGGAGAGGGGCAAGTGGACAGCGACGAGAGAGTTAACATAAAGGTAGGCTCACCTGCCAGAGCCCAGGGAAGGTTAGAGAGTCTAAATGTGGGCAGTGGGCACCGACCCAGGGGAAGCTAATCGCTTCTTCCTAACTCTTGAAATTGTCCTACGAGAGGAGAAAGGTGCTATTAAAAGATACAAAGCAAAACTGAAAGACGTCTCACAAGCGACAGGTGTCCCGGCGGGCCTTTCCGCTCTGTCGCCGCAGACTCAACTCACTCGAGCGGCGAGCGGATCCCGGGACAGGGGACGGTCCGGCGGGGGGCACGACCCACCCCAGACCGCAGGGGCGGCTCCGCCGGGCCAGGGCCAGCAGCGGATCGGTGGAGGTCCTCAAGCCCGGCCTGCTTCGGGCCGAGACGTCACTTCCTATTGTTTTCCCACTTCTGGAAAAAGCCCAGAGCGTTCAGCGAAGACGAGACGACTTCCAGGGATTTCTTCTTGTTTCTCCTGAGCTCCGCAGCCCATGCTCTCAGAGAACTAAGGGTCCCCTCAGTTCCGGGTCACCCGAGAAAAGCCCACGGCCCCTCCCCGGCTGCTCCACCTACCAGGGCCCTTCCTCGTAGTTCTCGGCGGCGCACGGCTTCTGCACATGCGCCGTGACGTCATCTCCCCGCGACGCGCTCCTGCGCCTTTGCGTTTCCGGCTCCTGGCGTGTCCGCGTGATTTTGAGCAAGTGCTTCAGAGACGTCTGCTGCTGTGGGGAGCTGGCCAAGTCTGGGGAGTCGTCCCGGAGATCGGGGTGCCTCGGCGGACCCTCGGGGCCCCGCAGAGGTAGGCGATGGTGGCGGCCCAGGCTCTGCTCAGGCCTCACTGTGATCTCTTGACAAGCTGGACATGTTGCTCTGGGCTTCCCAAGGCTCCAGATCACTGAACTTACCTGCCTCCGAGGATCCTTGCGATTTAATTTCGACCCAGGCTTTGCTCCTCTGTAGTCGCTCTCCTAGCCACCGCTGTCAGTCTCTGGAATAACCTGCTCTTCTCCAAAGCCAAGGACAGACTTCTGTCTTAGTGATTGAGAATGGCCGGGTATTCGTCTCCCTCGGCACTATGCCTTTTATGTCCATCATGTAATGTTATGCTTACAGACCCCGCTGAAATGGCATACTCTTTCCAGGTAGCATTAAATATCTTCCTCGTCCGTGTTCTCAGTACTCTGATTACAGAGTTTATTTGATCACACCTTGTGTTGTAGTAATAATACCTGTTGTTCAGTGAACCCCAGTTTCTTAGGCCCTGACTTGGGTCCAGTCAGTTTTCTCCCATTCGCTTTCACAGCATCCCGCTATTGGCACTGTCTTCCTTCACACATCCCGCTAATGCTGTTCATTTTTGTAAACTAGCAAGTCACTGCTACTTTTCATTTCTTTCCTCCAAATGCTTTTATTTCTTGAAAAATAGACTTAGGAGGTACTCTTTCTTGGTTCTGTTCAGGTGCTTGTTTTTGTGTATCTAGTGAACTAAGAATTTTTTTTTAAACAGATAAACATCCTGTCATAGGTAAAGTGATTTGGTTGGAATTAAATGAAGTAGCCCTTGACCTCAAAGGATTCTTCTCTTTCACAAACAACAACAAAGATTGTTTCTGTGATTATTGGAGAAATCTACTGTAAAAATTGTGAATTTTTCTTGTTACACCATTAACAAGAGTATCCCCTATTTTGCCTGTTGGTTGGCCCTTGATAGAAAGTATCATTGAACAGGTGCTGTATAGCATTGTTCTTATTATAGATCGTTATTGATTTTGACTGTATATTTTCCAATAGGAATTTGCATGATGCCCCCCCCCTTTAAAAAAAAAAAAGACCATTGTTTGATCATTTTCCCAAGCAAATACTTCCAATGTATTGTTCAATTTAACTGGAAAAAGAGGTCATTACAATGCAGTTTGATTATGTGCACTCACAGAAATAGAGCCAAATAGGATCGTGGGAGAGAGCACCCAGTCTCAGAAGGCAGGAGGAATTTCCCAAGGACAGTCTGACTTCCTTTGGTGACCTTAGTAGATAGAGAAAGGGCATTCCTGGCGGAGAGCACATGTTGAAGGAAGAATGAATGAATGAATGTGCTGAGTTTAGTGAACAGTAAACAGTTGGTAATAGGGAGAGGTGACACTAAAGAGAGCCAGAGCAAAGGGAACCTTGCATGCTACAGAGCTAGAGCCTCGTTTTCTGGGCAATGTTCAGTTTTGTAGTGCACTGGTAACTTTTTGGAAGATGGATGTGGGCGTCCAGGAGACTTTGAATGGCGCTGCTTTTGTTTCAGTAGTCAGAAAGACACAAGTTAGTGCAATTGAACTAGGCTTACGTGAACTTGAGGTTTAGAAATAGTTGAGAGATTAAGAGCTGGGGAGATGTCTTAGTGGATGTAGTAGGGTCAAATCCTGAGCACCCAGGGGAAAACAAGGGCTTGGAGTATTTCTATCATCCCAGTGCTGGGAGGCAGAGACAGGAGGATCCCCCAGACTTGCTAGTCAGGCGCTATACGTTCAATGAGAGACCTCATCCTGTCTCAGAAATCAGGTGCAGCACAGTAGAGGAAGGCTCTCTGGCTTCACACACACACACACACACACACACACAGAAATCTTTGAGAGATGAAATTTTTTTTTTTACCCCACCCTGAAATTTTTTTAAAAAGATTTATTTATTTATTATGTATACAGTGTTCATGCAGGTCAGAAGAGGGCACCAGATCTCATTACAGATGGTTGTGAGCAACCATGTGGTTGCTGGGAATTGAACTCAGGACCTCTGGAAGAACAACCAGTGCTCTTAACCGCTGAGCCATCTCTCCAGCCCGAGAGATGAAATTTTTATGCTTCTTTGAGTCTTAGGAATGAGGAGGAAAGCCAAGCCTAGATTACTCATAGGCCCAATCATTTCGAGTATTTGAAGGTATAGATCATATCTGTTTATTGAATACTATCTTGCACATTATATGTGTTTGACTGAATAGAAAAGTTTCTCCCTTGAATCTTGGTTTGCTTTGCTTCATCAAAATAGCAGTTAAAACATGTCATACTATTTTTTCTTCTGGCGTTACTGATGTCATCCTGCTGGCTTTTCAGAATAGACGGAGAGTAGCATCGCTGGTACCGTTCACCTGATAAACTTGACTGTTTTTAGTTGACTGCTTCTTGGAAGATGTTTTGGTTTCATTGCATATTAAGAGTTTTAATTCTTTTTTTTTTTTTTTTTTTTTTTGGTTTTTCGAGACAGGGTTTTTCTGTAGCTTTGGAGTCTGTCCTGGACTAGTTCTGTAGACCAGACTGGCCTCGAACTCACAGAGATCCACCTGCCTCTGCCTCCCGAGTGCTGGGATTACAGGCATGTGCCACCGCTACCCGGCCGAGAACATACATACACAGCCAGTATGTACAGATGGTGCAGTGTGGTACCTTTGATCTATATTCTTCAAGTGTCTCTCTCTTCTAGGGTTCTAAAGAAATGGTTTATTGGTCATTAATCTATGAAGTTCCACACAGTCTTTGAAAGAACGTGGAAGGAGAATCATACTTGTATGAGAATGTTAATAAACAATATGTGCTTTAAAATGTGTTCCTGGGCTGGAGAGATGGCTCAGCGGTTAAGAGCACTGACTGCTCTTCCAGAAGTCCTGAGTTCAATTCCCAGCAACCACATGGTGGCTCACAACCATCTGTAATAAGGTCTGGTGCCCTCTTTTGGTTGGTCATACATGCTGTATACATAATAAATAAGCAAATCTTAAAAAATAAAATAAAATAAAATGTGTTCCTTTTTCAGACATAAGGCAGAGTCACTGCAGTTATCCTGACATCAGTTCCAGATTATTGACCCTGGACAACAGTGCAATTATATGAAATCATGGCTGGTTATAAACCTGTAGCAATTCAGACATATCCTGTACTTGGTGAAAAAATCACCCAAGACACTCTGTACTGGAACAATTATAAGGTAAAGAAGGAGAGGAAATGAGGGCAGAGGAATTTGGACATTTCTGTATCCATTTACAGCTTATGCTGCCAGAACCGTTAACTAAAACTAATAGTTCAAGTGGATACTTTGTTATCTATTTTTTCTTAGAGCTTCATGTAAAAATCCATACCACTTAATTATTTTAGCCATGCAGATGTTTAATTTAATGTAGAACATGTGTGTAATGGCAAATGAAACTGTAAAACTTGATCTTACATGCAGGAAGACTTATTTGATTTTTCTTATTCTGAAATTAGCTTCTCTGTATGTTCTAATAATGTTTTTTGTTTGTTTTTAATTGAGAACCTAGAAAACTAGAAAATGTTTGGAATTAGGTTTGTGGAAAATGAAATATAATCGGATAATAAAAATATAAAGAGACTGAGCCTCACTCACAAACTAAAATCGGATGTAGCTCAGTTGGTAGAGTGCTTGCCCAGCATGCATAAGCCCTGGGTTCAATCTCCAGCCTTGCACAAACATATTGGTGGTACATGCCTGTAATCCCTTGATTACACTTGAGAGCTGGAGGCCAGAGGATAGGTTCAGAGTCATCTTTAGTTACTCAGGGAGGTTGAGTAGTAGTAGTCTTGATGCTCTTGCAGAGGACCTGGGTTCAGTTCCCAACACATTGGGCAGCTTATAGTTGCCTTTAACTCCAGTTCCAGGGCATCTAACGCCTTTTGCTAGCCTCAGCTGGCATTTCATATATGCATGTTTAGACAAGCAGATACACACATACACATAAATACAAATAAAAACATTGTTGCTCTGTGCTCATAGCTTGAAACATGGCCTACTTTGAAAAGTTTACTAAGACATGTAAAAATGTTTATTGATGTATCCACTGTAATAATGGAATTCTTAAAAAATATGTTCATTAGACATGGATTGGCTCAGTAAGTTATGGTGTATCTTTATAAAAAATGGATGATTAATTTATTGCTTATGTACAAAGATTGCTAAAGTGGGTTAGTGGGTACAAAAAAAGATATAGATCTGTTTACATGGTCTGATCATCTTTGTACTAAGATCATAGTTGATTGATGTAGACTTAGCTCTTCCTTTTCTTGGTGGGAATCAGAATAAAGTCAGTCTCTGAGACAGTGGGATGTGGCTCTCCAGCTGTCCTTATTTTCTGGCTTGTCAAAGGGAAGTCTGGGGATGAGCAGCAGAGTGGTTTCTGCTTCACCCTCTCCTTTCTCTTTGCCTCTGTAATACAACCTACTAACTGGTACTAAGGACAAAAGGAAACAGTCCATGGAAATAGCATAATGCTTAACTATGGCTCGCCTTTTAACTCTGCCAATACTCTCTTGTTTTTCATTAAGACTCCTGTGCAGATTAAGGAATTTGGTGCTGTGTCCAAAGTAGACTTTTCTCCTCAGCCTCCATATAACTACGCAGTCACAGCCTCTTCAAGAGTAAGTGCAATAGTGATTGTCTTTGCTCTTGTAATAGGATTTACTGCTGAGCTTGGGCCTTCTAGTGAAATACTGCTTTTTATCTTACAGATCCACATTTATGGCCGGTACTCTCAAGAACCTATAAAAACCTTTTCTCGTTTTAAGGACACAGCATATTGTGCTACTTTTCGACAGGATGGCCAATTGCTTGTCGCTGGCAGTGAAGACGGTGTAGTCCAACTTTTTGATATAAGTGGGAGGGCGCCCCTCAGGCAGTTTGAAGGCCATACAAAGTAAGAGCCAGTTTGATGTGTGTTGTGTTAATTTGTTGTTTTTCTTTTGAGAGCTCTGCCTCCATGCTTTTGATAAACACATATCGGTTGTGTGAAGAGTACACCAGTATATACTTTATTTCCTGTTGTTCTCAGACAAAGGACTTAACCTGAGTTCCACCGTCCAGTTCCTAGAGCTTGTGACTGCTCTAGAGTTGTGTGTGATGTTTTAGAAAGTGTCTTCCTTTCTAGGAGGTGCAGTGGGATCTGAGCAGTTGAAAATATGAACCCACTGGTCTAACGATGCTGTCGGCCAGCTGTCTCAGATCTGCTCACACTGACGTCATGCTGCCTTTCTTTTCTTCGATTTGTGGTATTTGCCCCTTGATAAATTCAGTTTTCTAACTTTTGTTTCAGGATTACTAAAGGCATTGGTGAAATCTGCTACTGATTTAAAATACCAAAGTGTTTTTTTCTTTTTTTAATTACAAGCTGTCAGGGTGTTTGTACCCGTCATCATTGAAACACTCAAAACAGAAACTGTTTTAATAGGATTCTACTCTGTGGCAAGTCTTTCTCGAGTGTTTTGAAAGAGCTCTTTGTTATGTTTTTTAAAAAGTGTATCTTTGCAGAGCTGGAGAGATGGCTCAGTGGCCCGGAGTTGCTCTTACAGAAGTTCAATTCCCAGCACCTATATGGTGGCTCACAACTGTCTCTAAGCCCAGTCTCAGGATATCTGAGGGCACCAGGCATGTATGTAGTACACAGACACACATGCAGATAAAACACCATACTCGTGAAATAAGTAAATAAATATAAATACTTTAAAAATAACCCTTGTTGCAACATTTAGAAATTAATTTTCACTAATTACTGCATTTTGTTACTTAGTATTCTTGCCAACCTAATAGTAACATAATATTACACTTCAGTACATAGTATTAAACTTCAGTACATAGTATTACACTTTGGTACATAGTATTACACTTTGGTACATAGTATTACACTTCGGTACATAGTATTACACTTAAGTACATAGTATTACACTTTTGTCCATAGTATTACCCTTTTGTACCAAGACCTGTTTTAAAGGTTTTCCCTTTTCTCTTGTTTTTTTTTATAAATATTTTCTATTTTCTGGAGTTGAGTATTTATTTACTTATTGTGTGTGTTTGGGTGTGTACATGCCATAGCATTGGTGTGGAGGTCAGAGAACAACATTCAGGAGTTGGATCTCCCCTTTCAACATGGTGGCCCCAGGGAGAGAACTCAAGCCATCAGGCTTGACAGCCAGTGCCTTTACCCAGGGAGCCATCTTGCTGGCCTGAACCTGAGGGGTTTTGTTGGTTTGTTTTGTTTGTTTGAAATCTAGGAAGGAACATTTTATGTTAGGAGATTCAAACAGTAGAGCTCTCCCTTTTTTGTAATCTGTTGACTTCTCATCTTTCAGAGCAGTTCATACAGTAGATTTTACAGCTGACAAATATCATGTGGTCTCTGGAGCTGATGATTATACAGTTAAATTATGGGATATTCCAAACTCCAAAGAAATTCTGACATTCAAAGAACATTCTGATTATGTGAGGTGCGGCTGTGCTAGCAAACTGAACCCAGACCTCTTTGTAACAGGTTGGTGATCTCTTTCCACTTACTGCTGTGCATTCTTTTAGTGTGGAGGGGTTTAAATTTTCTTGAGTAGAGTCAAGGGTATAGGTCAGTGGTGGAGCACTCACCTAGTATGTATGAGACCCTGGGTTCAATTCTCAGCACCATCAAATATATAATATTTATATGTAGTTTTGATTAAAATCAATTGTTTTGTTTTATTTTTCTTCTCTTGCTAGTGGGTTTTGTTTCTAAATGTGTTTGGGAATATCTTCAGCTGCTTGACTGTATTACAGATATCAGGTTGCAGTGCATTCATGGTACCTTGGTTGTCACAGAGCCACAGTGTGTAGGTAGAGCTCAGTTTGTGTGGGTGACATGGTGCCAGGAGCATGAAGGTCAGAGCAATTAGTCTGTCTAGCAGTAGCAGCAGAAGGCTTGGAAGTACTGACTTTATGAATCATGTGTGTTTTCAAAAAAAAAAAAAAAATCTCATGTAATGTTCTTGTCCTTTTAATTTCAGTGTGTAGATAGACAAACTTTTTATTGTTCTAAAGAGCAAAATTCACATAATACAAACATTGACATTTCAGGGTCATATGATCACACCGTGAAGATGTTTGATGCTCGGACAAATAAAAATGTCCTCAGTGTCGAGCACGGGCAGCCTGTGGAGAGCGTCTTGCTTTTCCCCTCCGGCGGTCTCCTGGTGTCTTCAGGTATTGCTTTTCAAAGAGCTTTCACCACTATTTTTGGTCTCATATAGATTAGATTGTTCTTTATGATTTGCCATTTGTAGATTGTTGGTGTTTGCCTGACTTACTTATCTTAAGTATTTGTTCGGCTGTTAAGTGGGCTGGGCCAGTAGCTGTCATTTACTGTGTCTGACCCGCACTGGCACTGTTCTGTTGTTTGCATGGCATCTCTAATGCTAGACAGCCCTCCCAGGCAGTTAGCATTCTGTTTACAGTTAAGGAGATAAAGAAAGAATCAGCTAGTTTGTCCAAGGCAACATGGGGAGTGGCAGGAACATAAGAACTTAATAGGTATGTACGTGTCCCATCTGACCCCAGAAGTCTACTCTCTACCCCTTCTGTTAGTCCAGCTAAGAAATCTGCATAGCTTCGACAGCCTTCCCTGGGTCTGGAGTCATGCTGGTCTCCATGCTGTGACTCGTGGCAAGGTCATCTTCAGCAGAGAGCACGCGTGCTGGAGAGGACCAATGTAGAATTAAACAGGCCGAGTTTGATGCATTCATCAAAGTGGAGTTGAGCGGGTTTTGGCTGTGTCTGCTAAAGTGAACGTTTATAATCATAATGGAAGAAGTGGTTTGACCTTTTCGTTCATCAATAAAGGCAAACTGTTGGTATCCGAAGAATGTATTTACCTGGTGCTCTATAGCTTTTTAGTTCTTCTTTTTGAAAATCTATTTTATACATGTTCTGGCACCCGTTTGACTTAAAATTTTGTGTCACAGTCAGACATAATTCTTTCTCGTTGTTTTGAGAAGTGGAAAGGAAACCATGTTGAGTGGGGCGGGAGAAACTCTGCACACTGCTCACTCCTGTGCCACCAGCTAGTTGTGTGACTTGGGCAGTCCCTTAACATCCCGGCACCTTGAGAAGGAGGAGCTGTATTAGATGAGGGACTGAAAACTGACCCTTCTCATAAGCTGCCTCATTCAAATGGAAGGGTGGACAGTGTGACTTGAGTATTGGCCCAGTGCCTCAAATAGGGTAGATGAGAACCACATTTCCCCCACACTCCTTTTTCCGTGTCTCCTATTAGACTTTTTTTTTCTCCTCTTCTCTTTTCTTCTCTTTCCTTTTTTTTTTGAGACAGGATTTCTCTGTAGCCCCGGACTGTCTTGGAATTTGCTTTGTAGATCAGGCTGGCCTCAAACTTACAGAGATCCATCTGCCTCTGCCTCACAAGTGCTGGGGTTAAAGGTGTGTACCACCACTGCCTGGCTATACTTGGTATTTTATTGGAAATATTTACAGCTTATTTTGTGTATAGGTGGTCTGCCTGCATGTATGTCTGTGTACCATATCATTCAGGGCCCCTCAGAGGCCAGAAGAGGGTATCAGATTCCCTGGAACTGGATTTACGGATGGTTGTGAGCCACCATGTGGGTACTGGGAACTGAACCCAGGTCCTCTGAAAGAGCAGCAAGTGCTCTTAACTGTTAAGCCATCTCTCCAGGTCCTAAAAAAAAACCTTTTTACATCATAGAATTAAATTATCTTTTAAAGTATGATTCTTAGAGTAAAATTTTTTTTGTGGGGTTCATAAAATTTTTAGGAAACAGTAGTTATATTATTGATTTCCATTTGTATAGTATTCCTTAAAGTTTTTGAGTTGTGTGTGTGTGTGTGTGTGTGTGTGTGTGTGTGTGTGTGTATCCATGTGTGCATGTGTACATGAGTGGGGTTCAAACTTTCAGGAGTCCGCTGCCTCCTACCATGGGGGTCCCAGGGCTCAAACTCAGGTCTTCAGGCTTGGTGGGAAGTGCCTTTACCTACTGAGCCCTCTTGCAGGCCCAGCGTTTCTCTCAGTGAATCTATTATCCTTGAAAGACTTTCGGTTCCCTGTTTGTCTGCCATACCTAAAATAAGCAGTAACTTAGTCACATTAGCATTCCTGTGAGTAAGGACTCCCACCAAGCACCACTCTCAGTGGTGGGAGGGGCCAGCACGTGAGGTCTGGCTCCAGAAGCTTCCCTTAGCTCCGTGAGCAGTGCTTCAGATCTTCCTCATTCAGAGAATGTAAGCAGCTGTTCTTTCTTTCTCCACAGGAGGTCGCTACATTAAAGTCTGGGACATGCTAAAAGGAGGGCAGTTGCTTGTGTCTCTGAGAAACCATCATAAGACTGTGACCTGCTTGTGTCTGAGCAGCTCTGGACAGAGGTTACTCTCCGGCTCACTGGATAGGTAGCACTCCAGCTTCCTTGTCCGTCCTTCTTAGCATGTACTGCTTGAGAAATGGAGTTATTTTTAGCAGTATTTATGATAAAATGTTCTAATGGTTTTCATAGAGGATAAAAATCTATTGATTTGAGCCGGGCGGTGGTGGCACACACCTTTAATCCCAGCACTTGGGAGGCAGGGGCAGGTGGATCTTTGTGAGTTCAAGTCTAACCTGGTATCCAAAGTGAGTTCCAGGAAAGGTGCAAAGCTACACAGAGAAACCCTATCTCGAAAAACAAAAACAACAACAACAACAACAAAAAAAACCCCTATTGATTTGAAATAGTTTGACCTTTCATTCACATATAACTAATTATATTTTCCCAGAAATAATGTATCAATTGCTTTAGCTTATACACTTGAACAATTTTGGTTACCCACTTGAACACTGATCTTTTGAAATGGCCTATTTGCCTATAGTTTCTTTTAAAGTCATTTTTGTATATAAATACGTATTTTGAAAGTTTTATTCTGAGGATATATGTAATTCCAGGTTACATCCTTTAAAATATAAAACTTCAGCTGGGAGTAGTGGCCCATGCCTTTAATCCCAGCATTTGGGAGGTTGATCCATCTGCCTTTGCCTCCTAAGTGCTGGGATTAAAGGCATGAGCCACCAGTGCCCTGGTTTTTTTGTTGTTGTTTGGTTTGGTTTGGTTTTTTTTCGAGGACAGGGTTTCTCTGTAGCTTTGGAGCCTGTCCTGGATCTCACTCTGTAGACCAGGCTGGCCTTGAGCTCTGATCCACCTGCCTCTGCCTCCCGAGTGCTGGGATTAAAGGTGTGTGCCACCGCCTGGCTTGGACTGTAAATTTTCATAGTCATAGAGTTTGCTAAAGACAGACACTTCTCTTGTTCCTCATCTCTGAGGTGGCTTGACAGAGCTCTCTCTCTCTCTCAGGAAAGTCAAGGTCTACAGCACAACTTCCTACAAAGTGGTCCACAGCTTTGACTACACAGCTTCCATCTTGAGTCTGGCACTTTCTGTACGTACTCCACCTCCTCTCACCTTGGTACACGCTGTGCCTATGATGTGAAAGTAAAGTGGAATCTTTAGATTTGCTAAGGCACGTTAGCTGCTGAGGCCAGACAGTTGCCAGGATGTGACGTTACCTGATACCTGCATGAATCCCACTTGCTGGCACTGATTGCTGTCATGGTCACACCAAGGCTGGACTAGGACCTTGTTAACTCTCCCTTCAACCAACCCAAGGGCGTCACAGAGCTCAAGAATGGCAGATTGAGCACTGTCAGGTTTCATGAGGAGCCACGTTTGGGCTGGAGGATCCCTGAATATGTTATGGGGAAATCTCAACCTGGAGAGGACAAGTAAAGAGAAGCTCTTGTGAGGGAGCCAGCTGACGAAAGTCATGCTATTGTGTGGTCCCCTTTTCTATTCAGAGAACATAGACAATTATTTTGAAGCGTGTCAGGATGCCATTAACATCTTATTAGCGGGGTCAGCCAACATCAGCATGACCATCACATGCCCTTCCCCGGTAGTGCTGTACAATAAAGTCTGTCCCGATAGTGGTACCCTGGAGGAAGAGGGATTTTGCTCTAATATTTTGAGTAGATCATTGTTGGGAGTGTCCGTGTTGACTGGAACTGGGGGTAATAAGATAAGCATTAGACGTGATGCAAGTGCTGTTTTGAGCTAAAGGTACGAGAATGTTGGTGAACAATAGACAGATTTTTCTGATTCCTGTTAGCACGAAGATGAGACGATGGTTGTAGGAATGACCAATGGAATACTGAGCGTTAAACACCGGAAATCTGAAGCAAAGAAGGAATCTCTCCAGAGGAGGAGGAGGCCTGCGTATCGGACCTTTATTAAAGGAAAAAATTACATGAAGCAACGGGTGATTATGATTTTGTTTTTTATTATTTTAAAAATATGACATTTCTTAGAAGGGTCAATTCTACCCATTCCTGGAATTTACTGCAAAGTATGACTCACATAATATGTACATTTTTTTTGCTTCTTGCTCCATCAAAGTTGGTTCCAGATTGCTATAGGACATTATTGAAGAATAATGGGGAGCAGGGACTACTTAATACCCTGAATCATGACATAACATCGTGCTTTACCATCTTCAAAATAGTGTCTGTCGCCCACTATCTGATTTTTCCTCTAAACAGTGTTTGTCTGTAATGTCACCCTGTATCAGAGAGGACTGAGTGTAAAGTTCTGACTGACCCAGGAGGTCATCACCAGGAGGTCATCAGAGATGTGATGATTAGCTCTTAGTCTCTGGTTTGTTTTATTTCTCTTTATATGTAGTCATACTGCCTGCCTTATTCAATTTTTTTTGAGAAATTTTGCTCAGAATAGAGTCACTAGCATATATATGTATATATAAATCATAAGAGCACATTAATATGGCAAAGTAACATTTGGATTATGAACATTATTTGTCATGTAGTGTAAAAGCATCCTGACTTTAAAATGTATGTATCACTTTACTATGAAAACATCTATTGTTTTACTTTTGTTGATTCTTTGTGGATTTCACATCATGCATCTCAGTCCCATTCCTCCCCCTGTCCTCTCACATTGCCCTCTGCCTTTGCAACCTTTCCCCCAAAACACAAAACCAAATTTAAAAGAAAAACCAAACCAAAGAAACAAACCAGAACAAAGACAAGGGAGAAGAATCTTGTCGTGGAAGCTGTGGTGAGGCCCGCTGAGGCACACAGTTCACCTTTAGTCTGCTCATCTTCTCTTGTAAGTGTTCACAGCCGTGAGTCATTGCTCTGGCTCAAGGCCTCTGGCTTCTGCTACACCACTGATAACGGACTCTCACTGGGGCTCCTCTTGGATTCTTTGTTGTTCAGTGTCGTGGGGATCCTGCTGTTTGGGATCTGTAGGTTCGTCCCCTTCACATGCTCCAACAGTTCACAGATGGGGTGGATGATGGGGTGGATGATGGCGTGGACCAGCTCACAACCCTGGTTCTGGGCCTGGGTGGTAGCTGGGTTGGTCAGCTCCCTAGCGTTCCTCATCACCACTCTCCCAGTGCACTCTCTAGCACTGCCTCGGCTAGCTCACCCAATGCAGCCTGCAGCAAGGAGCTGTAGTAGCAAGTTCTGCCCTCGGTCCCTCACATCCGGGTCCCCCTCACTCATATCACCAGGGCCAGCTCTACTGGAAAACATTGATTTTCTAATGGAACTATACAGTTACTAATTTTCTTCCTCTATGCTTTTTTATTCAGGATGACATCATGATCAATAGGCCAGTAAAGAAACATCTAGAATGGTATGACAAGGACCTGAAAAGTTTTCGGATCTCAAAGGCACTTGACAGAGTGCTTGAGGTGAGTGAGAAACATTTTCTTTTCACTGACTATTTTTTGATTTTGTTGGTGTGTATGGCAGGGTGCATGTATATGCATGTGAGAAGGCCAGAGTTCAACATTGAATGTTGGCCTCAATTGTTTTTCATCTTCTTGAGGTCATACCTGTTTTAGTTTGCTTTCTGTTGTTGTGGGAAGACCATTCAGCTTAACAGTTTATAATCCATTATGAAGTTCAAAGTCAGGGCAGGATCTTGGTGGAAACCTGGAGGCAGGAACTGAGGTAGAAGCCAGGGAGGAACACTGCTCACTGACTTGCTCCCCACAGCTTGGTCAGCCCAGAACCACCTGCCAGGGGTGGCCCCACCATGGTGAGCTAGACACCCACATCAAAATACCCCGTAGACTTGTCCACGGGCCAGTATAATGGAGGCATTTTTGATCTGACGTTCCTTTTTCCCAGATGACCCCAGCTTGTATCGGGTGATAAAAAAGTCTGTCTAAGACAGAGTCTGTTACCGAACTGGGAGCTCACTAGGTAGCTGGCTGGCTTGCCAGTGAGCCCTCAGGATCTTCTTGCTTTTCCTTTCAGCATTGAGATCATAGTATGCTGCCATGCTGAGCTAGTGAGGAACATTTGAAGAATCATTCTACCCAAGCGGTGGTGGTGCACACTTTTAATCCCAGCACTAAGGAGGCAGAGGCAGGCGGATCTCTGTGAGAGATCCCTGTCTACAGAGTGAGTTCCAGGACAGCCAGGGCTACATGGAGAAACCCTGTCTCGAAAAACCAAAAAAAAAATAGTCTCTGGTGTTATGGCTCTTGCCTCTAATCCTAGCACTTGGGAGGCTGAGGCAGGCAGATCACAAGTTTGAGGTCAAGCTGGGATATATTAAAGTTCAAGGCCTGGTAAGGCTCGTAAAGTGAAACCCTGTCAGAAGAAAAGGGAAGGGACATGTGGGGGAACCATCTTGATGGTGGGTTTAGGATTTACCATGACTTGGGAGTGTGAAGATAAGCTTGGTAGTTTATTGCCGTGGAGTGATATTTTTCTTGTCTGTCTTTTGGCTGTACTGACTCTGAACATTTTTCTAGCCTAACTGTGTAATAAAGACGCCCGAGGTTACAGTTTCCATCATAAAGGAATTGAATCGGAGAGGAGTCCTTGCCAATGCTCTTGCAGGTCGGGATGAGAAGGAGATTACCCGGGTCCTGAACTTTTTGATAAGGTATGCTTGCCTTAGGTTTTGTGACTTAAGTCCTTTGTTATTTCCCAGGGGAGTCACCTGCTTTTAGTTTGCTTTACAGAGAGCTAGTGGAACAATTCATGTTTGTTTTAGGGATGTTTTTCTCTCTCTCTTTCTTTCTATTTATTATTATTAATTAAATTTTATCATTTACTTTATATCCCAACTGTAGTTTCCTCTCCTTCTCCTCCTGTCCCCCCCCTTGCCTCCCCTCCCCCACCCACTCCTCCTCAGTCTATGTTCAGAAAGGGTCAGGCCTCCCATGGGCGTCAACAAAGCATGGCACATCCAGTTGAGGCAGGACCAAGCTCCTCCCCCTGCATCAAGGCTGGGTGAGGCAGCTCAGCACAGGGAATAGGTTCCCAAAAGCAAGCTCAAGCTCCAGGGACTGGCCTTGCAAGATTCATTAAACAGAAGTTTTGCTTTATAGGAATCTGTCTCAGCCGAGATTTGCCCCTGTTTTGATTAATGCTGCTGAAATAGTCATTGGTGAGTAGTTGTAAAATTTAAACATTCCAACATGCTGTGAAAGTGGAGGTATTGGGACCCGAGAGCTCAGCAGCAGAACATTTGTCAGCATGTCCATTGAAAAAAAATGAAAGAACCTGAGACAGAAAACCTAGAGGCACAGGTGCAATTAAAATGTGGTAAATGTTACAGTGGCAGATTTGAATTGATAGGACTACGATAATTACAACTTAGGAAAGGTTTCCCCATAAACATCTGTAATGGGGGTCTTTTTTTTAATTAGTTGATTTATTGTTTGTGTGTGTATTTGTTCATGTTTATATGGTTTATATGAATGTGTGTGTGCACAGGTGTGTGCCCCAACTGCTGGCATTATAGGCATGTGCCACTGTGCACAGCCAAGCCTGCGTGCTTTAACTGGAGAAATAATTTATATTTGGAGTTAGAATTGGGAAGTGTGTGCTAATGCTGGGGGATATCTTCCTATACGCTGTGAATATATGTTGTTCCCACTGGTTAATAAGTAAGCTGCTTTGGCCTATGGCAAGGCAGCTTAAAGGCAGGTGGGAAATCCAAGGAGGGAGACAGGAAAGAGAAAGGCAGAGGCAGAAGAGATGTCAGCCGCCGCTGAAGAAGCAGCAAGATGCCAGCAGACCGGTAATGCCATACCACAAGGCAACTTACAGGTTTATAGAAATGGGTTAAGTTATAAGAGCTAGCTAACGGGGCTGGAGAGATGGCTCAGAGGTTAAGAACACTGGCTGCTCTTCCAAAGGTCTCAAGTTCAATTCCCAGCAACCACATGCTGGCTCACTACCATCTGTAATGAGATCTGGTGCCCTCTTCTGACCTGCAGGGATGCGTGCAGGCAGAACACTGTATACGTAATAAATAATAAATATTTTAATAAAAAAGAGCTTGCTAGCAAGAAGCCTGCCATAGGCCATACAATTATTATTAAGTCTCTGAATGATGATTTTATAAGCAGCTGCGGGACCGTGGGGACGGGCAGCACCTGAGGAAATTTACGACTGCACACTAATTCCTGTAAGATCCTTGTTTTCCCCAAGTTGATCTTTGCTTTTTTCTCCCTCTTCCATTCATCTTAGAGATTTGCTGATTTGTGAATTGAAACCGTCTGATCTTTCCTAATTCTCTTTTGCTCGTCTATTTTCTCTGCACCTGTTACTGTGACTTTCTTGTTCGTGCATTGACTTCCTCCAGGGTCGTCTTCTCTGCTGCTCGAGTGGTCATGCTTTGCCTGAGTCTACGTCCTCCCTCAGTCCTAAAGGCTGGCTTCATCGGATGGAATTGTCTTGGCAGTTATTCCTCTCAGGGCTTGAGATCACTTCATGTTTCCCTGCTCTGTGGAAAGGTCTGGTGTTCTAGCAGAGAGCTCACCTCTGTGAGGAACTTGGTCCTGCTCTTGTGTGGTGTTTTTTTCCGTGTTAGCTATGGTACAGTGTAGGAAGGTTCTTTACTGGGTATGTGTGTTTAGGGTTTTGAGTGCCTCCTGTATTCGGATGTCTTTATCTTGCCCTGGAGTTGGAAACTTTCTGCTCCAGTTTTATTGTCTGGATTTTGTATGCTTCTAAAGCTAAGATTCTTAGATTTTCTTTGGTCATGCCCCAGAGCTCTTGGAATCTGTGAGTATATTTGCTTAGGTTGTTGACTGTGTATGGATGTGATAATTTCCCCAAGATCTCCCACCTACTCATGCTTGACTTAATCCAGATGTTTTCTACTGCAATTTTGACTTACTGGATCTTTTATATCCAAGGTTTCCATTTGGTTTTTCTTTAGGATCCTTCTGAGGAATTCCTTGTTGGTTGGTGTCTTTGGTCTGACTTTGTACTTCTTCATCTGTTTCATGGTTGCCTCTCTGAGGTCCTTGTTAGGTATTGCAGCTCTGTCAGTCTCTGCGGGTCTAGCTGTTAGTCAGTTAGTCAGTTAGCGCCCTGGGGCGGCCTCATACTACTCTGCTTTTCTTCCGTTCTCCTTTGTGAATTGTACATCTTTTGGGATGGATAGCTCTGCTGAGTCTGTATGGAGACCTGTGCTTGACGTCTGTGCCTGCTCCACACAGGAAAGAAAGCAGCCTGCAGTAATGGCTGAAAGCCAGGCCCATAGCAAGTCACCTGAGAACTGATGTACCCCAGTAAGAAGGGAAGAGGACGGCCTGAGGGCGCGGTGGAGTTGAAAGGTGCAGCTCTAATAAGTAACAACAGGGTTAGTGAGAGGACAGAGGGGTCACAGAAAGGAGGAAAGTGTTAGGAGGAAAGTGTGAGCCGCAGTAGTGAGGGAGAAGAAAGTGGGACAAGTGTAGTACGGAACAGGGGCGTGCAGTGCGGCTCTTCCTGCTGAGGAGACAGGGTGACATCGCTGGACTGAGCTCCTGCCAGTGCATGCCTGTGTGCAGCCTCAGTAGTGTGGGCCATGCAGCATCTACCCTCAGGCTGCTCTCATGAGCTGGAGGACCACCGAGCTGGAGGCCGCTTTCCACCAGAGGTACTCTCCCAGTAGCCGTGTGGGCGTGGGACTCACCACCTAGTGGTTCTCAGGGGCTCAGAACGTGGAAAGCAGTCAGGCCAAATGGACTGTGCTGGGGGCACCTGCACTACCACTAAGTGACCCTGAGTGCTCTGGCCAGGCCGGCCGCTGCCCCAGCCCCTTCCTCCCTCATCTTCCCATGGGATCGCTCTTTCGTTCTTCCATGTGGTCCTCAGCTGCAGCGAAAAGGAGAGCATGCTTTTAGCTTTCATCCTCTAGTCCTGTGTCTCTAGTGTGGTATCCAGGCCATAACCACTTTCCCAATCCATAGGGATGTTTGTGATGGCTGCTCTCTTGTCCAGTAGAGTAGAGAGGCCTGAGGGGCTTGGAAATAAGACAACGCAGGGGCTCCTGGGCCCCCCGGCTGGAAGAGGTTAGTAACATAAGGTGGTTCCCAGCGTGACAAGCATGAGCAAACTAAGAGGTGTTTGCTGTGTGAACCACAGCTCTTTCTCTAGAGGGCGGGGTTGTGTGACTGGAGACCACTGAAGTGGTCCTTTTCTCTCTTGCTGGAAGGCCCAATGAGGAGGACTCACCCTGTCTACTTCTGAGTCCTTACGTTAGGGTCCTTTGTTTCATTTATGTTTCTGGATTTCACTTGGTCCTGCCTGCCTGCGAGGGGCTTATGTTGCACCCTCGGGCCTTTTCATGTGCTACATCTCTTCCTGCAGCTCCATACCTGATACTTTGTTTCAGGTTTGCTACATGTCAGCATCCCGGTCTTCCTCAATCAGATTTTCTGCAACAGGTTCTCTCGGAACCTGAACTTCACGTTGAGCTCAGCTGGTGGCCAGCAAGCCCCAGGGGCCTACCTGTCTCGACCTCCCCAGGGCTGGAACTACAGCTGTGTGCCCGGTGTCCAGTTTATTTTTCTTTTCCTTGTTATAGGTTCTGGGAATGAAATTCATGTCTTAAGCAAGCAGCCATCTCCCAGCCCCAGTCATGTAGTTTTTAACATGAAAATGAGAATAAGACCCTGTATTTTTGTATAATTATTTCTTTTCAAAATGCATTTAGTCAGATGGAGTGTTATGCTTCCTGTAAATCACAAATTAATTTATTAAAAATATTGGTATTCAGTGTCTTTATAGTTAGTATCATATTGTTTCTAAATAGTGACTTCACTTACAGAAAATGTTTCTAGTAATGTATTTTCTGTCCCCTTTTAGATATATATCTGCCTGTGATTGGCCAGTCACCAGTAGTTGATAAAAAGTTTATAGTGCTTCAGGGACTCGTAGAAAAAGAAATTGATTACCAAAGAGAACTCCTAGAAACCTTGGGGATGATGGACATGCTGTTTGCTACCATGACCAGGAATGAAAGTACCTGTGTGTTGGAACATGTGCCTGCTAAACTCCCAGAAAAGAAGACAGAGTCACCCAGTTGGCCCAGTGACACAGACAAGAACTCCTAACTGGGAATGGTTTGACTCTTAGTTGCTGAGAAGAAAGCGTCTTCAAGGCATTCGAAAAGAGAGTCTGCGGGAGTGTTATGGAAGAGACTGAATTAACTATAATTGGAAGTGAGCACCTGTTTGGAGACGCGGTTTCCATGTATTGATTTGTTTTGTGGCTTCTTCCACTGGAAGGTCTTAGTTGTCTTGGTCACAGTGTCTGTCGACCTTGGATGAGTTGATACTGATTTTAATGGAGCCAAACCCTCAAGTGGCTGTGGGGCCTCGTCTGGCCCTCTGGAGAGGGTTCCAAGTGGAGTCCTTCCAGGGGGCAGAACCTTGGTTTTCACTTTGTCTTTTACTTCTAGCCTGGGAAATACCAAGAACAAACAGCAACAGCAAAACTTCTTCCACTGTACTCAGTGTCCCCAAGAACTTTTCTTGCTGGTATCTTCGAAGTCCTGGGTCACACTTTCTCACCAGCTGCTTGTGGGACTGTCTTCCAAGTGTGGCAGATCACTGGGCATTGCTCCTGGAAGCATTTTTAGGTGTGATAAGTCTTTGTTGCCTACGAACTGTGCTCTCCAGCGGCTTTTTCTTTAGTCTTGCCTGTCTCTGTTCATGACCAAGTCCAGAGAGAGCCGACTGGAGCAGATCCCTCCTCAGTGCGCCGCCTTCCTCCCTTCATCTCCTGCTTCAGCTCTGGGATAAGGTCCTTTCCCTCACAGCAATGGCCTTTCGGCCTGTTACATTAGGGCCTGTCTCCTGTGTGTAGCCCCTGGTAACAATTCTCTTTGCTGTACTTGCATTTCCTTTTCTCTGTTTTTCAGTCTGTGGGTCCGAACCTCAAACAGGAGCAGTTTGCTTTGGAAAAAAAAGTGTTTTTGAAAGTTCATTATAAACCATATTTTTTATAAAGAGATTCCTTTCTTCTTCTTGGCTTGCTGAGGTGTGTCGATTCCTGATGGGCAATCAGTGGCTTGTGACCAGTATACTGGTCCACAGCCATTACTTTCCTGCCTTCCTTCAGTTACCTTGCTTAGCTTAGTAATGTGTCTGGTGATGGCATCTGGAGCTGAAGGAATCCTTGGGCAAAGATTTTGTAATGAGTCAGTTCTGTAAATTTAGATTACCTTAAAGCAGAAGAAAGTGGGGATATGTCTAGAATGTTCTATGTGGACACAAGCTCAGCTATAATAGGCTATAGTTCCCTCTAATGAGCCGAAGCAGTTCTGCAGGACGGTGTCTTGTGAGAAACCTGGAGTTCGCTGTTTTGAGTAGTCACAACCTTAGTCACAAATGAGAGCCTGCACTTTAAGGCCGAGAAGGTTGATGGACCTTCAGTGCAGCTAGTGTAGTGAATCCTCCAAAGCATGCAGAGTTGGCACTAGCAGTTGGGATTTTACCCGAAGCTTTAGCTGCTGGCCCGTGTGCAACTCTGGAGCATTTCCTGGCCAACACTTCCTTTACTTCTCATCACAACTATCCAAGTGTCGAATCAGTCTCTTTTGACATTGAATTAATTAAAACTGCTGGATTCCTTACATCCCTGCACTGGGCTGGCCTGCTGGGGCCCTAACTACTCCCTCCCGTTGACAGGCTTCGAGAGTGCTGCAGCTCCTGTGTACAATTGACAGTAATTACAGACCTTAAAAGGAGTAGAGGTTGGGGATTTAGCTCAGTGGTAGAGCGCTTGCCTAGCAAGGCCCTGGGTTCGGTCCTCAGCTCCGACAAAAAAAAAAAAAAAAGGATTAGGAAACATTTCCCAGTCCTCAGTGCAGTTACGTTCAGGAGTGTTTGTTTGTTTGTTTGTGTTTGTTTTGAGACAGGGTCTCTATATAGCCCTGGCTGTCTTGGAACTCACCATGTAGACCATGCTGGCCTCAAACTCACAGAGATCCCTGTGTCTGCCTCTCAAGTGCTGGAATTGAAGGTGTGCGCCACCACATCCAACTCAGGAGTTGTTTTTATATTCATTGAAACAATACTTGCGTTGTGAAGTGTTTTAACATAATTGACATATTTCAGTATGTGATGTTGGCCTTAGGAGTCAAATGCCTAATCGATTGTTAGACTTGTGCTTCTTAGCTGGGAAGTGTTTGATATTTTTACCATGGATGCAAAAATAATGAAATGTTGCTGAGAACTTAGTCATTTGTGTTTAATTTATTATGTTAACACAGACTTAAACATATGGGAAGGTTTGCTTGTTTCGAGTCAGATTTCTCAAATGCCTGTGCTGTTAAATTGCGTAAGGAATTTATGTCAAATGGGGCGCTTAGAAATTCCATTGATTTAACTGAAATGAATTCTCCCAAACATTAATTAAAGACTCCCTTGAATGTGATTATTACAATGGAGTAGTTTTCTCGGTGGGATACTCCCAAGTTAAAAATTTAAGAAAAGTTTGAATATTTATAACTTTAACAATGACCATGAATAGTTTTATTTTTGAACAAAGTATCCCTGAGAAACTGAAAACCATTTGCTGGCAGTTGATGTTTTCTATTCCTATGTTATCTATTCCTTTGGCCATGATTGTCTGGGCCGGGGGTGGTATACCCCACTCAGGCTGTGTCTACAAATCTGAATTTACAGTGAAATTGTTCTTCTAGGTCAGAATAATTTGGTTCTCAACCTACATGTTGCAAACCCTTTGGCAAACCTCTGTCTCAAAAAATATTTATATTATGATTCAGAACAATAGCAAAATTACAGCTATGGATTAGCAAAATATTTTTATGGTTGGAGTCACCACAACATGAGAAACTATTAAAGGGTTGAAGCATTAAGAAGGTTGGGAGCCACTGCTCTAGGGAGATGTGGGAGGCTGAGAATGCTATGCTGGGGGTCTTCAGCAGAGAAAGAAGTTTCCAGAATGCATCTTATATGCAGAGAAAATAAAGACAATGACTGTCCTGCCTCACCAGATAGAAAACCCGTCTTAGTTCCCGCTGGCTTTCTCTCTACATTATCTTGTCTGGACTTCTTCCTCCTCCATGAAGTTCTTTTGGATCTCTCAATAAATATATTTTTCTTATGTACGTGTGAGTGGATTTTAAAACTGAATGACTGAAGACTTCTTGACCTTGAGACATTGAAATTCAGAGGTTAGAGAAATGAACAAAATAGACAACAGTCCTGACTCTTCTAGCTGACATTGTGGTTGAGGGAGAAGTCTGGTAAAGTATAGAGTGGGTCACATGACACTAAGTGATGTAGAGAACAGTCATGTGGGAAAGACTGAAGTGTTTCCAACTGGTGTGGTAATCGGCTTCGTTCTCAACTTGACACACCTAGGAAGAGGGAACCTCAATTGAGGAGTTGTCTCCGTTGGGTTGGCCTGTGGGTACATCTGTGGAGCATTTTCTTGATTAGTAATTGATATAGGAGGGCCCAGCCCACCGTGGGCGGTGCCCTTACTAGGCAGGTGAGCCTAGGGTATGTAAGAATGGTAGCTGAACTTGAGCCTGTGAGCAAGCCAGTAAGCAGTGCTCCTCCATGGTCTCCGCTTCAGCTCCTGGTTTCCCTAAAGGGTGGACTGTAACCTATAAGCCAAATAAACTCTTTCCTCCCCAGATTGGTGTTGGTCAGTGTTTTAGCACAGCAAGAGAGGCTGCCAGGTGGTCCAGAATGATTAAGAAAGAGAAAGCAGGGTGAGATTCATACAAAAATGACTGCTGGCAGACTGACATCTGGCTAAGGAAATGAGGTCGGCTGAAGAATTTTGGTTTGCATACTGGAGAGACTGAGCTAGAAACATTAAGAGGTATTGGGTTTTTTTTTAATTTTTTTTTTAAAGGAGATTGGCTCATGCAATCATGGAGGCTAAGTCTAACATAGGCTTGTCTTAACAAGCCAGATAATGGGGACACTTAGTAGCGGGGCTCAGTCCAAGTCAAAAGGACTTGGAACCAAGTTCAAAGTCAACAGAATGATTTTCAGTCTGAGGCCGAAGGTCCCTTTCTGACATCCAAGGGCAAGAGAAGAGTGTCTCAGCTGACAGGTGGGATCCATTTTTCTGTCCCTCTATTTCCTGGCCTTGAGCCAACTGGATAACTGCCTCCACTGATGAGGTCTTCCTTCCATGGATTCAAATTCTGGTTTGTTCTAGAACTGTCCTGCCAGATATACTTAGAGCTAACGTTTCTTCTCCAAGTGTCTGGCTGTTTAATCCACATGGTAGCTCATGTATACACATAGCATTCTGTTTGTTTACAAGCTGGTGCTCTGAGGTCCTAGGGTTGCAACAACATCGGTTGTTATATTAGGCATTAGAACATTAGGAAGCCCCTGTTCACGTGAGGTCTCTTATACTGAAGACAGCCTAAATGTTCTCGCCACTTTGTTCCTTTACTGGGTGTCTTAATGACTGTTCTGTTGCTGTGGAGAGACACCACGACCAAGGCAATTCTCACAAGGGAAAGCATTTAATTGGGGGCTTATCATTTTAGAGGTTTATTCCATTATCATCATGGCATGGCAGCATGCAGGCAGGCTGGAGCAGTAGCTGAGGACTAACGGGGTCTTACTATGTAGCACTAGTTGGCCTGGAACTTTCCCTCTAGACCAGGCTGGCCTGGAACTCATAAAGTTCCACTTGCCTCAGCTTCCTGAACGTTGGCATTAAATGTGGCTCATGCCTGGCTCATGTCTTTTAGTAAGATGCATGTTCACAAAATGGTGCATTCCTGTGATTTGAGTGGTTGGACTTCTTCATCGGACCGTCAGGACTTATTTATGAAAGCTCAGCCTTAGCTTAGGCTTGCTTCTGACTAGCTTTTATAACTTAAATTAACCCATTTATATTAATTTATTTTCTGCCTTGTGGCATTATTACCTCATCTCTGTATTGCCCATCCTGCTTGCTCTATGTCTCCTGGCATCTCCACCTTCTTCCCAGCATCCCCTCTGCCCACAAATCCTGCCTAGCTATTGACCGATCAGCTTTTTATTAAACCAATCAGAGTGACACATCATCACAGTGTACAAACATTTTGATTATTCCACAACATTTGAGGGTGGTATTTTGGCCTTCTGATATCAAAAGATGACATCTGTACTGGCCCAAGTGAAGAGTTGATGGTTTCAGTAAGAATGGCCTCCATAACTAGGCAACTGTTATCATCATGAACAACATAAATCAGAGTTTTTATTTAGATCTAATTTAGTTAATTTATTTTTATTGTCAATCATGGCCTTGATTGTTCGTTTGTCTTTCTTCATAGACAAATATAAATAAAACAGCAGATACAAAGAACATAAGACAACACGACAGATAATTTTTATTTATTTTTGTTATTTTTACATCCAAAGTGCAGTTTCCCCTCCCCCCCTCCGTTCCTTCCTCCACATTCCCTGCCACGTCCATCCTTCTCCATTTCTCTTTAGAAAAGTGCAGGCCTTCCATGGATACCAGCCAGCTGTGGCTTATCAAGTTGATGTTGAGACTAGACACCTCCTCCTATTAAGGCTGGATGAGGAAACCTAGTCAGAGGAAAGGGTCCCAAAAGCAGGTAACAGAGTGAGAGACAGCCCCTGCTCCCTCCCACTGTTAGGGATCCTGGTCCCATTGTTAAGAGTCCCACAAGAAGACAAAGCTACCCAAAGCCACATTTATACAGATGGCCTAATGTCATTTTCCTGTGCTTCAGGTATGTTGGAATAGCCAGGGTTTGCTGTAGTAGGACAGCTTGTTACAGGATATTTGATCACACCGTGAACCCCGAAATTGGGTTATTTACTGGAAAAACCTGTTGCTAGTTGTGGTGTGGCTCAGCCCTGGCACACCCCTTTAATCGAAGAGCTTTCTGCTTGAATATCGTAAAAGGACTAAATAAAGTCAACCATAGGTCAAGAGGCAGAGCAAGCAGCCAGTTGACAGGAAGTGGACGTAGGATGATTAAGAAAAAACCACAGAGAGTGAGAGGAGTCAGGAGGACGGATAAAGAGACACACAGGAAGTAGAAGGGAGGGACATTCAGTTTGAGGAGGGTAGTTGGAGGCAGTGGAGGAGAAAGGGGGCTTCTAGGATGTCAGCAGAGGAGGAAGGTCAGCTGGTGCTTCCTCTGCCTCTCTGAGCTAGCAGGCTTTCACCCCAGCATCTGGCTCCTGAGTCTTTATTGGTAAAATTGAACAATTGAGATTATGTTAAAAACAATAACTTGACTCTGGTGGTACCAAATTTCCCTGGTTGCTACTGATTGTGTTCCTTTTTTTGTTTTTTTTTTTTTTTTGATTTTTTGTTTTGTTTTGTTTTCGATACAGGGTTTCTCTGTGTAGTTTTGGTGCCTGTCCTTGTCCTGGATCTTGCTCTGTAGACCAGGTGGCCTCAAACTCACAGAGATCTACATGGTTCTGCCTCCCGAGTGCTGGGATTAAAGGTGTGTGCCACCACCATCTGGCCTCATTGTGTTCTTATACTGTGTTCTATTCATCAGGGTTTGGAGTTATTATAGGTTTAGGTGCTGACTTCAAAGTTTATCTTTGTTAGATGGATAGTTTTTGGATGTTTTCCCCCTTGGTTTCTGCTTTCTCTCTTGTCTTCTGGACTGAGTGGGGTTCTGGTGACCAGTGAGTTTTTAGGTCCAGTAGGGTATCTCCACTGAGGTTTTCATGGCCTGCATGACCTCTGGTATTTTGGGTGCCTACATTGCCTCTGGGGTTCCAAGTACCTGTGTGGCCTCTGGGGTTTGGGTACCTGCTTGGTCTCTAGGGCTCCTAGTGCTGGCCTGGCCTTCCAAAAAGCAGAAGTCTTCTATTGGAGTTGTGGGCCATGATCTGGTGCCCAGGCCAGGGGGTACAGTTGGGAGGGGTTGTTGGGAGGGTTTTAAAGAGTGTTAGTGCATGGTGGGTGGTGTCTTACCTGGAGTCCCTAGTACAGGCTAGATCCTCTGGCCTCTGCCTCCTGAGTGCTGGGATCAAAGGTGTGTGCCACCTGGCTGGAGGTGTTATTTAAAGTAAAGCTAAACCAGGCGGTGGTGGTGCACACCTTTAATCCCAGCACTCGGGAGGCAGAGCCAGGTGGATCTCTGTGAGTTTGAGGCCAGCCTGGGCCACAGAGGGAGTTCCAGGACAGGGTGCCAAAGCTACATAGAGAAACCTTGTCTCGAAAAACCAAAACCAAACAACCAAACAAACGAATGAATGAATAAGTAAAGCTAATGGAAAAGTACTGTATTGCTCAGCTGTGTGGCCTTGAAAAGGAATGATCTTTAAAATTTTTTTATTATTTTTAAACTTTATGTGTATAGTTGTTTTGCCTGTGTGTGTAGTGACTGAGGAGGCCAGAAGAAGGCTTTGGCTTCCCTGGAACTGGGGCTGTAGCTGGTTTCAAGCTGCCCTGGGGGGTTGGTAGGACTAGAACCCAGGTCCTCCAGGAGAGCAGCCAGTCTCTCCAGCCCTGAACATGAATGATTTTTAAAGTCAATCAAAGTAAATAATTAAAAAAGGGATGAAGTAGGAGGAAGCTTGGTCAGGTTTCCTTTCAGCTTCAGAATCTCTTCTCGCTTGTTTGTGCAGCCTAAGCCACAGTCCACATATTAATTCTGATTTTACCTCTCATTTATCAGCTACAGGATACCTGTGCCTTGGCTAGAGCAAATTAGTCTCTTTCAAACTTAGCGGAGGTTTCTTGTTGTTTGTTTGTTTGTTTTTTACAAGGTAATTTTGAACAGGCAATTCAAGTACAGGGTACAAGATTCTAAGGTCCACAGTGGCCAGTGATGCCCCTCATCCCTTCACCTAGCTATCTGGAGGCTCTCAGGAGACATTCACAAATAAGTATTTGTATGTGCACATTTCTGTGTGCCTGGGGATGTTTAGATCTATAGAGAGAGTCTTTATATGGATTTTTCCCAATGTGCCTGAGAAATACGATATATAATGGAGTCTTCGTTGTTTAAAAATTTAATGGCACATTTGTTGGCTTTAGATCAGTTCCTACAGAGCTGCCTTTTATAAAATATATTTGGGACTCGAGGGATGGCTCAGTGGTTAAGAGCACTGGCTGCTCTTCCAGAGGTCCTGAGTTCAATTCCCAGAACCCACATGGTGGCTCACAACCATCTGTAGTGGGATCTGATCCTTCTTCTGGCCTCAAGGTATACATGCAGATAGAGCATTCGTGCATAAAAGAAATAAGTAAATCTTAGAAAGGGGAAAAAAAGATTCATAGCACACATTTTCTGATAACATAGAAGGGCTCCTGATGAAAAGAAAAATCTTTGTTCCTGATAGAGACTTGTCATCAAGGCTTACTGGGAGACGTGGAACCCATGGTTCATGTATTGTATAAGATTACCAAGGCTCAGAGATATCATGATCTGCTGCTGTCGCCATGGAGAACCAGAAAGGGTGTGGACTCCAGGCTGAATCTGGAAAAGGGTATGTGATAGAGGGGATTCCAATCTGTGTTTCCAAATCTGGGGGCTGGAGAACCCAGAATTCTAGTGTCCACGAGAAGAGTGGGAAGTTGCCTTTCCTAGGCCTTTTCTTTCTAGGCCTTCAAGATACACCCACATTGCTGAGGGCAGTTTCTCCTAACTAGGTCAACTGATTGAAATGCTAATCTCTTCAGAGAACCTGGTACGGACACGCCCATGGTAAAGTTTTACCTGCTATCTGGTTTCCTTTAGTGCAATCAGGTTGACAGTTCATATTAACCACAACACAGCAAGTACCTGTTTCCTAAATATCTATCAGGGTGCTAGGAAGCTAATGCAGATAAGGATTTAATATGGGGAACTAGGTCTTCGTGACATCAAAGGGTTGGAATGGAGCCGCTTGCTGCTCAAGAGCACAACCCCAGAAAGCAAAAGTCTGTGGCTTCCGTCATCTACAAGCTAGAGAATAGGTCCCGGGTGGCCTAGTTACTTCTCGGTTTCCATCTCCTGACTTGAGGACAGTAACAAGCAGAAAACTGGCTTCTCCTCACCCCTGCCTTCCAGATCACGAAGTAGTATACTGTATTAGTGTTCTCATGACATATTGCCTTGCAAAGGCAGTTCAAGGAAGGATTTATTTTAGCCAATGGTGTCGCTCCCATTGGCCCATAGTCAAGAATCAGAGAGATGCATGCTGCTTCTCAACTTCTCCATCCTTTTTGTAATGTAGTCCTGGACTCCAGCCCACGGAATGGTGTCACCACATTCAGGGTGGGTCTTCCATCCTTGGTTAAACCTCTTTAAACACAGAGACATGCCCAGAGGTGATTCCCAATCTACCTATGTGATTAACTGTCACAGCCATCTCATCTAGGAGCCCGATTTTCATCTGGGGCATTATATGCAAAGGTTTTCTGGGAAATGTGGTCCAGCCTCACAGTCCTGAGGACATTCTAGCATCTAAGGGGGTCAGGATGCTGATAAGGACAATATTCTCCCCCCAAGAAGTCGGCACATCTTTGAATACAGTTGTATGTGTTAGCTTGCTTTTAAACAAATGAGAGCACACAGCTTGCAGTTGTGCATCCCAGTTTTCTGTTTATGTTGGATTGAGTCTGAGCCATCTCAGTGCATATAGCTCTGCCTCATTCTTTCTTAGGCTGGCTTCCTACATCACCATACAGATGGAGCACGATCGGTATCATTGGTCCCCTGTAGATGGGCATTCTGATGGCTTTCGGTGTTTTATATTGACATCTGGCTTTCAGGTTGTTATATGTGCAAGCAGTTATATATCCAGCAGTGTTTTACCTAAGCTTTGGTGCATTTTGAGGAGAGCACATTATCGACATAGATCCTGAAGAATGGGTCTTTTCTCCCACTACAAAGTCTGTGCTTAGTAGCCCCTCATTCCCAAGGGGCTTTCTTTCATCTGAGAAAATATCAGTTTCCCTGAAACTCTCTCTGTTTCTGTCTCTGTCTCTGTCTCTGTCTCTGTCTCTGTCTCTGTCTCTCTCTCTCTCTCTCTCTCTCTCTCTCACACACACACACACACACACACACACACACACACGAGTGTTAAATATTTCACAGAGTACTAGGTGTCTATTTGAAGCTGGTATCCAGTTCTGCACACAATGACACACCTGTGTGACATGATTAGTTAGTGACAAATTTGGATTGAGCTCAAGTCGCCAGCTTTAAAAATGCATGTTTACAGGCAGTGCAGGAACAATGTCTTGTGTTCTGCAAACATGGAGAATGTCCTCATTCACCTTTATATTAACTTTTTTGCACAGTACATCTCTGGTGCTTGGAAACTATGTGCTGAGTGAATGAACTGCCGTTAGGTACTGGACTTGTATAAAAATATTTTGCTTAGAATTTATAAGGTAACATGAAGATAGCTTCATTTTCTCTACAAGGTCCAACTCAAACAGAAAGACTTTCTGGAAGTTATTCTCACGGCCTGTTGATCATGAGGAATTGAAACGGTGCCTCAACTCACCCTTAGTCCACAAGGGGACAGTGTTACTTAGAAAACCATGAGAAACAGTTCCCTCTCAGGTCCCTTCTCTGAAGGCAGGTTCTCAAGGAGTGATCTCAGTCCCTTCAGAAGGAACTCAAGCTTTTTGCCGATTGCTATGCTGGGCAAGTAGATTCAAAGAATAGTTATTAGTAGATTATAACCAGAAATATGGAAATAAATCCAACACAGGCTCTATTTAAAAAGATTACTCCAACCATGTGGAGTAACGGGAAGAACATGAGCTCTCTGACCTTGGGAAAGTCACAACTCCATGGACATCAGCTTCCACATCTGCGACATGGGGCCAACATGGCCTCCCCTTCAGGCGTGCTGGGAGGAGGAGGGTGGTGACACGCAGAGAACTTCACTGGTTTTGGTCTGAGCTTTTTCTTAGCTTATCTGATTACTAACATTATCTGGTTCTCTTGGGTAAGAGTTAAAGTCAAGTTTTCTTTTATATTACTATGAAGGATGTGTGTGTGTGTGTGTGTGTGTGTGTGTGTGTGTGTGTGTGTGTGATATGTGTCTTGAATTCTGGGTTTCACACATGCTAGGCAGGCATTCTGAGCTATTTACCCAGCTCGTGTGAATATTTTCTGAATAAACAAAGCACACAAAAATGGCAAAATGAGCGTGTAGCTGATTTCAGATTGAATTAACAAGAATTTTGGAAGTACATGGTATGGTTTGGAAGTACATGGTATGGTTTCAGTCTATACAGATCACTGTGTTATTAATGCTCTGGCAGGAAATTTGATGGCATTTGTGTATGACTTCACTCAACACTCTGACTCGAGCGAAGGAATTGAAAGAAAGCAGGAAGCAGTTGTTTTGGTTCACGGTTTTAGAGGGCACACTTTACCATGGTGGAGAAGGCAGAGGGGTCACAGTAGAGCTGATGGTAGCTGAGTGTGCGGTGGGGAGCCCAGACATGGAGACCATGAGCTGGCACTGGAGGCATAGCCTTCAGGGCTCACCTAGTGACACCCTTCCACCAGCTAGGGCCCCCATACCCAAAGTTCAGTGATAGCAGCAGCTGGGGACCAAGTGTGAAAACATATGAGCCTCTGGGGGATGTTTTAGACTTAAACCATAATGACATTGTTGTCATCTTCAAACATATTTATTAATACAGACTTCCCCTATTCAAATCCCTATTAGCTTGGGATATATGGCAGCTTTATTGACCAAAGGGTTAAAAATATAAGCTATGCTAATTTAATGAGTTTGGCAATTTCCTATGAACATCACTACAACAACACTAGATCAGTGTTTCAGATTATCATACAATGTCATGAATTTCATCATACCTTTCTCCTCCATGCCTTTCCCTGCCTCTGTTTCCCCAAACCTGCTTCTGTTTTCTCATATTCCGTTACCCTTTCTACTTCCCATCTTCCTTAAGACTCTTCCTCCCTTTTATGAGTCCATTTCTAGCTTTGTGACCTATATGATAGGAGACATAATCTTGACAAAGTAATACAAAAATTGAAAGTTCATGAGCTAAAAGCAATTTCCTCACAAGAAACAAAGGGGAATCAGTGGCCAGATTTTTTTTCTCTTCCTGTGGCTCAGTTAAGAGTGAGTTTATGGCTTCCCTGCATCATCCATTTTATCTTTTGGTGGAAGTAGATGTCGAAAGGATCAAATTCTTCCAGACAGAAAATCGGGAAAGAGCAAAGTAGATTCTGTGTGGTGAAATTATAAGAGCAAATGTTAATTTCCTTATTAACTTTTACACAGACACTCCATGTGATACACATGCTTTGTTATTGTAAGGTCATGGCTCTTCAACAGAGCCCAGTGGTTCTATTTACTTAACTTACGAATGTAGAACAAGGTCATTACCACAGGATAAGTCAGTCACTGTTGATAACAATCTCTTAGAGAAGAGTGTATAAAATTCTGCTCTAAGATGAAGTGTAAAAATGAACAGATCTGAGCCACATGGAGGTGGTGGTGCTGCACGCCTTTAATCACCATACTTGGGAGGCAGAGGCAGGTAGATCTCTCAGTTCAAGGGTAGCCTGGTCTACAGAGTGAGTTCTAGGACAGCCAGGGCTCCACAGAGAAACCCTGCCTTGAAATACAAACAAATAAACAAACAAGAACAAATCTGGACGACTGTAGATAATAACAAGAGGGTCAAACACTAACAGTGAGCTGGATAAGGAACTGCTGTTACCAGTATGCTTATTAGCTGTTTGATCTTCACAAAAACCCTATGACTAACCTCACAAAACTGTACAGATTAATAAAAATGAAACACTACAAGACATCACTATATGCAGAGGAAAGTTAAGCAATGTATAAGAATATCTGGGGGCCAGGAGACATGGCTCAGTGGTTAAGAGCATTGACAGCTCTTCCAGAGGTCCTGAGTTCAATTCCCAGCACCAACATGGTGGCTCATAGCCATCTGTAATGGGATCTGATGCCCTCTTCTGGCACACAGGTTGTACATGCACATAGAGCACCATATACATAAAATAAGTATTAATAATTAAAAAAAGAAAATGTGGAAAAACTTTATGGAAATGAATCTCAGAAGCTGGATGATGGCGGTGCTGTGTGTGTGTGTGTGTGTGTGTGTGTGTGTGTGTGTGTGTATTATGTGTGTGTGTGTGTGTGTGTGTGTGTGTGTGTGTGCATTTGCATGTGTATTCATGTGGCACTTCGAGGCTAATACAGGGACTCTTCCTCTGTAGCTTTTCCACTTTATTCACAGAGGCATAGTCTACCAGTTAAATCCAGAGTTCAGCCATAAGGCTAGTTCCACTGGTTCACTTACACTAGGGAATCCCACCTCCTGTCTTGCGTTCTAGGAACCGGAATTGCAGGTGGGCTGCCACACCCGTCTGCCATTGATGTGGGTTATGGGAATTAGAACTCCAGTTTCCTTGCCTGTGTGGCAAGTACTTTAACCACTGAGCCATCTCACTAGACACACACACACACACACACACACACACACACACACACACACACAGGTGTGTATGTATTTTTATGTGTACAGCTAGAATTTGAATGTGAGCCACTAGATTCCAAAGAAAACAGGAAACTGAGACAGACCATTGGGAAGTTTTGGGGAAAGTAACATGAGAAATTATGGATGTAAGTTTTTTTTTTCTGGGGAAGGAGTTATAAAAAAATCAAAAATTAAAATATAATCTGGGGAAGGATTCACTCAAAAATCTAAAATTAAAATATAATTATAATTACTAGTAATATATATTAATAATATGTTAATTTATAATGAGTACTTTAGCCCTTCCCTTTCTCCTCTCTAACCTTTCTCCTGTCTTCTTCCTCCTACCACTCCCACGTCCCTGTCCGCCCCTCCTCAAATTCATGATCTCTTTTTTATTTTACATATTGATTGCACACACACACACACACACACACACACACACACATATATATATATATAAACATACATCTACATAATAAACATGTAAATACAACCTGCTTAGTCCTGACGTTACTTGTATGTGTGTGGTTTCAGGGCTAACCACTTGGTATTGGCTAATTAATTAGGGGCTCATCCCTGGGAAAAGACTAGTTCTCCTTCTCCCAGCAGTCTTTCTTTAGTTGCCAGTGTTTGTCTGTTTTGGTCTTTCGAGAAAGGGTTTCTCCGTGTAGTTTTGGTGCCTGTCCTGGATCTCGCTCTGTAGGCCAGGCTGGCCTCGAACTCACAGAGATCCCCCTGGCTCTGTGATTAAAGGTGTGCCACAGCCTATTGATGTTGTCATTGTTCAAGTTGTCTTTAGGCAGTGCTATTGTTAGGTAGTTTGGATAAGAATGGCCCCCGTAGGCTCCCATATTTGAATGCTTGATCCCCAGTTGATGGGACTGTTTGGGAAGGATTAGGAGGCGTGGCCTTGTTGGAGGAGGCGTGTCACTGGAGGTGGGCTTTGAGGTTTCAAAAGCCCAGGACATTCCCAGTTCCTGCTCCCTGCCTCCTTGTTTGTCACAGGGTAGCGATGTGAGCTCTCAGATGTCCCTGCTGCCACGCCTTCGCTCTGCCACATCAACTCTAAACCCTTGGAACTGTGAACCGCAGATGATTTCTTTTTTGTGAGTTGCCTTGTTCATGGCATTTTGTCACAGCAATAGGGAAAAAAACAAAACAAAACAAAACAGGATGAACGGTGAAGCTTTTCTGGTATTTCTAGGAGACAGAGTCTTATAGCAGACCTTCTTGTCCTTTGGCTCTTACAATCTTTCTGCCCCTCCTCCTTGATGTTTCCTGAGCCTTGGGTGTGGGATCTGTTTGCAGTAGACGCAGCCCTAGTGGGTATATCTTCAACAATGAAACTGGTTTTAATTTTTAAAAGTTTTAAATAATTATATGTATTTATTTAAAGCACATCAGTGCATACATGCAAACACACACACACACACACACACACACACACACACACACACACACACGTACACACAATTACCACAGCATGTATGTGGAGGTCAGAGGACAACTTGTGAGAGTTGGTTCTCTCCATAAGGATGCTCAGGATTAAGGTCAGGTTATCTTGCTTGGTGGCAAGTGCCATCTTGCCTGTTCAAGCCAAATGCCATTTACACAGATCTAGAGCTTAAAGGAGAAAAAAATGCCTGGCAGTAGTTTCTGAAGTCAGCCAAATAGAGATAAACCTGACAGACGTCTTTGTTCTTCGGTTGGACTATTTTCCATGCATTTGCAGACGCTGTTGTTGCATGTATTCCAGATCTCCACCTTGTTGGATTTGAGTTGGCCTTCGGCTTTGAGTCTTCCCCTTCCGGGAGGACCACATGTCTCCACTTGGCTGAGGTCAGGAGGAGCTGTGCAATTTGACTTATTTCATGGAGTCAGGGCAGAAGGGATGCCATGCAACTTCGAAGCAGATGTTTAATAGCAAGTTCTTGGAGCTGGAGCGATGGCTCAGAGGTTAAGAGCACTGGCAGATCTTCCAGGGGTCCTGAGTTCAATTCCCAGCAACCACATGGTGGCTCACAACCACCCATAATGAGATTCTGTGCCCTCTTCTGGCATGCAGAAATACATGCAGACAGAACACTGTATATGTAATAAATAAATCTTGAAAAAAAACTTACGCACAAAAATAAACCTGCACATAAATAAACAAGTGTTTACAACCACTAAAACTTGCAGTCAACCAGAATGTCCTCCAGTCAGTGAAAAAATAAACTGTGGTTGTGTTCATACAATGAAATATTATTCAGCAATTTTCTGAAAATGGGCTAGCAAGCCATCAAAAGCCACAGAGAAAACATAATTAAATGCATTTGTTGACTGACAAGAAACAACCTGCAGAAGGTATACACTGCATTGGCATTCTCAGATGAGGGCACTGTTAGCCAGCTCATTTCCTCCAAGTGTTCGGGGACACAGCCAGACTAAATGGCTTCGAAGAACATTTATAGATTAAAATACAGCAGTTTTTTTTTTTACATTTTCTGGATTTCTAGGTGATACTATCATTCTGCTTTGAGTATTTTCAGCTAGCTTCTCAGCTACCACAAGGGGAGCGACGTTGCTACACCATGTACCCAGAGGCAACAGGACCAAGCAATCATGGACCTTAACTTCTGAAATCATGACTCAATCATTTTACATTAATCCTTCCTCTTTATAAGCTAATTTATCTCAGAAATTTGATATAGCCATGGGCAGCTTACCAACTCAAATTCTCAAAATTTTAGTAATTTAGAGCATCAAAGGTTTAATTCATGCTCACTCGTGCATGATGATCATCATCCCTGTTCCATGCCATCTCCCTTCCAAGATTAGATGATTTTTTATTTTTAAGAAATTTATCTAGCAAGTGGCTTTGCTCATGGCATAGATGAAATAACTTAAATTTACACTAATTTTTTTTGGTATGGGTGACCTGCAAATGGCGATGAACTACCATGGAGGTGCTAGGAATCAAACCTGGGTCCTCTGGAGGAGCAACAAGTGCTCTTAACCTCTGAGTCACCTCTCCAGCCCCATTGTGTGTAAGTTTTAAACTTATTTTAGCAAGTACCATGGAAGTATGATTAAGGGATCAGATAGTAAATGTATTTAATTCTGTAAGAAATGTCCAATGGTTGGTTGTATCACTTTACATTCCTACAACAATAACTGAGAGTTTTTTTTTTTTTTTTTGAGCTGAAAATCGAACCCAGGGCCTTGTGCTTGCTAGGCAAGCACTCTACCACTGAACTAAATCCCCAACCCAACTGAGAGTTTTTTTATGGTTAAGTTCATTTTATTATTATTATTATTATTTTAAAAGATTTAATTATTATGTATACAGAAGAGGGCACCAGATCTCATTACAGATGGTTGTGAGCCACCATGTGGGTTGGGAATTGAACTCAGGACCTCTGAAAGAGCATTCAGTGCTCCTAACCTCTGAGCCATCTTTCCAGCCCCTTATTATTATTTTTTTTTAATCTTATTTTATGTGCATGGGGGTTTAGCCGGCATGTATCTGTGTACCACATGGGTACAGTGTGTGCAGAGGTCGGAATAGGGCATCAGATCCTTTAGAGCTGGAGTTATGGATGGTTGAGCTATCACGTGAGTGCTGGGAACCAAACCCAGGTCCTCTGGGAAAGCAGCCAGTGCTCTAAAGCATGAAGCCATTTCTCCAGCCCCGTGGATAAATTCTTAAGGGTGCTTTCTTTGTCTTGGATACCAGCTCTTCATTGGATATATATTTTGGAAAGATTGCTTCCCTTCCCCCTTTCCTTACTGCATTATCAAGGACTTTTAATAAGATTCTGAATAAGGGCAGGGAGTGGACATTCTTGCATTCTTCCACACCTTCCCATCTCTATCATCTATCATGTGTGTGAGTACATGCCTCTGTGTGTGTGCACACTACAGCCACATCATCATGTATATGTGGAGGGTAGAGGACAGCTTATATCCTGTGTATGTGTGTGTGTGTGTGTGTGTGTATGTGTGTGTGTGTGTGTGTGCGCGCGCGCTCACAATCATACCATCATGTTTATATGGAGGGTAGAGGACATCTTATATCCTATGTGTGTTTGTGTGTATTGTGAGTGTGTGCTTGGAGACATAAAATCAATGTTGATGGCTTCTTCTGCTGCTTTCCACCCCATATTTTGAGACAAAGTTTCTTCCTTATCTGGAGCTCATTTGATTGGCTAGACAGTCTGTCTAGTAAACCTTCCCTAACCTCCATGGAGCTCCACCTCCCAGAGCTGGGATTACAGGCATGAACCATAACACATGGCTTTTTACATGAGTGCTGGGGGGCTGAACTCAGGTCCTCATGCTTGCACAGAACACATTTCCCACTGAGCCATCTCCATGGCCTGCTTTCCCCCCTTTAATTTATGTTGATTTCCAAGTTGTCACAAGGTGCATCTGAACCCTCCCACAGAAATCCCAGAGAGCTGCCTGTACTCATAGCTAAAACACTGTCCCTGCTACTGCTATAAGCAGGCCACATTATCGATTCAAATTTCTCTTATCAAACAGGACATAAAGTCACTTGACAGACAGAGGATATTAATTTAAGGTTCAACATCACCAATATCCCTTTTATAATAGTCACAATGGGTATTTATCTATGGATTTCTTTATGACTAGTCCAGGAGATGTGTATGTAGGTCGTCTGGATCAATCCAGGAAAAGCTGGGGTAAGGGCAGAGGGAGCTGTGATTCTCTTAAGCAGTAGTGGGCATAGGCTGCATGGTGACAGGGTCCGTAGGAACCTCATGTCCAGAGGGCAACACCCAGCCAGAATAAATGTTTGCTTTTGAAAGCTGAATTCTGAGGGGCAAATATCTGACGTGGGGCTGGCAGCAATGCCAGAGAGAGGCGCTTGCTCTGGTCACGCCGGTAAGGAGACACGTCTTTGCTCTGTGGAGAACTATATAAGAGTGGAACCTTCAAGGGCAGATGGCTTCTGAGTCTTCAACTGGTATGTGTTTTTATGTTGAAGCCATTTTTGTCTGGTGGACAAACCTCACCAAGAATAGCGAGGTTTCAGACAGCCTGTCCTAACGTTAACAACAGCAGGAGGCTCAGAACCAGCCAGCAGCTTTGGTCTCATGCTGTTCATTCAGACACACTGGTTTTTCCAGTCCATTCTGCTCTCTCCTTTCCCTGTTCTAGGATCCAGTCCAGCATCCTTCATTACATTTAGCTGTTGTGTTTTCTTCACACCCCTGAAATGTGTGGCTTCCCGGTTTGGGATTCAGGAACCTGAAACTTTTGATGAGGAGTGGTCAATTATTTTGTAGACTGTCTGTCAGTTTGGGTTTGTCTGATCTTTTCTCTCCATTCGCTCCTGGTTATGTTTTTGGCAGGAATATCCGGTTGATGACTAGATTTTCACCCACTAATTTTAGCACCTGCTGAGCTTGCCAACAGCAGTGAATATAGAGGAATTCAAATGAAAAATTTCATTTCTTCATTATTGGAATTCTTTCTAGGGAGACGTTGTCTCTCCTCTGTTCATCACTGAGTATGGACTTAAGATATTTTGTTTAGCCGGGCGGTGGTGGCGTACACCTTTAATCCCAGCACCCAGGAGGTAGAGCCAGGCAGATCTCTGTGAGTTCAAGGCCAGCCTGGGCTACAGAGGGAGATCCAGGACAGGCACCAAAACTACACAGAGAAACTCTGGAAAAACCAAACACACACACACACACACACACACACACACACACACACACACACAGAAAAGATATTATTTTTAACCTAAAGGTTGCATTCTGTGTCCCTGTAATGTTTGCCCAAGTTTCTCCTCCCTCCCTCCCTCCCTCCCTCCCTCCCTTTCTTTTTATTTTATTTTTTTAAAACATTTCTTCTCTTGCTGGTCATACTATGTTCCTGGCCCAATCTGCATTTCCCTACTTCAGCCCTAGAGCCAAACAATTCTCTATGTGTCAGAGCATGATGTTGGACCTCAAGATGTGAGCCCTGAAAATACAAATGGCCGCTAAGAGGATCATCGCTCTATATAGCTCATGTAGTGGACAGAAGAGGAAATGCATGCTAGCACACATATCTATGCGTTCACCTGTTCATTTCTGTTCATTCTCTTCATGGGTACACCTCTGTATCTGGAGCTCCATGGCTTCCTTTCACTTCTTCCACATCCATGTGATGTTTCAGAGCTTATTTACAACTTCTTTCTCCACTCTTGGGACAGACTGCACTACAAATTTTCACTTGCTCACACACACACAGTGTGTATGATTGTGTGTGTGTGTGTGTGTGTGTGTGTGTGTGTGTGTGTGTGTGTGTGAATGCTTCACTATGGAGCCTTGGCTGTCCTGGAGCTCACTATATAGAATAGGCTAGCCTTGAATTCACAGAGATCTGACTGCCTGAGCCACCACACCTAGTCCCTATTGGGTATATTTTAAAAAGTTGTAGAGTTATCAACCCATACTCCTATGAAAAGTAGATTTACTAGAATTGGTTACTGCTGTGGATTTAATCTGCGTTATTTGTTTATGCTATGGAACATTTGTTTAATGTTGCAAAGATGTGTTGCATTCTTTTATGTTGCATTTGTTTAACTGTGTGTTACCTTGCCTGTCTAAAACATCTGATGGGTCTAATAAGAGATAAACAGCCAATAGTGAGGCAAGTGAAAGGCTAGGCAGGGCTAGCAGACAGAGAGAATAAATAGGAGGAGAATTGTGGAAAGAGAGAATCAAGGAGTGAGAAGAAGGGGCCAGCCACCCAGCCACACAGCCAGACATGGAATAAGAAGGAAAGAAAGATATACAGAAATAGAGAAAGGTAAAAGCCCAAAGGCAAAAGGTAGATGGAATAATTCAAGTTAAGAAAAGCTGGCTAGAAACAAGCCAAGCTAAGGCTGGGCATTTATAAGAAAGAATAAGACTCCATGTGTGTATTTATTTGGGAGCTGAGTGGTGCCACCCCCCCCCCCAAGATAACAAAAGAGTAAAGAGTAAAAACAACTAATAGCAGGCTTCTATTTGTCTAGTTGCTTTCAGAGTATGAAGTTTCCTAGTTACTGGATTAGCTCCACATCCCACATCTCCCACACTGTAACTCTACCATTTACTTGTAATACTAATCTCATCTGTTGCTGTTTGGATTCCATTTTGGTTTCTTTCCACATCCTGGTTGTATTTAACTATTATTTACTTTTTGAAAAACATGTAGCATCACTATGATTTTAAGACTAAAGCTCCCAGCTTATTCCTACTACTCCCCTTCTCCATCCTTACGCCCTTTTCTGCTCATCCTTGGGAGATAGCTTCTTTAGCTTCTCAGTTGGGTTTGTTGTTGTTGTTGTTGTTGTTGATTCCATAGATTAACAGATGCACATGTATTTTCATACCTGCTACAGAAAAGTTGGCATATTATAAAAACACTATTTTTTTGCAATTCCCTTTTCTTATTTAGCCCCCCAAAAATACCATTTTCTAGAACTACAGTCCTTAGCTCTTACAGCTACTAAGTAGTTCAGGGGATGGACATGCTGCCATCTATTTAATTCAGTGAATGGATATACCATCATTTATTTAGCTACTTTTATGTGCACATTCATTGGGATGGTTTTCAGTAATGCTATCCACACACAGTAAATAAAATGTTTAAAAAATAAAAGATGTCTGTGCTTTTGGTGCTGTGGCTTCAGGGTGAGTTTCCGGAAGTGACAGGGATGGGTCCTTTAGAGTTTCTGAGGACGGTCTGATTTTCCTGCAGATGCACTGTACCATGGGCACTCTCACCATTGATGTAAGAGAATGACCATCCCCTCAAGGCCTTGCCCACACCATAAGTTGTTACACTTTTTAGGGGGGGGGGGGTTGAGACAGGGTTTCTCTGTGTCTGAGGCCTGTCCTGGTTCTCGTTCTGTAGACCAGGCTGGCCTTGAACTCACAGAGATCCGTTTGCCTCTGCCTCCCGAGTGCTGGGATTAAAGGCATGCATCACCACTGCCCGGTGAATTGTTACACTTTTAATTTTTTTTCCCAATCTGATTGGTAAGAACTGACATCCTAGCACTGTTTGAATTTTTCTAACTAATTCCATTTATACATTTTTCATATGTATGTGGGACACTTTCCTATCTTTTATAATGAATTGTCTGTGTATTTTCTCCATTTTTCTAATAGTTGTTCTGTCCTTTGGTTCACAAGGTTTCTTTTTTGTGTGTATGAGGATGGATGTGTTCATGCTCTGATCGTATAGGTGCATGTGCAGATACATGTATGTGCACACGCATGTATGTAGGGCAGAGGACAACCTCACATAGTCCTCCTCAGGCACTGTCCACCTTGTTTGGTTGCCCAGGGGTTTTCACTGGCCTGGACTCCCTGGTTGTGCTAGGCAGGCTGAGCTGTGAGCCTGTGGGATCTGCCGGTCCCCACCTTAGCAGTACTGGGGTTATAAGCATGTGCTGCTTTACTTGGCTTTTTACGTAGGTCTGGGCATTGAACTCAGGTCTTCATGCTCATGTGACAGTAATTTTGCCAACTGACTTTGCATAGGGGGATATTAGTCTTCTCTGTTTTAAATATATTCTTCTAGTCTTCCAGATTTCTTTTTAACTTTCTTCATGGTCTTTTGCCCATGACGTTGCTGCTTTTAATGTATTTACATTTATCAAATTTTCTCTTTTATTTCAAGACATAGTTAGACTTGGAGTTAAATATTCTATGTCATGATAAATCTCCCCTTTCAAAGCTCTAAATGTTTAATAAAGAAACAACCCCTACACATACACACACATACACACACACACACACACACACAGATGCCTCCCCCCCAAGTGCCACATTTTCTGATTGCCTCTAAGCAAACATTTGTAAGAGAGGCAATGATGCCAAAATAAGCCTCTCTGAAGTTTGAACATAATCAAAGCTCTATTGATTTGTATTTTAGGTGTGTTTTTTTTGTTGCTAAGCAATGGTATCCTCTGTGTATTTGGAGATACAGGTAAGTTTATCTGTAGATGTCTAATATTGCATAAATTGAGCTTGATAGCCCAGGAGCCTTTTTAGATCCTCACTGCAGACCACACATGAACAAGTAGGTGCTTGGCATGAGGTTGGTATGTCTTCCTGTGGACAGTTCCCATTGGGCTAGGGAATGACGTTAGGGAGTTCACTCTGCTAAGCATTGTCCATAACCCTTTCTAGGGCATGCTCCTACCTCGTGGCCTTTGCCCTTGCTATTCCTGCTGTGGGGATACCCTCCTCCACACCTGCATATCAGAAGCATGCATGCTCAGGTGTGTTCAAATGTCCATCATCTTTTCATTTGTAAGAGGACTTCTCTTCCCACTTAAGTGTGTGACTCAACTCCCTGTCCTTAACACTTTTTACTCTCCCCACTCACCTGATGTCCTGTATGTACCTTTATTTAGTTTATTTATTTGCTTACTGCCTGCTCTTATTCACTAGAATGCAAGCTTCACCCAGTGTTTCTGCAATACCAGTAGCAGTGACTGTGCTTGGACATGTTATCCAATGATAATACGGAATATTATCATCTGCATGATTCCCTCAGTGACTACTGAATGAATTAATGATAGAGGAGAGAAAAATCCCAAAGGATATTCAAGAGGCTCATAGCGTCTCCCTCCACCAGAATCTAGCTTGAAGTCTAGATTCTAGGGCCAGTGTCCAGATTCACCACTGGATTGTTCCAGGAGATCCCCACCCAGTAACCAGACAGGGATCTTGTAGTCTGCACTCAAGGATACTTGGACCCTCTGCCATGCCACAGATGAAATCCTGGCAGTTCCCATGGCAGTGTCTCTTATGCCATTGCAAAAATTATTTCTAAATGTCAGTATCTTCTTTAAAAATTAGATTTATTTATCATCTGTAAGTGTTTGGCTCAAATATGTCTGTGCACCATGTGCAAGTCTGGCAATCCTCTGGAACTGAAGTTATGGACAGATGTAAGCTTCTGTGGGTGCTGGGACTCGAACCTGGGTCCTCTGTAAGAACAAGTGCTCCTAACCACTAAGCTATCTCTCCAGCCCAGAAGTATCTTAAACAAACAAACAAACAAACAAAAACAAAAAACCCGATGTTTCGTTATGCATTGTGTGCTATTCCTACTCATTTGTCCTCCCACTTCCCGCTGCTGGCACTCCCCTCCCCCCACAGCTCTCTCTTCCACTTCACATCACATTAATTCCACTCCCCTGTCTTTCCCCTTCCTCCCCTCCCCCTTGAGATCTCTTCCCTCCCTCCCCCATCACCCTTTCAGACGAATTTAAGTCTAGATTCTGTCCGTGAGAGAAAGCATGTGGTACTTGTCCTCTGAGTGTGGCTTATTTTGCTTAACGTAATGCTCCCCTCCCCTGCTCTGTCCCCTTTCCTGAGAATGTCATGATTTCTTTTTTCTCTGTGGCTGAAAAATGTTCCATGTTTCCTTTACCCATTTGTGTGCGGATTCTGTTTGGTGTTATGTCCTGACGGAAGGCACCCGAGTGGAAGAACCAGGTTCCAGCTGCACAGGCGCTGAGGAAAACGATTCATTAGCTTTTATTTCCCCCGCGGAAGAAGAAGAACTCAAAGGTGGGAACTTCCTAAACCTAGGACTCGTGTCTAAGAGAGCAGCACAGACGCACAAATGAAAACGAAGTCACTCACTGCGATCAAAACACGGATGCGAGCCAGGGTTTTCCAGGTGGGAAGGCCAGGCGGTGGTGGCGCACACCTTTAATCCCAGCACTCGGGAGGCAGAGCCAGGCAGATCTCTGGGAGTTCGAGGCTAGCCTGGGCTACAGAGTGAGTTCTAGGAAAGGAGCAAAGCTACACAGGGAAACCCTGTCCTGAAAAATCAAAAATATATATATATAAAAAAAAATGGTTGGAAGACTCCACAGTTCCTAGGGTCACAGGGTCTACAGGAAGTGCTGTGGACTAGAGTTTGCTCCATAGAGCTCCCTTCTAGAAACAATGACTTATGATTGACTCTGATGTCAACACAGATTCATCTTTCCACCTCAGGCCGTGTGATGCTAACTTAATTAAGAAAACAAATGGCTTTATCATTCATGAGAATTAAGTGGTTGTTCAAATTATGCTTGTTATGGCTTCCAAGAAACACAGGTGATTAGCTTGTACCCCCAAAGCCTTGGAAAACAATGGACAGTTGGATGGATCTGGGCAAATGTACATTGCCTTTTTCTTTTTGACGATTTCACACGTGATCACACTCACCCCTGTTACCCTTCCTTATCCCCACTCCTGCTGACCCACCCAGCTTCCCTCCACCTTTTTTAGGTAGGCGCAGCTGCTGTGTGGTCTTGATCACCATGGCCCCGTCATATGCAGGGGAAGCAGATCACAGCATTTCTCCCTGTTCTTCAGCTCCTACGACTCTCTGCCTCCTCTTCTGAGATGTTCTCTAGGACATGGAGGGGGAAACGCGCATTATTTTGGAATAACAATAGGTGTTTCTTTCTTTCTTTCTATTTTTTTTTGAGCTGAGGGCCTTGAGCTTGCTAGGCAAGCGCTCTACCACTGAGCTAAATCCCCAACCCCGTTTCTTTTGTTTTTAATTATTTATTTTTACTTCATGTGTATGAGTGTTTTGCCTGCATGTATGTATGTGTACCATATGTGTACCTGTGCCCATAGAGGCCAGGAGAGAGTGTTGGATCCCTTGGAACTGGAGTTACAGACAGTTGTGAGCTGAATGTGGGGGCTGAGACTTGAACCTGGGTCCTCTAAAAGACCTCTGAGCTGTCTCTAAGACTCTCACATGCCTTTGTGACTGCCCTTCTTCTCTTCACTGAACACTTAATATAGAGATTTCCGTTTAATTGCTTCGAACTTGAGTTGCCGAGCTTGGCAGCATTTACAGAGGACCTGCCCCCTCCCTCCCCCCACAAACCAACCCTTCATTTTAGAGAAACATGCCCACACAATGGACAAGTGGCACCCTTCCCCTTTTTCTGCTTCCAGGGGTGCAGATTTGGATGGCATTGTACCACAGGACACACTTAACTCCTGGAGAAAAAAATGGCAGTTCAGTGCCAACAGAAAAGCAAATATGTGTTTGGAGTGAGCAACGGTGCTTTCCCACTTGGGGCTTTCATCTTGTGGCGTGCTGTTTGCTTATGATCTGTACACTTTGTCATGCAGCCGGCAACAAAGGCGAACAGCACTCTGCAGTCAAGGTTTTTATCCAATGCCTTCCCAGACGCTCTCCCCTCACCTCTCAACCTCTGATTGCAGCTTGTGTTGGATTGCAGCAGTTTCCCACATCCTTAAGGATGATGAAAATGTTGAGTCTGAATGGGAATGTTTTTCACCTTTTCCACGTTAAGGAAGACCACTGCATCCCTGGCTCCTCAGCTGGAGAAAAAGAATACAAGTCTTTCAGGAAGGTAGCGAACCATCCAAAGGATGAGCCCGCAGCTTTTTGAGACAGTGGGCCCATTACAAGATGTTCCCCTTCTTTCCCCTGACACCAGAGACAAAGCATAAGCCTTTTCTATTAGGTGAGGGCCAGAGGGGTGATTGAGACCAACATTGTTCAGTCAATGGAAGGTTATACAAGAGAACGACCAACCAGGACCACCTTAGGGACTGCTCAGCTGAGGGAGACAGAGGCAGAAACGGTTCTAGGGATGCTGGACAGGAAGCCTGAGGGCCAAGGAAGGCACAGAGTAGAGAGAAGTATAGCTAAGGACATCTACCCCAGATGGTTGAGGAGCCTCTGCTGGGAAGAGGCTGAGAAGATTGGCAGAGAGACATTGAGCTCTGCAAAATTGTTTTCAGAACTTGGGTTGGCTGAGCAGAACTATAAGCCAAAGAAACCCTTTCCTCCACAAGTTGTTTTGGTCATGGTATTTCATCACAGCGACAGTAACCCTAACCAAGACATATACAGTTTCCTGAATCTTGAGTTTAAAATTTGTTCTTTAATCATTTCTTTCATGTCCCTTTCTTTCTACATCTGGAATTTCTTTTAGTGGGGTGTTAGATAGGTGAGATTAATATTGATTTATTTCATATTTTCTCTGTGTGTGTGTGTGTGTGTGTGTGTGTGTGTGTGTGTGAGAGAGAGAGAGAGAGAGAGAGAGAGAGAGAGAGAGAGAGAGAGAGAACACAGAGAAGGCAACCCAGGGTCCTGAACAAATTGGGAAGCAAAGTGTTCTATCACTGAGCTGCATCCCCAGTCCTGTACATTTGTCTTAAAAACAGTAACAACATAATGGGATATTTCTATACCTTTATTATCAACCCTGTTTTATATTTTAATTTCTTGTCCTCTGATGACTTTTTCACAGTGACTTGTTTTTGTTTTATAGATATATAATTTTCTTGTACACCTTCACAGTATACTAATAAGAATTTATTTTTTTTCCTCTCACATACTATTTTGGTTTTAATGTTTCATAGCTTGGTTTTAAATTCTGAAGCTACATGAGTTAGCTTCTTTTTTTAAAATGTTCAATATCGACATACAAAATAATGCATTTCATTATGGCATTTACAAACCCACTTTGTTGTGGAGTAGAATATTTAACTATGCAAAGATGTGTTGCTTTTGTTTATGCTCCATTTGTTTAACTATGTAAAGATGTGTTGCTATTTCACCTTGCCTGCCTAAGGCACCTGATTGGTCTAATGAAAAGCTAAATGGCCAATAGCTAGGCCAGAGGAGGGATAGGCAGGGCTGGCAGGCAGAGAGAAGAGGGGAGCCAGCCAACCAGCCAAAGGCAGGCCAGCCAGACATGGAGGAAGCAGGAAGGCAGGATGGTACAGTACATAGATGAGGTAAATGAGCCTCAGGGCAGCACATAGATTAATAGAAATGGGTTAATTTAATTTAAAGAAAATGTTAGTAGGAAACAAGCCTAAGCTAAGGTCAAGCATTCACAACTAGTAAGTCTCCTTGTCATGATTTGGGGACTGGTGTGTGGTGATATTTTATTTGTTCGCACCAATAAAGCTTATCCTGGGATTAGAGGAAAAAGCCATCCACTATATTAAACATAGAAGTCAGGCAGTGGTAGCACACGCCTTTAATCCTGGCATTTAGGAGGCAGACTCATCTGGATCTCTGTGAGTTCAAGGCCACACTGGGAACAGAGCCAGGTTGGTGTCACATGCCTTTCATCCCAGCACTAGTTAACCATAGAGGTCTGGAGGTCTGGACAGACAGACAGGAAGTGATGTAGCTGGTGAGAGAGGAAGTGAGAAGGCAGGGCACAGAAAGGATATAGGTGTGAGTATACAGGAAGTAGCTCTCTCTGGAGGCTGAGGAGTTGGTGAGGTGAGGTTGGTCGTGGCTTGTTCTATCCCTCTGATCTCTCAGTTTTCACCCCAATATCTGGCTCCGGGTTTTTTATTAATAAGACCGTTCAGCAATTCGCTTACACTGGTGGTCCAAGAAAGCCTGCTACACCACTTTGTCCTCCTCCCCTACCCACCTCTCTCATCTTTTCTCTCCCCCTCTGCCCCATAGGTCCCCCCAAGGTTCCCCTCCTGCTTCCCTCTCTTGCCCTCTTCCCCCCCCCACTGACCCCTTCTTCTCTCCAGTAGCTCCCCTTAAGCTTCCATGTCACATGAATTCAATTACCTTCCATTTCTCTCTTTCTGCCCCCCCCCCCAGTCTCTTTTCCCCTCCAGGTCTCCTTTCTAGTTTCATGGCCCATGCCCACTCCCCCCCCCCCCCCGCCATATATAAAAATCAAAATCTAGAAACCACACATAAGAAAAAAAAAATGTATTTTCTCTTCTAATCATGCTTGCTGTCTTTAACAAAAATAATTTCCAGTTCTATATTTTTCTTGCAAATGCCATGATTTTGTTTTTCTTTCTTCTTTTGGCTGAATAAGATTCCACTGTGAATCTATACCACATTTTCTTTATCTGTTCAACTATTGGTGCCTTAGGCTCCTTCTTAGCTATTGTACCTAGTGCAGGCACCAACATGGATGTACAAGCATTTCTGTAGTAAGACTCAGACTCCTCTGACAGTATACCCAAGAGTAATAGCGCTGGGTCATAGGCGAGTTCTACTTGTCATTTTTTGAGGAACCTCCATACTGAATACAACAGTAGTTGTACTGATTTACACTCCCAACAGCAAGGACTAAGGGTTTTTATTTCTCCATATCCTCACTAGTATTTATTTTCTTGATATTAACCATTCTGATTGGGGCAAGATAGACTCTCAAAGAGATTCTAATTTGTATCTCCCTGATGTCTAAGGATATTGGATACTTTAAAAATATTTATTGGCTTCTTGGTTTATTTCTTTTGAGAACTGTCTATTTAGTTTATTTAGTTTACTTATTGATTAGAATATCTTTTTGTTTGTATTTCTTGCATTCATTTAGATTTGGCTTCTTCGTGTTTTTCTAAACTCTTGGGGTATATCATTAGGTTATTTAATTGAGCTCTCTTTCTCTTTCTCTCTCTCTCTCCAATGTGAGTGCTTACAGAAGTGTGCAGTTTTTCTCTGCACGTTACATACAATTGTTGAGTTGGTTCGCCTGGGTTGAAGTATGTCTTTGTAAACTCACCTGCCCTGCCCACCTCCTTTGAGTCCTAGAGTCGAAGCTATACCAGGCGAACAGGCACAGAGCTTTCAGACTTGAAAACAAAAACAAAACAGCTTTGGTGCACTGCCTTGAGCCCCGACTCTAGCTCTTTTAAATTAGCTTCAGAACTTGCAGGGTAGTTAAGGTAGGCTAGTCAAAAGTTCTGAGGTCTGTTTTTGGCAGGATCTGATTTCACCTTAGAGTCTGTGTTAGAAGTTATCAGATGGTAATCAGATAAAGTTTGAAAAGCTCAGTGAAAAGATTTTATATAATTTCTTGTGGGAGGGAAGCACATTCATGCCCAGTTTGTTTATGGAGTTTCTTCTCTGGTCCCTTCCTCTGCCTGCCCTTCGTAAATAGGAAAACAGGAACTGATCGACTGTGATGAGTAGGAGCGCCCAGAGCCATACATGCATTTAGCAGGGTTCAGATGATATCATGAGCCGAGCAGCAGGGCCTCATTCTCACATCTGCCATGTCACCAGTCACCAGAAGCCTTCAATATAATTACAGCCCATGTGACAGTTGCGCATCCATTATTTCCCACAGGTATAATCAGCGACTAGTTGAACCACCCTAATTAAAATGGTGTTAGTGTCTCCATTATCAACTCCTTTAAAAAGGGCTTTTATTATATAACCATGAAAGCTTGCTTCAGGATGAGATTTAACATGTTCATATCAGTGTTGGGGAATTGGAAAAACACTGGGTACATGTAGTTCTCTCCTATACCCACACTGGAGCACTCCAGAACATCTGATGATGGGTGGAGAATGTATAGACATGGTGTGCATTTAGGAATATTTATTTGAACTGTCTTGTGGAGTTATGTCCTAGTCATAAAAAAGGGGGGGGGGTCTTAAGTAAGCTTACTATTTAAGAAGTAGGGTATAACTGGAAGACACCTATAGCCATTTTGGCAAGAAAACACAATTGCACATACACACCGGTGTAGTAAACAATCATATTCTGAGATAAAGTCTGTTCTAGAACAGACTTCTTGGTAAATCTCAGTGGTTCCTTGGGTGGCTCACGGGTCGGATTTGCTGGCTTTTCACAAGTTGGAATGATCTGGCTCTCTGGAAGGGTGAGAGACAGCGATCAAAATTGGTGTTCTGAGGCTCAGGTTTGGCGGCACATGCCTGTAATCCCAGCACTGGTGAGTCAGTCGGGAAAATTACTCCAAGCTTGAGTCCAGTGTGGTTTACCCAGCACTTCCAGGCAGTCTTTTTGGGAATTTGAGAAAAGAGCAGAGTGTCCGATATGGTGTGGATGCATTATGGGAAAGAACACTCAGAGAAAAAAAAAATCTTACATAATCAAACCTGTCAGCCCAAACAGAAAACAATACTCCCAAGCCCCCCAATATCTGAGCCCATCCTCCTCCTACAGCCCACAGAACAAAGCCCCCAACAATGACCCAGCCCCTGAATGCTCTTTTGCTTAGTTGACCTCTGCACTTTGACCGAGCATTGGAGCTGTGGTACTGCTGTGCTTCTGACTGGGGTTTCCTTGCCGCATTGTAATCTGTGTGCATCTGTATTTTAGTTCTCTGACTGGGACAACAAGAACCTGGAAACACTGGGTCCAGACAGGACCACCGGTCACAAGCTTACAAAGGATGAGACTCTTTATAGTGTTCTCCCTAAAGACCGGAGGAGGATGAGGAGAGGGACGGAGAAGGCGGATGGATAAAAACGAAGTCTAAATACACACGCACACACGGCCCATAATGAAACCCATTGCTTGGTACACTTACATAAAGAGTTCATTTTTAAAACGCTAAAAAAAGGTGGCAATAGAGGTGGAAAAAACCTTTAATATTAGAGTTTTAGGTCTCTAGGGGTCACCTGAATAAACACTATCTTGTGTCTGGACAATGTTCCACAAATCACATGTGTGGGAACTGTCACACTCTGTATATTTATAGGGCTGGTTCCACTCACTCTGTATATTTATAGGGCTGGTTCCACTCAAGAGGTGTATTTATGATTTCCCTAATACAGTCCTGCCACTCATGTAAGCAGCTGTATGCAAATATCATCCACAACAGGGAAGTTCACAGGCTTTTCTAACTCCCTAGGATGAACGTGGACCTTGAGAACTTGTGTGCATTGAGATTTCTGTGGGCTCTGTGCACTCCAGCTTCACAGAGCTCTTCCTCTGGAAAAATTAAAATAAGAAAAGAATCATACTTTACTACTGTAGATAAAGATATTAATATTATATGGCAAGACACTTTTTCCTTAACCTAAAAGTTCATGTTTTACTTCCAAGTTCAAGAGAAATTCAAACATTTTGTATGCCTTGAAAAGTGTCTCTGATATAAAACTGGTTTTGCCTAATAGAGATTTGCCCTGTCAGAAAGATTTTATACTTAAAACTGGCTAAATACGGTCTACTCTTTTATTCAAAGATTGTAACGTGCATTTTGTGGATAGTTAGTACTTACTATTACTTGACTAAAAATATCCAGAGATAGTGAGTTCTTTTATTTTTATTTTTTAAAGACATATTTATTTATTATGTATACAGGAGAGGGCGCCAGATCTCATTACAGATGGTTGTGAGCTACTATGTGTTTGTGGGAATTGAACTCAGGACCTCTGGAAGAGCAGTTAGTGCTCTTAACCTCTGAGCCATCTCTCCAGCCCGTGAGTTCTTTTATAACAAATATTGACTATTTCTCTGCTTGTCCTTGATGTCTATTTTGAACTTTGGTTCTTATTTGTTTTTTGGATTGTTGTTGTTTTTTGAGACAGGACTGTGCTGTGTAGACCCGGGTGGTCTTGAACTTTTGGCTCACACATCCTTCTTCTACAGTGCACTTGGCAGCCTACTGCTCTCACTGGCATGTACACACATCCTTCCCTAACAATGCACTTAGACACCTAGGGCCCTCACCTCGCTGAGCTGGACACACATACCATGTAGAATGGAATACGTTTCTCCTTTCCTAACAGCCGTAAGAACTCTCCTCTTGTGGACAGCTTCTATTCAAACATATTCCAGAACAAATCTGGATATGGAAGGCAAGTGGAGACTCCAACCTAGCCAGTGCCTCCACCTTTCAAGTGTGGGGATTACAGGTGTTTATCATGTTTTTTCATTTCTTTTTTCTGAGACAAGGTTTCTCTGTAGCCCTGGCTGTCCTGGAACTCACTCTGTAGACCAGGCTGACCTCGGAGTCACAGAGATCCACCTGCCTCTGCCTCCTGAGTGCTGGGATTAAAGGCGTGCACCACCACTGTCTGGCTCTATCATGGATTTTTGTTTAAAGAAAGAATCTCTCTATATATGGTCTAGGCTGGCCTAGAACTCACAACGTAGCTCCGGCTGCCTTGAACTCACGGCGATCCTCTTGCCTCAGCCTCTCAAGCGCTGGGATTATAGGCATGGCCTACCATCCCTGGTTTGAATCTGCATTATATTGATGCTGGAAGTGGGTCCGGGACCAGGCAGGTGGGCACCTTCTGAAGCTCGTCAGCTGACTTTACACAAGAATGCGTCTTTCAACAAATCCCAACGTGATTCCCGTGCACACGTCCCTGAAGTACAGCACACTTGAAGTTCTGACCAGATTGTCCAACACAGGAGATACAGAAGGGTTGTGTCACTGAAGGTTGGCTCTCTTCCTCCTGTCCTGGGGACAAACTCAGTTCCTTTCATCTGATTACAACTTGGTCTAGACTTTGGAATCCCCTGGGGAACTTATAAATCTTGGCCCCCATCCCCTGGAGATTCTGTTCTAGTGTGAGGCCCTGGAGTCAAGACTCTTTACTTCTGGGAGGTGATAATATGTAGCCAGAAGAGAGAACTGCAGGGCATATAAACAACACCCCCTCTCCCAACAATGAAACCCATTGCTTGATATACTTACATTAAAAAGCTTATTTTTAAAATGCCTTTTTAAAAAAGAGTGGCGGGAGAGGTATAACAAATCTTTAATGTTAGAGTTTTAGGTCCCTAGGGATTAGCTGAAGGTAAACAGTATTTTGTACATGGACAGTGTTCCACTGGAGACCCTGGTTCTGAGCATGTTGGCCTCTGTGCTGGCTAGACCCCCTCCCCCCACAGAATTTGACAAGCTGAGTCACCTGGGAAAAAGAAATTTCAACTGAGAAAATGCTTCCATCACATTGGCCTGTAGGCAAGTATATGGGAGCATTAAAAAAAAAATTGATTTGGGAGGGCCCAGCCTATTGTGGGTGGTACTACCCCTGGGCAGGTGGTCCTGGGTTTCATGAAAAGCAAGCCAGTGAGCAGCATTCCTCTGTGGCCTCCACTTCAGTTCCTGCCCCCAGGGTCCTGCCTTAATTTAACTTGGTGGACTGTGATCAGGAACCCAAACAAACTGTTTCCTCCCCACTGGCTTCTGGTTATAGCATTTGTCAGAGCAATAGAAAGCAAGTTAGGATGGCTCCTTTTATGTCAACTTGATACAAGCTAGTCATCAAAGAGGAGGGAACCTTAATAGAGGAGATGCCTCTGGAAGACTGGGCCGTAGGCAAGCCTGTAGGGCATTTTCTTAATTAGTGATCCATGGGGGAGGGTTCTGCCTTTTGTGGGTGGTGCCATCCCTGGGCTGGTGGTCCTGAGTTCTGTCAGAAAGCAGGCTGAGCAAGCCAGTAAGCAGCACCCCTCCATGGCCTCTGCATCAGCTCCTGCCTTGAGGTTCTTGCCCTGCTTGAGTTCCTGTCCTGACTTCCTTCAGCGATGAACAGTGATATAGAAGTGTAAGCCAAATAAACCCATTCCACTCCATGCTTTGTTCATGGTGTTTCATCACAGCAATGATACCCCTGACTAGGATAGCCTCTTTTCTCTGTGTACCCTAAATTTAGACCAAGAAAACATGTGTACAACCTAGAACTAGTTTCTCTAGAGCCTGGAGCCTGGAGCCTGACTTTTAAGTGAGGGCTGGAGCAAAGACTCCGTGGTTAACAGCTAGTACCCTTCTTGCAGACAGCCAGAGTTTCGGTTCCCAGCATCCCCATGGGTTGACTCACAACCTACCTGTAACTGCAGCTCCAGGGGCTATGCGGCCCTCTTGTGACTCCTGCAGGTACTGCATCCACACGTACACAGACCCTCCACACAGGCATACACACATTCACATAATTAAAAACTAAATAACTCCTTTTTTTATTTTTATTTTTTTAGAAAGAAGTGTTCTAATATCCCGTTCTCTGAAGTATTGCCTGCCACTATTTCATGTGTCCGTATCATTTTATCCTGCATTGGCTGCCAGGCCTTTAATCTTCACAGTGACTGCAGACACTAGTCACATTTTACAGATGAAGAAATGAAGGCTTAGAAAGACCGAGGTGCCCAAGGTCATTCTATTTCTAATTCGGAAGTTCTCTGACAAACTGGCCATCTTCTCAGACCAAGCTTTCACTTCAGACCATGAAACTTCCTAGGAATGGTCTATCAGTTGGCCATTTAATGCTCATGGCCTAATCCTAGACTTATTCATGTTCCCAGAATTATTAACAAAAGAAATAAAATTGGGGGAACTGCTAGGTAATCATAGAATTGGGACCAATTCTAATCCATTAATGTTTGCAAATTGTGATGGGTATTTTCCTTACTACATTAACTGATTAAAAAAACAAAACAAAACTAACGTTCAGTACTCCCCAGGTGCCCAGTGCTGGGACTGGAGACTATCAGGTCTTTGTCCTTGAAAGGGCAAATTGGAGACAGAGTAAGAATTTTAACAGTCCTGCCTAGGACTGCAAGTATAGGCAAGTGCCATGCCATGTGACAAGACTATGATTCTTTGCCAAAGGATGGAAGAGAGCAGAAGAGCGGAGAAGGGACTTATGGAGGAGGTCTCGGTAGCATAAAGGTTAAGGATGAGTGGAGGCTGGACTGCTAGACAAGACAGACCAGCTGGGACACTGCAGAGGACTCCCCGGAAAGCTGGAGCAATGCCAGCCAAATTGCCCACCTGCTCTCTTCCTGGCTGAATGCTCCTTGTCTGTGGCCTGAGAATAGCAGACTTTGAATTCTAAACCATGCAGTTCCAGCCCAGCTCAGTGCTATCATGTCCTGAGTGACCCGTGTCTGCAGGAGCGAAATCAATCAGATGCAAAAGGTTATTTACACGAGGGCTATCTTCCTGCCTCGGGCAGTCACCGGCTTCTTTTAAAGTCGCCAGAGCATGCGCTTAGAGTTTGAACCCAGAGAAGTTGAAAGCCAAGTACTTATTTAAATATTGATCAAGCTCAGCGCTTGAGAGAGGGCAAGAACAGCTGCATGTAGTGGGATTACATGTCCTCATCTACAATCCTGTCCAGAGTTTTAGTGGCCATTTTCCTGTTTGCTTCTTATTAGTGTGGAAGAGGCTTGGGGTAATGTCTTATAATACCTGTTCCTCTTCCCCAGATTCCTTGCTTTTTTTTTCCCTAGCTATATGACAGAATCAATGAAAAAGGGAAAAACAATAAAAGTCCAGCAGCAACAACGGGATTGGCAACGAAGGCTTCTTTTATGAACTTTTCTACTAACCAGCTTGGAAACAGTTTTTATCAGGAGTGTCGACTCAGCTAATCTCCAGTTGACATTTTCACATTGAAAATATTGATGTTTGACAATAATATTATTGCTTTTATTTTATTTTTTTAATCTTCAGGACCTTGAAGTCCTTCAGAGGTGTGAGATCAGTTGATATGAGTGTAAGTGTCAGAGTACAAGGCCAGTGTCGGGTCCTTTATCAAGAAGCAGCGTGCGCTGGGACTAGAGATGGAAGACCCTGGACGTCTTTTCTTGATACCCTGTTATTCTTCAGGCTCTGTATAAACAAGGAGCATTAGGAGGGTGGCCCAGGGCCTCTGGTGGTGATGGTTAGGGAGGGGACTTGCTTCTGATTCAGAGATTCGATGGCCCACCTTCTTGGGGGCCACCACATCTCTCATGTTCATGTAGACATCTTATCTTCTTGGGAAAAATAAAGCCAATACTCAAGGTACTTTCAGAAAAGTAGATGCACAATTTTATCTTTAAAGCTGCACTGATCATCTTGAACCTATTTTATGGTGAGCTATACAATGGAGAGAATTTGTATCTTGGGGTTGGGTCAGTGCTCAGTAATTAGGTTCAGCAAGATGGGGGGGGGGTGTCCCTTCACATTGCTGAGTATTGTACAAGTGACTAGGACTTTCTCAAAAAATAAAAATAAAAAAAAATTATGCCATTTATGCACCTGTGTGCATAAAAGCCTAGGGAACCGAGCCTGTAAAGCTTTGGACCGGAGTCCCATCCATCATCCCCCATGAATTAAGAGGGCTGCTGCTTTTAAAATAGTGCTTCCTATTGTAACAGACCCGGGTGCTATTACGTCCCGGGTGTGGTGGCTTTGGGCTGAGAACAACCCGAGCCTCCCTAGGGCCTGGCACTGCTCCCCTTAGGAGCCGACAGGCCAGCTCCTTCCTCCGGCGCCACCAGGGCGTGGAGGCCCCCAGGGCGAGCGGGCGCCGCCGCTAGGGTGCAACCCTGCCCTGGCCCGGCAGGTCCCGCTCCGTGCCCGCCGCGGGGAGGAAAGCCGAGGCGAGCGGCCGCCGCCCCGCGGAAGGAGGGGGCGGCGGAGCCGCAGCAGCTTCAGGTTTCCTCCTGGAGCCGGTGGCGGGCGCGGCCATGTGATGAGGCGGCGGCGGCGGCGGCGAGCCCGGCAGGCCGGAGGTGGGCAGGCGGGAACCGGGGGGCGCGGGGGCGGCCCCAGCGGTGGGCGCGGCGGGCGAGCGGGGAGCGGCGGCTCCGCCCCTCGGCGCGGCCAGCCGAGCGGAGGGGCGTGGGCAGCTGGGGACCGGCTTCCCCGCTCCGGGCGACGCTGGCCGGCGTGTCGCCCTCGGCAGGCCGCGGGGACAGCGCCTGGCCAGGGCTCCGGGCGCTCCCGGGCCACAGCTCCAGGTAAAAGAAAAAAAAAAAAAAAAAAAGGCTGATGGCGGGAGCCATCCCTTTCGTCTCCCCGCAGCCCCCGGCGAAGTTTGCCCACCTGAGTTCGCAGGGGACAAAGTTTCTCCAGGGTCCCCGAGGACGCAGGGGTCTGGAGAGGTGGCGAGAGGTTGCACCATGCAGGCTGGGCAGCCGGAGGGATGGGCGCCGCCTCCTGGTCTCTGGGGGTTGGCAACAAGTGCATGGCGCTGCCGGGTCGGAGGCGGTAGTTGCGGGAGCGCACCGGGGAGGAGGCGGCGGCCACCCCTCACCCCCTGGGGCACCGGGCTGGGAGGGGGCGGAGGGTGAGGGGGTTCAACCTCGGCTGGTCGCGAGTGGTGGAAATCAATGGCATGCGGGTGGTGGAGAAGGGAGCGCCTGGAGAGCCAGGGTCCCCTCTTCCCATCTGTGCTCCTGGCCGGGGTTCAGGTGCTTGGGGGAACCCCAGACTGCTGATCAGTCTCCAGCTCAGGACATTTATTTCTTGTGAAAACGGCTGCTGAGTTTACAAAAGCATCGATGGTTGGTTATCTTTTTTTGGGAGGGGCCTTTAGGATTGCGTGGGAATCCAATGCACTTGTTTCATGGGTTTTCGCTGGGATAATACTCTAGCGTGGGTGGTAGGGGTCACGGGTGGAGAAGGCATTCTCGCTGGTTGTCAGCCCTGTGGACACTGGGTGTTCAGACCACCCAGGAAACCCAGTTCTGGTTTCCCAGATACCAGTTAGGTTTCTAAGGGAGACTACTTTAGGAGCCCGCAGCGCCCGCCTATTGGTTACAGCTGGGTGGGCCCGAGGGAAGGGCAACATCTGTGTTTGCCCGCTCCTGGCTCCTTGACCCCTGCTGGAGTCCCAGTCTCTACACACGCCAAGTTTGTGGAGATGGACCACTGGTTCTGCACCAAGTAGTTATACATTTTTATAAAGAATAGATCCACTGCTTTTCTGTAGTGAGTCTTCTTCTGTTCCTAGGCCCTGAAGCTGTCTCGGTAAACGAAATCTTAGTCTCACAGCACAAACGAAATCCAAGGCTTGCCCTAGTTAGGTTCTGTGGGATCTACTTTGGACACGATAATCCAAGCGCTGATAACCTTGTCTGAGAAGGTTTCCGTACCTCTGTCTTGGGTTTTTTTAAATTTATTTTTATTTTTTATGTGAATGATGTTAAGACAAGTAGGTATTTGTCTACTCTTGATGAATAGTCGAGCTAACTCCGTTGGAGTATTTGAAGGAAGAGAATATTGCAAAAGGCTTTGGAAGTTGTACTCCCTGACAGCATTTCGATGTAATATTCCGATGTGGACTTCAGAGGCGATTCTGTGTAATTGTTTTGATTCCAGAACTTGTATCACACCTGATACTTAGTGGTTAGGGAAACTGAGGCACAGAACGAGTTCTTGGCTATGGGTCTCCTGGGAGTGTTCTGGCTAATGTGACATGAGACTGGAGGACAGAGAATCAGAGTTTGCCTGGCTCTTGACTGTGTTTTCTCTTATCAAGGCTGTACAGCCCGGCCAATGGTGAACAAGTTCTCTAACAGGTGTGTTACAGGACTTTCCTCTGAAGTGCCGTCTTTCCTCTGAGCAGTGAAGAAACGTTTAAAGGCACAGAAGGAAATCAGAGTGCGCAATGAAAGTTCTGTGAAATTTCATTAGCCCTTCTAGGGTTTCACTACATTTTTTTTTTTAAACCATGGGGGTACTTTGGAAAATTCTGAAATATTTTCTTATTGTGTCCTCACTGTGTTCTTGTAGTTACGACTTCCACTGGACAGATGTGCCTTAATACATGTGGCTCCCTTTCCATTAGTATGCCATGTGAGGAGAGAGAGAGAGAAAAAAGAAAACCTAAGTAGGTATTAAGTGATGGGATATACTATTACTTTAAGATTAAGCGTTTTGTTTAAAATTGGTATTCAGGCTGCCAGAGTTTATGGTCAAGTCCTGACTCCCAAGAAGAAAGATTCATAATGTAAATGTTGGAAGCTCCTTCTGTACTGGTAAATGGTTAGGAAGGAGCCAAATAGAGCCTAAACTGCTCTCAAAGTCGCAGCTGGCTGTAATTGTATTATGCTTTAGTGTCCACGGCAGTTAGGATGGCCAGGGTGTATGTAGATTTGGTTTCATTGCATTAGTACTTGTGTGACTTTCAATGGGACAGAGTAGCTTGGGGGTTCTTCTCCCAGCGACTCCAGGTAAGACTTGTCATGAAGAATTGGGTCATGCTGGGCAACGTCTGCGGAAGGTGCTAAATCAAGGTGTATATCTGAGAAATGCAGAGACTCAGGGAATTTTGCCATGTTAGAGTTGTACTAGAAACTTTATACTGCCCCGGAGGTTTGGGTCTGAATCTCTTGCTGAGGCAAAGCTGAGCTTAGAGATGTTTTTCTGGCTTAGCAGGGGCAGGGCAGGTATGTATAGGAGAGGGTTTTGTCTGGAGCAGATTATAATCTCTCATTCTATCCAGTTCTTTATACCTGGCTCCGCGGCTGTTCTAATGGTATTATTGAAAAGATGTCAAAACTCGGAGCATTGTTACTTGGACATTTTGTAAACTTCTACCACAGGCCTCATGTTCTGTGAGAACTTTCCTCCGTTTTCATCCCCTCAGCAAATCTGGGGGGTCGCTGCATGCCTGGTACTGCTCTTTGCTTTCCGTCCCTGGGTGGTTGGCTTCAGTGACCCTTGTGTGGCGTTCCTGTTTTTAGGATTGGTCCTATTTGCAGAACGGATTTTTGCTTGCTCTATAATCAAGACATCTGGCTGGGGAAATGAGTCTGTGTGGCGGTCCATCTTCTTAATGCACTCCCATTGTCTCCCCGAAATTTGATCTTTGATGCCGTTGTAATTGGCTTATTTGAGTTCTTATTGCTCCTGGATTTCTTCTCCCGGGTAAAGCAAGATAATGAGATCTGACATCATGTCTTTAATAAGAGGGAATGTGAAAAATATATAATTGAGTGTTGGTTATTTATTCCAGTGATGTTGGTTTTGACTATGCTGATCAAAAATACATTTCTAGTAATCTTTAGAGGTTCAGCCTCTAGTTTCAATCCAGTTACTAATAATGTGAGATTTGCTTTTAGTAGAAAGTTAACATAAAAATGATGTTCCTTGAAGATCAGAGGGCTGTGTGTGTATGTGAGTGTGTGTGTGTGTGTGTGTGTGTGTGTGTGTGTGTGTGTGTTTGGGGAGGGGGGAGGGCCACCAAAGCAGGCAGCAGGCAGCAGGCAGTTACTGAAGCTTTTCCAGTAGAGACCCTTCTAAGCCGTCAGGTGAGTCACATACTACCTCTGGCACGGGGCATGCTTCTTGTGACCACTAAGCCTGAGAAAAATACATAGTTGAAATGTTAGCATGCTTTTTACAGTCCCATCAAAAATGTATCCAGACATTTTCTTTCTTTCTTTTTTTTTAAATTTTATTTTATTTTTTGGTTTTTCAAGACAGAGTTTCCCAGTGTAGCTTTGCACCTTTCCTGGAACTCATTTGGTAGCCCAGGCTGGCCTCGAACTCACAGAGATCTGCCTGGCTCTGCCTCCCGAGTGCTGGGATTAAAGGCATGCGCCACCACCGCCTGGCTCCAGACATTTTCTTAACAAATAGATAAGGGCTAGTGAGATGGCTCAGAGGATAAAGTTGCTTGCTGCTGAACCAGACAACGTGAGTTTGTGCCTCAGAATCCACATGGTGGAAAGAGAGAGCCAACTCCTGAAAGTGGGCCTCTGACTGCCACACCTGAGCCAAGGCATAGAAACACACACAAAACAAACAAACAAACAAACAAACAAACAAACACATGTAATAAAAATTTAAAACTCAATATATACCATCAAGAGATTCTTAAAAATTACATTTATTTATTTATTTATTTACTTACTTACTTACTTACTTACTTACTTACTTACTTACTTCTTTATCTGAGTGTATGTATGTGGAGGTCAGTGGGAAGCTTTTAGTAATCAGTTCTTCCCTTCTAGCATGTGAGTTCTTAGGCCTGAATTTAGCTCATTAGGTTTGGGAGCAAGTACCTTAATCCACTGAGCCATCTAGTCAGCCCATGAGATATATTGACTACTTAAAAAAAGGTTAGCTTTTAAATTCATTTTACAACATTGGTAGTCATACCTATAGATTTTTGCTTATTCTTTTTTCTCTCATTTTATAATTTAAAGAATTCATATGTCATGAACTCTAATGAGGTGGTTTCAAGTGTGGACTTTGAAGCCACAGTGAGTTAGACAGGCCTGTTTCTGTCCTGGCTCTGTGACCTTTCTCTACCTCAGGCTTTCCATCTTTTGGAATGACAAGGACAGGGCATAATCCACAGTGGTAGAGCACTTTGCCCAGCGTGCATAAGACCCTGGGTTCAAGACCAGTACTGGGTTAAAAAAAAAAGTGACATCCGGATAACAGTAACGTGCCTCATTGGTTGTTGATGAGATAAGCTATGGTGTCACAAATTGGTGGTCATTACGTTGACAACAAATGGCAATGAAGTATTTCTAAAGAGTGGTACCATTAGAGGTGGAGCTTAGTGGTAGATAGAACACAAGCTTTGCATATGAGGCCCTGGGTTTGGTCCTCAGGCCCCACCTGCATGCCCAGCTTTAGCAGGCTTTCCAGCTGGAGAGGTCAGTGTGATCCAGGGCAAACTGCCCTTGCCTGGGAATCTAAGGCAGATATAGACCTCTTCAAAACGTCTCATCTGTGTGATCTTGGGCAAGTAGGAATCATTTCTGGTTTTTCTTCATCCAGAAAAAAAACAGAAAGGATGAGATTCCCGAACATTCTGTGCAGTCTTGAAATTTGCAAGTGACGAGAGTCTCAGTCCATTCAGCGTTTCTGGCTGCAATTCACAAGACCGGGCATGCGTTGTCTCCAGGCCAGAACTGTGGCTGCCGCAGTGGTCATACACATTTACAGTCACAAAGACTAAGGTTATCTTCCTGGACTTAGTCCCAAGAGATTGCAGACAAGGAAGTCTGGATCCCACGTGCGTGGGTCAGCTGGCTACCTGGTATCCTTGTGGGGTAGTGTGGCACTAAAAAGGAATGATAAGCAAGCTGATTGTTTCCTTGATATCATGGTACAGATAAATTCTGGGGCAAAGGAAGTCTCATGAAGGACTTCAGAGACATTTTCTCTGGGCTGTGTGATTCAGGCAAATGCTCCTTGGTTGCGGACGTCTGCCTTCCCCTGTAAGCACTCTGGCTTGCTGCCTGTACATCGTCACCTGGTTCTTTGTCAACTGTCCTCCTTTTCTTGCTCTGCCAACTTCGTGGTTTGCTGTATACCCAACTGCTAGGGTTTCAGAATGTCCAGGGTTCCCTCTGATGGATGGAATGATGGGCTGTTTATTTTGAGCTCCTCCGGCTGGATTTCAAATCCAGGTATTCTATTCATTGGGACCATTCCAGATGGACCTGACATCGTTTGAAAAAGAGGTCACTCCAACATAAGCTGGGTTTGCCACCTCCCTAGCTGTTTCTGGCATTCTTCATTCTACAAAGTCTATGGAAGGAGCAGTGCCTACCGCTTCCCGTGGTGGTGTTTCTATGCTGTCAACATGCCGGTCATCCTCCGTTGTTTCTTCTTGTGAACACTTGGCATCCACCAGCCATGCCTAATGACTGCTGTATTCACAGTTTGGCTTCCTTGGGTTCAGTGAACTGTGGGTTGGAAGTTAATCCTGCATCCAATCTGTACAGATTATCTCCTGGCTGTTATCACCTGCACAAAACTGGGTCACAAGTATTCGCATAGCATTGCCCTTGCATTGGTTATAAGAAGTTATCTAGAATGCAGGAAGTGCACAGGTTACCTGCAGATACTACAGCGGTGTGCATGAGCCTTAAGCATCTCGGGCTTTTAGGACTGTGAGGGTTAGGGAACTGGCAGCTCTTGGATACTAAGAGTTGATTCGATTTCTAGCTTGACTTTATTCATGGGAGGCCTCGTCTCCTCCTGAGAGACCACCTATTATAACCCTTGGTGCCCAGCTCAAACACAGTCTTTCTGAAGCTGCTTGTTAATGCAGTAGCCCTCAAGCTGCCTTTTTGTCTGAGTCCTTGTCACTCAATTGTGGTCTTTCTCACTGATCTCTTGCCACCAGGCACTGGGGCTACTGTGTGTTTCTCTGTGAGTCTCAGTGTTCCAAACTGACTATAAGACCAGTGGTGGCAGGGATCCTGATTTAGGCTTAAAGGACAGTGTACCTGTGCCATTTGATTAATTATTTTGCTAATAATGATCAGAAGTCCTTCTGGTCCTCATCATCTCTGTAAAGACTAGCAGTGGTGTGCTCCTGTGTACTGTGTATGGATTGCATTGCAAACCACTGGGATGCAGGGATGCAAGGACAAGGTTGCTCAGAAAGCAAGTAGATGGCTGTCCTGCTTGATGGACCAGGGCCACTCTGTGACCTCTAAAGAAGTTGCTTTCTATCAGGAGAAACAAATGGAGCTCTTGATGGACTCTGAATCTTTGATTGACAGACACCTGGAAGCTTCTGTCTGGTCTTTGAGCACACATTTCACCCACACTGCACACTCCCAAATGGCTAACCAGCTGTCCCGAGATACAGTGATAAGGAACTTCTAGGCGGTCAAGAGAGTCTGCTCTGTGGGAAGCTGAGGCTGCTGAACACCGAATGGTGTTCCATCAGTGTTTCCTTCGGCCAACTTCACCAGGCTTCTGCAGCATGCAGACCATTCCGAGCAAGTGATCTCGTAATGGCATTTTAAAAAACTGATAACATGTGTGGTTTTGAATTCTCTTGCTGTGCTGAATATTCCAATCTGCCACCTTCTTCTCAGAGTGCAGTTCTTGCTGATGACATCTGATGGAGAGCACAGCAGAACCACCGTTTCCTCAGCTCACAGGGAAGATCAACTATAGTTCAGACTTAGAGCCAGGCTGTCCAAGTTACCTAAATGGTTAGCCTCCGTTTGGATCTGTTTGTTATAAGGGCTTGGTAATCTAATCACACAGAGCTCTGGAAACAATGGCATTACAGCTGCAGTATTTGGGAGCAGAGCTGTTGATCCTTGACGGTTACAACCGTCTGGTAACTACAAAGCTCCTGTTAATGTGTGTTACAGCTGAGCCACACCTCGTTCAGAGACTCGCGGAAAGGTTGCCTTTTTAGTCTTCTGGGTAATACTTATCCCTCTTAGATTTATTTCCTTGCATATGACTGTTCTACTCTTCCCAAATTGGTTAGCGTGGTGATAAATTTATCACATTCACTACTGCATTCTTTTTTATTTTTTTTATTTTTTTCGAGACAGGGTTTCTCTGTAGCTTTTCGCCTTTCCTGGAACTCACTTGGTAACCCAGGCTGGCCTTGAACTCACAGAGATCCGCCTGGCTCTGCCTCCCGAGTGCTGGGATTAAAGGCGCCCACCGCCCAGCACACCACTGCGTTCTTTAGGATGCAGACCACAGCTATTTAGGCTAAGGTCTAGGTGGAATGAAATGGGTATCTCCACAGACTTCCTGAGATAGATGGTAAGCACTGTCCTCTGGTAGATGGGACTAATGGCCACTGTTTGTATCAGCACCCCATTGTTAATCTTCCTTCTTATCACAAGGATGTACACTGCATCCATTTTACCTCTCCCAAGTCTAACGTTGCCCCACCCAGGGACGTGGGGCCGATTCTCAAGTAACTTACTGTTGAGAGGCCTATTGGCTTCTTTCTCTTTGAAGTTCTTGTGTACCAGCCCCCTCCATGATCTCCAGAACCTTAGTCAGGAGCAACACGGAAGGAATGCCTTCTGCCTAGAATCTGTAGGCTCTGCCTTTGGTAATTGTAATGACAATGCTTACCTCCTGGATTGACTCTGGTTCTTTTCCACAGTTCCCCATAGATCTTCAACCCCTACGGTCTTACATATGCTAGGTGAGTGCTCTGTGTAACATCGAGTTATAGCCCCGCCCCATGAAGATACAGCCCCACCCCAAGGAGTTATAGCCCCGCCCCTTTCTCGCCTTTCTCATCAGAACATCGCCTCTCTCTGAATAAGACAAAGTCCAAGTAGACAGAGTTCACCTCGCTTCCTTGGTATTCTTCTACACCCTATCTGCGCGAAGCTCTGCCCTTGACCCTCGCTTATAAACTAAGATGAGATGAACATTTTGTTGAAAAAGTGCAGGGTTATTTGGGCCTCTGTCTGCCCTACCCAACTCTTTTTTTTTTTTTTTTTTTTTTTTTTTTTTTGCCAGAGCTGAGGACCAAACCCAGGGCCTTTTGCTTGCTAGGCAAGCACTCTACCACTGAGCTAAATCCCCAACCCCTCTGACCCAACTTTTCACACGGCTTCCTCATTTCTGTTCTTGAAAGTGGAGCAGGAAAAATAAAGTCATTCTTTAGTTTTGTTTTTGTTTACTTGTTTTAGACAAGTCTCTCTATGTAGCCCTGGCTGTCCTGGAACTCTCACTGTGTAGACCAGGCTGGCCTCGAACTCACAGAGATCCACTTGTCTCTGCTTCCCAAGTGCTGTTATCAAAGGTGTGTATCACTATCCCAACTCAAGTGATTCTTTTTATTGGTGTGAGCAGAAAGCTTGGGATCAGGAGGCCTGGCTCTCGGGTGCTCACTGGGCGTAATACCTTCTCAGGCTTCGCTAATGTCAGTCTCCTTTACAGTGGAAGATCTGTGGTCATTTTTATGAAGGGTTGCGATTCCTTATTTGAGACAAGGTCTCCAGTAGCTCAAACTGGCCTTGATCTCAGTAGGCGAAGCTGAAGATGAGCTTGAACTCCCAAGCCTTCTGCTTGTGCCCCGGGAGGATGTTTTAGGTGTGACTGAATTGTGAGTGGAATTTGGTGGAGGTGGATTCACATGGTGTGAGGCGGTGAAAACTGAGACCCAGGTGTACAACTGTGGCAGAGCCTGGTGGCTTTGCGCTTCAGAGAACCACTACCATGAGCAACCCGCTTAGCTCTTCAAAGCTGCTTTTCAGGACAGCCAGGATTTCAACTTGTCAAAAGTTCTCAGGAATGGAGTTCTGGAAGTTGCTTTTGCCTGGATGATCCCAGGCCCCCAGAGAATGAACAGGTTTCCTGTTCAAGGCCTGTTAACTAGGACTTTAGGAGAGAGAGAGAGAGAGAGAGAGAGAGAGAGAGAGAGAGAGAGAGAGAGTGTGTGTGTGTGTGTGTGTGTGTGTGTGTGTGTGTGTTTGTTGTAGATTGAACCCAGGGCCTCATGCACACAGAGTAAATGTTCTACCACTGAGCTATAGCCCCAGCTCCAAAACCAGGTTTGTTTTGTTTTTATGTATGTATGTATGTATGTATGTATGTATGTATGTATGTATGTATTCATTTATTTATTTATTTATTGTGGATGTGTATCAACCCCTGCATACATGCAGAGGCCCGAGGAAGATGTTAGGTGTTCTGTCCATTCTCTGCCATATTCCTTCCAGACAGAGCCTTTCTCTGAACCCGAGTCTGGGGTGACAAGTAGCAAGCCCCAGTGATCCTGCTGTTTCTGTCCTCCACAGCACCGGGGTTTATTGTGCTCTATGTGGATGTGGGAGACTTGAACCCAGGTCTTCTTGCTCATACAGCAAGTGCTCCTACACACTGTGTTTCTCTCAGCGGTGTGTTTCTTGTCATACCAAGTTGTTATGTGAGGTGCCCGTGGGATCACCAATAGGTTCAAATCTTGCTCATTGAAAACAAAACAGTGTGAAAGCATTCTTGATGCTTAGTTCAAAGGTCAGAATTTGGACAAAAATTTGGGCATTATGAGACAAAGCCTTCACATCCTTTCATTTTTAGCCTTCTTATCCAAATGTGTTAAAAATATTTGTAAAGATTTATTTATTTATTTTATGTATATGAGTGCTCTGTCTGCACATACACCTTTATGCCAGAAGAGGGCACCAGATCTCATTACAGATGGTTGTGAGCCGCCATGTGGGTGATGGGAATTAAACTCAGGACCTCTGGAAGAGCAGCCAGTGCTCTTAACCGCCCAGCCATCTCTTCAGCCCCGTATTAAAAATCTTAAAATGGGGACCTGAGGTTGCTTCACAATAGCATTGGACACCCCCAAACACTGGGTTATCTATGACTCCGCCACCCTGAACATGCCTGATTTCGTAAGAAAATTCCAGATTATCTTTGTGTTTTGCTTCCTTGTTTAACAGACACCATGCTGAGCTAGAGAAAATTCAGCTTCCCATGACCAGCTTATGGAGGCCTCGTCTTGGTAGACTACTAAGTGTTCTTTGGAGACTGCTTTATTAGAACAGGTTTTTGTTGTTGTTAATTATTTGATGTGTATGAGTAATTTGCCTCCATGTATGTATGTGCACCATGTGTGTGCCTGGTGCCCATGGAGGCCTGAGGAAGGCTGGGCTTCCTGGAACTGGAGTTAGACCGTTGTGAGCTGGTATGCAAGAACAGAACTCAGGTCCTCTGCAAGAGTTCTCCCTCCAGCCCCTAGAAGAGATTTTTAAATCTTAAAAAAAAAAAAAAAAGTATTTTGGAGCCAGGCGGTGGTGGCGCACGGCTTTAATCCAAGCACTTGGGAGGCAGAGGCAGGCAGATCTTTGTGAGTTTGAGGCCAGCCTGGTCTACTGAGCGAGTTTCAGGACAGCCAGGGCTACCCAGAGAAACCCTGTCTCAAAAAACTAACAACAAAAAATAGTACTATTTTGGTATATGTATATGCATTTATGTTTGTTTGTATGTATGCATGCATGTGTATGTATATGTACAGGCATGCACCGTGGTGTTTATGTGGAGGTCAGGGGACAACTTGCAGGAGTGGGTCTCTTCTTCCACCATGTGAATCCTGGGTTTTGAACTCAGGTCATCAGGCTTGGCGGTGAGTGAGTGCCTTTACCCAGTGAACCATCTCTCTGGTTTGAAGAGCCAGAGTTTCTTTTTCCTTCTGCAATCCTGGCAGGAATCTTTATTTTTATTAGCTATCATTCCACAGACATGGACACGCAGCAGGAGAAATAGGCAGCAGGCAGCTGTCAGGTGCAAATGAGTTTTGAAATAGTCCTGTTACTGTGAGTTGGGTTTGATCTGCAGGAGGAAGGTTTTAAAAAGATTTCCAGGCAGCGTATGCCACGGGTTGGGTCAGAACTGAAATTTGGATCGCATTCTTATGTGAGTCATGTTACCTCACTGGGCCCTGATGACATCATCTGCAATCCAAGGGTTTGGGACCATCCCATCCCACTGTGCATTCTACTCTCAGGTCACACCTCCCAACTGCCACCAGTGGTTGAAGGATAGAGAATGGTGGTTGAATTTAGGGCATCATGCTAGGCAAGCACTCTACCCTGGCTATATTCTTAGCCCCTCCCCCACTTTTTTTATCTTGAGGCAGGGTCTCATTAGCTGTCTAGATGGGCCTCAAAGTCACTTTGCAGCCCAGGCAGGTCTTGAACGTGCAATCTTCCTGTCTCAGCCTCCAGAACAGCTAGGATGGCAGGTCCATGCCACCAGGCCTGCCTGCATTTTTCAAGTTCTATGGAGGCAGGATGGTGCCTTAAGCCTCCTGTGGATTAACTAGCACGGTGCCTGATTCCCAGAGGCACCTAGACACCTGGCTGGCTGCATGCAGATGTTCAGGAGCTGGGTTTGAAGAGGTAGTCCAGTGTTGTATCTTCACAGGAGAGAAGGATGGTTGGTCTTCAGGGACGGCCCTGTCACAGCAGCTCATGACATTGTTGTCAGAGCCTTTCCTGAGCCGCCAGATGGAATGAGCCAGTACTAATCTAGGAATTATTTTAATTGAATTCTAAGGTGACTGGAGATAGATATTAATTTCTTTCTTTCTTTCTTTCTTTCTTTCTTTCTTTCTTCCTTCCTTCCTTCCTTCCTTCCTTCCTTCTTTCTTCCTTCTTTCTTTCTTCCTTCCTTCCTTCCTTCCTTCCTTCCTTCCTTCCTTCCTTCCTTCCTTCCTTCCTTCTTTCTTTCTTTCTTTCTTTCTTTCTTTCTTTCTTTCTTTCTTTCAGAGCTGAGGATCAAACCCAGGGCCTTGCACTTGCTAGGCAAGCACTCTACTATTGAGCTAAGTCCCCAACCCCTATAAATATCATTTTAGCAGCGGAACTTGATGTACCCCACTCTCCTTAGCTCTGGTAGAAAACATGCCCTGAAATCTATGGTACATTTTTTGATACATACTAGTTTTCAACTAAAGTGAGAACATTTATAATAGTTCATTCTCTTCCTTCTTTCTTTTTTTCTTTTTACCACCTTCAGCCCAATTTCCCTCTCAAAATGTGTGATCTTTCTTTTTATACAGGTTCTCACAGTGTAGCCCTGGCTGCCTGGAGCTCACTCTATAGAACAGGCTGGCCTTGAACTCATAGAGATCTTCCTGCCTCTGCCTCCCAAGTGCTGAGATTAAATGTGTGAGCCATCATGCCTGGCATAACAAATTTCTAAAACCTAGTTTATCATGTGGTTTTCTGGTGATTAATATAAAAGATGCCAAATTATACTTATAAGGAGCCAGGTTTTCAAGGCTGGCATCCCTTTACCCTTTAGGATACTCCAAGCTCAAGATGTTCTCTTTCATGGCTGCTTTAGACACCGGGCCAGGAACCTGTCATTGTTCTATTTGGGATTTGACTTGCTGAGGTTGGGGTAGGACTTCAGAACTCTCTAATCATCTGGAAGGGTCTTTCTAAAGCTTTTCTGCTCCAGGGAGTTTTTGTGGGGGTACTATTTGATTTTTGAGCCTTCACTGAATTTGGCCAATAATTATGTAGAGGGAGATGTTATGCTGGGTTCTGACAGAGCAGCAATAAGAGGCCTCCAGTTCACTCGGCTCTCAGTGCTGCTGAATTAACCATTGTGCTGCTGTTGTATAGACAGTGATGGGAGATGGTGTGTACAGGGTGCTTTCAGCAGCCTGAGTGAAGTAATTTGAAACCTTTTTTTTTCTGGAAGCCATGTCTGATAGACTAGGGATCAAATATTTTGCTTGGTTTTTTTGTTTTTTGTTTTGTTTTGTTTTTTTTTTTGCTTGTTTTTTCCTCCCTCAATCATGGTGTTGTCAATGTAATCTGTACTGTAAATATGTGGCAGCTTTGGTGACAGTAGGGAAACAAGAAAGGGTGTGGCACTGGACAGATGTCTCCAGGGCTGTGAGCAACTGCTGCTCTTACAGAGACCTGGAGTTCTGTTCCCAGCACCCATATCAGGTACCTCGCAACTTCCTGTTAACTCTATTCCAGGGGATCTCACACTCATTTCTGGCCTCTGTGGGCACCTGCACACATGTGCACATGCACTCACATAGGGGCGCACACACACACATACACACACACACACACACACACACACACACACACACACCAGAATACAACATTAAAGTAAACATAAAGAGCAGTGAAGACATGTTGTGAAAATCTGAGCTCATAAACGAAGCTGGAGGATCTCAGATGTTAGGATTCCAACACAAGCCATTGTTTTGTTCTGTTTTTCCTTAAGACACTTACACATGGTTCCTCGCTGCTCATACTTCAAAATGCTCAAAGTTGGGCTTGGGAATAAATGCAGTGGTTACAGTAGCTATTTGAGGAGGAGAAAAGTTTGGATATTATCAAACAGAATTATGTATAACAATTTAGTTTAGGGATTGTTGTAGCCCAGTGGTAGAGGGCTTGCTTAGCATATGCAAGGCCCTGCATTCATTCACTGGCTACACACACATAAACACACAAATGAAAGTCAAAACATAGACTCAACTAATTGAAGCTTGTTTTGACAATCTGCTTACTTATAATGGCTTTATGTCCTAAATTCATATGGAAGACTGGTGAGATGGCCCAGTGGAGGGCTGGGAGAGAGACTATATGGAAACATCTAGTTTTGTATTTTTCTGACCCCAAATACTTGAGAACACTATCAATTTTGCAGATTCTGGAGGTGTCTGATAAAGATCCTGGTGACCCTCTTGGTGTGTCAACAGTGAGCTGATGATTACGTTTTTTCCTTGTTGAGGGGCAGCTCTCCAGTCTGGGGCTAAGCACTCTGTTAGACTGAACAGCACCGAAGGCCACAGCTCACGCCAACAGTAAACAAGGGAAGGTCATGGGCCCTGCCCTATCTTGTCTTGGTGACCGTAAGGGGCATGGCTGTGCATACAGGGAGTACACTCTGCTTTCCATGTATTTTTGGGCACAGGGTGAGATGCATAGATTAGTATTTAAAGCAAAATCACACAGTCCTCCCGCGCCACAGTAAACAGCGTTGAACTTATGGAGCATTTAAAGTTGCACCAATTCTAGAAGATGCTGACGGAATGAATCACCGCCTCGTGTGTTGTTTTGACAGGAAGTGTATCACGTCTCAATAATTTCCTTAGCATTTTTTCCTGCCAGGTGCCTGTTTTCTTCTTGTTGGTAACTTATTCCTGTAGAATTCCAAATATGTGGTTGGCTTCCTGGACTGATAGCCTTTCGGGGTTCCTCTTCTCCCTTCTTCGGAGTGTGGTGATTTCTGTTTGTTTGCCCTGGAGAGCTATTTTGGACATGTCCAGTCAGGATGCCTTTGTCTGGAGAGAGGATCTTTAAGGAACTCAGCACGTAGGATTTTCCAAAGGGATTTGCAAACGTGGCCTTGGACAGATTATAGCTGAATTTACATGAAGCATTGTTCCCACAGATGAGGGATGGAGTTTGTTTTTCTATTATTGTATGTGTATATCCATATGTAACTAAGCAATAATTATTTTTTACAATGGGCATGAGATACCTTGAAATGAAACAAATTAGAAGCTGCCCTTTTCTTCTTTTACATTTATTTTGTTTATTTTTTGAGAATTTCATTTATCAATACTATATTTATATCATTTCTATCCTCCCTTTATCCCCTAATTTCTCCATGTCACCCCTCACTCTCTTTCAAATTCATGACCTCTTCTTTAATTTCTGTTGCCACATGCAACACACACACACTTACACACACACACACACACACACACACACACACACACAAATGTGGGCACACACATGCATAAAAATACAACCTGCTATGTTTAAGGCTGAGCTGACCACTTGGAATTGGATAACCTATTAGGGGGCTAGACCCTGGAGAAGACTGATTCTCTCTCTCTCAGCAGCCACTAATTGCCTGTAGCTCTTCACCTAGGGGTAGAGCCTTGTTAGAATTCCTCCATCCACATTGGAATGTCAGCCAGTATTGTCACTGTGCTGGTCTTATTTAGGTCACCATGTTGTTAAGATTTCACGGGTGCAGCTCCCTGTTGTGTGTAGAAGACACCATCTCTCAGCAGACATTCTGATCTCCTGGCTCTGACAATCTCCCCAGCTCCTCTTCAGAAAGGCTCCTTGAGCCTTGGGAGTAGGGGTTGAGTTGTAGAAGTATCAGATGGGGCTGGGTATCTCACGGTCAGTTGATTTCTACACTTTAACCAGGTACGGATTCCTGTGGTGGTCTCTGTTGCTGCAGAAAGAAGTTCCTCTAATGAGCAGTGAGAGCGACACTTGCCTGTGTATTTATGTTTGCAGGTATTTAGAATGCAGCTGGAATTACACTGGTTTCGGAAAGAGGCAATGGAAGGTCCTTTTCTAGTTTCCATGGCTTTGTCAACCACAGGTTGAATTCCCTACTGTTGAGTGGGAGTCCAATTAGGTAACTGCTGGTTACCCCTAAGAGGGAAAACCTCTATTGCACCCTTGGATATATCTTGTTATAGTGGTCATTGGTATGGTTCAGAAGCTTTACATATGGGTAAGACTTTTAATTATTTTTCTCCCCTGGCAGGTTGCATAGCACCTTCTGATGCTTTGATGGCTTAATCAGCAGGGAGGAGGCTTCCTGGTCAGCTCCAGCTCCATCTTCTACATGCATTAGACATAGGTTTTGAAAGAATCAAGAAACCATCTTTTTCTAAGTAAAGAAATTACATAGACACATGTAAAGATGCTTTTTGTCATTAATTCAGCAACTTGTGCAGTTGATGGGAATATTATATGTTTGCCTTTGAACATTTGAGTTTCTGAATTAGAAAAAAATATGTATCTGCAAATTCAAATAAGCTTCATGATAATAATAGACATTCTGTAAATTCTATTGACTTTATAATTGTGTGATTTAAATGTAGTTGTTTACTAACTACTTTCCTTCCTTGGCAGTATAATTTTTTGGTTTATATTTCCTGCATTTCCTTGTTTTTTCTTTCTTTCTTTTTTTTGGTGTATATGTGTGTGCCTGTGTATGTGTATGTGTGCATGTATATGTACATGCCTATGGAGGCCAGAGTTAGATGTTGGGTGTTTTTCTCAATTACTCCCCACTTTATTCTGTCTTGAATCTCCTGCTGGGACCTGTGCTCACTGATTTGGCTAGACTGACTGACCAACATGCTATAGGGATCCTCTTGTCTCTGCCTCGCCAGAGCTGGGACTGTGGGCACATGTTGCCACACTTGGCTTTTTTATGTGGGTTCTGTATACCTTAATCAGGTCCTCATACTTGAGCTAGAAGTACTGTTGCCACAGTCCCCCAAATGTCCTTTACTTCTTTACTCAATATAGAGTTATTGAAGAGTATTTTTGTCGTCGTTATTGTTGTGAGTCTAGGGATTGAACTTCCGGTTTTGTGCTAGTCAAGTACGTTGTCACATCTGTAGTGAATCATGCATTGTAAGGGCAAGTATACAACAGATAACTTCTGATGAAAAACAACAGGGTTTTCAACTTTCAGGAGCATTTGCTTCTTGTGATGTGTGGTTACGCGCTGTAGATTGTGAGCATGTGTCTATGAAAGCTAGCCCTGTTTAGTATATTTAGTGTATTGGCATCAGAATACCATTGAAGTAATAGGTTGGCCTCAGACTCACAGATATTTCTGCCTGGTACTGGTATTAAAGGTGTGTACCGTTGGCCAGGTGTGGTGGCGCACGCCTTTAATCCCAGCACTTGGGAGGCAGAGGCAGGAGGATCTCTGTGAGTTCGAGGCCAGCCTGGTCTACAGAGTGAGTTCCAGGATAGCTAGGGCTGTCTCAAAAAACAAAACAAAACAAAACAAAAAACAACAACAACAAAGGGTATGTGCCATGTTCAGGCTAAGGCTTGGATATTTCTATTGCCAAACAAATGGCTATTTAATGATCACTATTCTGTCTGTCTGTCTCAGAAAGCTCTTGTCATACAGGCTTGACTGGGCTGGAATTTGGGATCCTCCTGCTCTGCCCCCACTGAGTGCTTGTAGGTGTGCACCATCACATGCAGCACACATTCTGGTAGGTGTGCACCATCACATGCAGCATACATTCTATTTAAGTAGAGCTTTCCTTTTCATCACTGATATCAACAACCATTTAAAAAGTTCAAGGAAAAAAAGATGAAACTATGCTCTCTGTAAACGGAGCAGCTCAGGATCTACTCTGGGTCAGCCAGCCAGTTAAGGATTTATTCTCTAAAAGTCAGCATGGCAAATACTCATTTTTTAGTGTGCTGCATTGGTTTAAAATGCAGTTGGTCTCTCAAAATTAAACAGTAGGTTATGGGTGCAAATCAAGTGTAACTTTAGTTTTTTTTTCTTTGGGGGAAGGGCAGGGATAGTATCTCAGAGTGCACACACAGCTGAGAACTCGTTATGTAGCTAAAGCTGGACTTAAACTCCTGATCCTCTGGCCTCTACCTCTCAAGTTCTGGGATTACAGGCATGTGCTACCACCGTGGCTGGCTTAGTGTAATTTTAGATAAGTGTTTTGTATTCTTTGTTCCCTGATCGATGAAAGGGATACCACCAGCTCCTTAGCTAAAAATGCTAATTTGCTGATCAAGCCAGGATATAGATGGAAACATTGTGCAAAGTTTCAATGACATATGCATATACAAAGAGAAGCTGTAGCTGCCTTTGCAGTGAGTTATTCGAGGCATAGATTTCCTGTTGCTGTACATATGGGTGTGAGAGAACAGAGACGGTGGTGTGCTGGCTCCAGGCCAGACCCTGAGTCGCTTTGTTAATCTAACACTTCTGCATTCAGTGACGTGCGAGAAAACTGCAGAGCCAATTCAAATTAGGGGGAGAGAGTTAGAAAGAGGCCTGTTGTGTAAGGATCAGGGCTAATGAGCGGCTGTATTCTAGGACCGACTGGTTCTATGTTGAAGGTCACAAAGATGGTGTTCTTATGTTCTTCCACTACTTAGATTCAGCATAAGGCCACTTAGTTCCTCAAGCATTTTATTAGGGAAAATGACTTACTGTCAAAGACATTCGGTGTGAGCACATCCGTCATGTTTAGGAGGGTGGGGGTGGGGACAGTTAAACAGCCAGTGCTTACCTCCTTGTCCATTAATACATAGTTTCTGGGTGCTGGGCAGATGGCTTATTGGGTAAAGTGCTCACCGCATGAATGTGAGGAAGGCCAGACATGGTAGTGTGCATCTGTAAACCCAGTGCTCCTGGGAGGAGATGAGGAACAGAGGTAGGAGAATCCTGGAAGCTTGCAGGCCAGCTAGCCTGGTGTATGCAGAGTGAACAGACTGTCTCAGACAAGGGGAAGCCGAGCACTGCCACCCGAGGTGATCCTCTCACCTCCGAGTGCACATCATGGTATGTATGTGCCTGCACTCACACCCAGACGCAAGCACGTGCATATGTACACACACACACACACACACACACACACACGCACAGCATCCACACACAAACATGTACATACACAAATACATGTGTACACAAACATGTACACACACAAATGCATTCTAGCACAAACATGCACATATACACAAACATGTGTGCACACGCACAAACATTCATGTACACACATACACAAACATGCACACACACAGACACACACACACAAACGCATATGCATACTCATAAACATGCATGCACACACACAAACATGCATGCACACATGCACACAAACATTGGTTTCCTGCTCCCAAGCATTGGTCTTTTTTACACAAACTTGGTGACTGTAAGATGCCTTTCTCTTGGGTTAGTGACCTATAGAAAGGAAAGGGAAAGGAAACAATGTTTTTGCTCATGTCAATTCAATTTAGAAGCGTATCAGCTGCAGCAATGATACATTTTTTTCTATTTATTTGTTAGAAATTTTTAGAGTCAAGTGTACTTTGATTTTTCTGGAGCTTTAATTTCTGTTTCCTCCCTAGCAAGGCTGTGCTCCTCTAGTACCTAAAAAACAAAATCCAACACTAACCAAAAAAACAAAAAACAAAACAAAACAAAAAAACAAACAAAAAAAACCCAACCAACCAAAAGTAACCCAGACCCCCCCCCCCCTTCCTCTGTATCATCAGGAGAAGCATGGTGTCCTCCTGCTGGATGGGCTGTGAACATCTCCACAGCTGTGGAAACGGAAATGCAGTCATCCGTTCAGCAGTGGGATAGGAGCTCTGGAGTCTGATAGTAATAATGATAGCACTGGTCATTTATTGCTGGTTTTCCTTGGTTCGACTCTGGACCCTAATCTAGCGCTTCTGCATTCAGTACCATGCAAGAAAACGGCAGGGCTTTTATTCCTATGATGTTGCCTTTAATTCATGTAGGTATGTTAGCTTTAGTTCCCACGATGACCTTGGTTTGATGTATTGGTCTTTCAGATGAGGGAACCTGTGGAGTGGAGAGAGTGGGAAACACACTGTGGCTCAGCAGCTCATTTCCCATCTGTGGGTTCTAGCCCCCTTCTTCCTGTCAGTGTTCTGTGGAAGGGCTAGGACAGGGTTCTGCTCATCCTCATGCTCAAGAGACCTGAAGAGGACCAGCTCTGGTCAAATGGTCCCCGAAGTTTCCACCGAGGCTGCATTTGCAGATTTGTCTTCATGGGGAAGACATTCCTTCATCTTTGTCCTTGCTGCCGTCTTGGAGGGAAGATAACTGTCTTGGTTTGATGATCTGACTAATGTAGTTTTCTTAAATCGTCCTAGAAAAATTATACAAGTTAAAAAAAAAAAATCCCCCCTCCCCCCGGCAAATGGCCATTCAGTTGGTCAGTTATGACTTCTCCAAGTTCAAGGTGAATCTTTAGAGGAAAAGGCTTCTGATGAGGCATAATCCTGTAGATCCCAAACTCTGACCCCTCGGTACCTGTGTTACCATCACTTTTACGGACCCCAGGAGTCTGTTTGCTTGGTAAATACTTGGGACTTGAGCAAGATTTCTCCTTCAGCTCCTCCCACGGGTTTATCCTGTTCACCTCTGTTCCACTCTGCACACACTCATCATTGACCTCAATTCTGTCCCCTTGGGTCCTTCAGCTTCCCATGTCCTTCCCAAGGACAACCGCATGCCCCTTTCCCCGAGCTCCAGGGTGCAGAGAACAGGGTATGTGTTTTCTGCAGAGAATTTAGAGACACTTTAAAAACCAATATTAGTCTGTTTAGTCAGGATCCAGCAATGCCGTGGCTGGCTTCTAGAATTACTGCTCACAAAAGCAATCTTCCGGTTTAAGGCCTCAGCCATTGCAGGTGGTCCCTGTGGCATGGTGATGATATCTGTGGAAGCTTCCAATTAGCCCATTTTAAAGCGGGCCCCTTAGTACACGTTGTGACTGGCGTGGAATTTAAGTGTGACCACTCCCAGTTACACATTTGAGCCCTGTACATGTTATACGTGTTTGTTTTCAGAATGAATTCAGGGAGGTTTGGCATTTCACAGGCTCACCATGGGAACACAGTTTAGCTGTGTGTTCAAACATTTGGTGTGAAATAGGTAATGGCAGGAAGGACCACAGACAAAACTTGAATTAGTTTAAGTGTGCCACTCTGTGTGGCCGCTGGGGGATTCTGTATTTAAAATGCAGCACACTAAAACAGTAAGAGGTGTGATATGAGTTTCCTAATGAGCATTTTAAACTATAGGGATTCCCCTGACTTTGAATATCACTGTTCACATTGAAATTTACTTAAAAAACCTAAAAGTGTGTTTATTATGATTTTCGCCAGTTTCTTCCTGTAGCTTCAGCTGTGTTCCCCATAGTTCAGATGTCACCATTTCTCTGGGCTGCTATAATGGCTTCCTAATTCCAGCCCTCATTTCCAGGTCCCCCTCTGCCTCACGCTAGCTCTCTGCAAGCTCCTCTCCGCTGCCTTCAGGGCCACAGCTCTAAAATCCAGGGCAGGGCGTGCCAGCTGTCCACTGAGAATGCTTCACTGGCTGCATGGCCCTTGGTGCTGCGGCTGCTCTCTGGCCTGCATCCTGCCAAGCAGACCTCAGGCAGCTCAGCACACCCAACCTTTCTTCCTTTGCACTCCATTCTCCTTTGCACCCCATTATTCTCCTTTGCACCCCATTCTCCTTTGCACCCCATTCTCCTTCTCGCCTCTACTCCCTCTTCCCAGAGCTCCCGTTCTCCAGGACGCCCGCAGCCTCACCCACCATCTGTCCCTTTTGCTGGAGTAAGTGTGTGAATCAGCTTTCCCAGTGGCACTCACTGTGTGGTGTCACATCAGTGGTATCTGTGTTGCCTCCGTCTCGTGCCCACACCTAACTCAGACACTTGTGCAAATTGGGCTTTTTTCACCCCTGCTGTCTGCTCACACCGACAGCACAGAGTTCGGCTATCTGTGATGCTGTGTGTACTAGGCTCTGGGATCTAGAATGGTGTTTTCTGGCTCTAGAGAGGTGGATACAAACCAGCTGCTCTTTGAACCACCAGAGGAGGCCTGAAGGATGGAAACCCTGGTCATTGAGGCCATCTGAATTAGAATCTGGCAGGTGAGACCTGGCAATTTGCATTAGACCCTAATGGAATCGGTCATTTTTTTTTTTTTTTTTGCCTAGGAACCATTCAATGAAAAAGGCACAGTGAGCTGGGGCATGGTGGTGCACGCTTTTAATCCCAGCACTTAAGAGGCAGGTGTAGGTGAATCTCTGTGAGTTCGAGACCAGCCTGGTACACATAGAGTTCCAGGCCAGCCTGAGCTACAAAAGTGAGACCCTGTCTAAAAAATTAGAAATAAATAAATAAATAATCACAGTTGTTTCTGTTGCTTTCCCTCTCCCTATTATTAGCTTGCTTCTCTGTACAAGAGAGTCACTTTAGACACTGTGTAGAGTTCCTCTGTGTTATTTATTAAGCGGCACTGTTTACATGTGAGAGAAGCCATGAGGCACAACAAAACCCACTATAAGTTTATTGAGGGGAGGGAATAGAAAGGGTGTGCATAGGCCTGTGGAATGACCGTGCAGGAAGAGAGGGAAGGAATAGATGGAACCCACTTTTGTAGGTGTGTGTCGTGTCCCCTGCCCCACACATTCGAATATGGTTTACATAGCCACGACACACATGTGCATAGATTACTTGACCACACTGCTTGCAGATTACCTGATCACACAGTGCACTGATTACATTGACGTAAGGTCCTAGGATGACTAAGCATCTTGCTTGGTTACTACATGTGTGGTCATGTAGCTGGGAGAGTAGCTAGGAATTCTAACACTCTGTGTAAGAAAATATAGTTTGTCCATTTATAGTTAAAGGAGAGCCCTATTAACATCTCACTTAATCCCAGGTTTTCTGGGAGGTAGAATTTTTATCAAGATGAGTCACATTTTTTATCATCACGGAGGCTGGAACTCATAGATTTTAAGTAATTTACTCTGGGTCATGTTTTTAAAAGACATTTGTATAATAGATCATTAAGGTTTCTAATTGTCAGTAATTGTTTTAGATTGGGAAGTGATGGGATTTCTTCTCATGTTGTTTCGTTAGAAGGCAGTGAGGTACTTGGGCTGCTGAGATAGTCCAGCAGCTCTTGCCCCACAAGTCTGTCAACCTGAGCAGAGTCCCTCGAGCCCCAGTAAAGGTTGGAGGAGAGACCTGACCCACAGAGCTGTCCCTTAACCTACACACACACACACACACACACACACACACACACACACACACACACACCCCTGTGGCACGTGCAAGACCACACGTGTGTGTCATAAACACACAGTTATAGTAAATAAGTAAAAGGAAGGGAAAGGGGTTAGTTAGCGGCTCAGAGAGAAAATAGGGCAAGTGAATATGCAGTTTCTGTGAAGTTAACAGAGTCCAGGAATTTCGCCGCCAAAACAGTCAAGGAAGCAAGCAAACAAGCAACAACAACCTCATCTTATCCGATTTTAATTTTGAACCAGACTTACATGGTACTTTGACATGTGTGAGCGTTCCTCTGAACACATAGTAGAAATAGAGTCGGTGAGCTGTGTAAAGCCGTCTGGGGTGCTGTTATTACTGAAGAAATAATGCTGGGCTTAGGAAAGCTGCTTTGAGAAGATGAGCCGAAGCTCCAAGTCTTGTGACAGCGTGGGGCCCTCACCACCACCACCACAGCTGGTTTTGTTTTGTTTTTGTTTTTGTTTTTCTTTCCTGAGAAGCAGCAGAGGTTTAGGCTCCTGGGATGTGGATTCGTTTCTCCTGTCCTTCCCCAGGGACACACAGTCACCGGTTTAGATGTTGACGGCTGTCATCGCCGGGTTTCTCCCTGAACACCCACTTGCTGTCTGCATCCGATTCCATTCCGGTGCCGTTCTTGAGCGCTGGGGTGTGTGTCTGTGGGGAAGCTGGCTGTGATATGAGCTGGCACAAACGACATCCCAGACTCTGCCGAAATGACACCTGTCCAGTGTCTGTGTCTACTTGAGCGTCCTCCCTGGCCTGAGCTGTGGACATCCGTCTCTAAGCTGGAACACCCGCCCCCCCCATCCGTTCTTTGTTCTTACTGCTGCCCTCCAATTATTTGTTTTCTCAGAGGTGTATGTGTGTGTGTATGTGTTGTGTATGTGTTGTGTATGTGTTGTGTATGTGTTGTGTGTGTATGTGTTATGCGTGTGTATGTGTGTGTGTGTGTGTTGTGTATGTGTTGTGTTATATATGTTTATATGTTGTGTGTGTATGTGTTGTATGAGTGTGTTTATGTGTTGTGTGTGTATGTATTGTGTATGTGTTGTGTATGTGTTGTGTGTGTATGTGTTATGCGTGTGTATGTGTGTGTGTATGTGTTGTGTTATATATGTTTATATGTTGTGTGTGTATGTGTTGTATGAGTGTGTGTATGTGTTGTGTGTGTGTTTATGTGTTGTGTGTATGTTTATGTGTTGTGTGTGTATGTGTTGTGTGTATATGTGTTGTGTGCATGTATGTTGTGTGTTTGTGTGTGTTTATGTGTTGTGTGTGTGTATTTATGTGTTGTGTGTGTGGTGTATGTGTGTGTATGTGTTGTGTGTGTGTGTGTGTGTGTGTGTGTGTGTGTGTGTGGTGTGTCAAAGTCCTTGTTCCTGCTATTGGACCCTATACTTTGGGCTGGCCGGCCTAGTGAGCTTCTGGCTGATTTTTCCTTGTCTGTCTCTCATCTTGTCATAGGAATGCTGGGATTACAGATTCGTTTCACTTCATTCGGCTTTTTTCTTTCTTTCTTTTTTTTTTTTCCCCTGAGACAATGTTTCTCTGTGTAGTTTTGGTGCCTGTCCTGGATCTCGCTTTGTAGACCAGGCTGGCCTTGAACTCACAGAGATCTGCCTGGCTCCGCCTCCGACCTTAAACTTCTAATCCTTCAGCCTCCACCTCCTGAGTTCTGGGCTTACAAGGTGCACATATGTCACCACATCTGACTGAAGAGCCCTCACCTCTGCCATATTCTGTCCATACTGCTGTACCTGCAGGTCAGATTCTGCACGGACACCAGATAGCTCCATGCAAAGCGGAACTGATGGCTCCCTCCTTGGGCAGTCCCTCATCCGTTCTCCACTTGTGCGATGGGAGTTCAAGATCCTCAGCCCACCGTCCAAGGCTCTCCAGCACGTGACTGACCTCTGTAGCCTCCATTCGAGGGTTCACTGTAGTGCCTGCTGGCCCTGGCCCTTCCTCCTCCTCTGCTGTCTCTCTCTGCCGAAAACCATCCTTCTTGTGGCCCCTGGTCCTTGTGACAACACTCTACACTCTTGCTCTGGCAAGCTCCTGCTCTTTAAGATGTTTTTAAAATGATTGCCTCCTTTTGAAACTTTCCCGGCATGCCCCTCTTGAGTTAACTGGAGTACAGCTTAGGTTTCTTCAAAGAGACTTAGTTATAACATCTTCTCTTGCACAGCTGTCCAATCTTACAGACTTCTGGAGAACAGGGTGGATCACTCCTGAGATTATCCAAGCACCAGATTACTCCATCATCCCTCCCTGGGTCCCCGATGAGGTTCACTGGATGGTTGCCGCTGGCTCAGTGCTGGGCATTTTCATCCATCCAGCAAGAACAGGGAAAGGAGTGAGGAGGCCATTGCTTGTGCTGATATTTTGTTTGTGTTCCAACAAATAAAGCTTGCCTGAAGATCAGAGTGCAGAGCTAAGCCACTAGTTAGCCACAGAGGCCAGGCAGTGGTGGCACCTTTGACCCCAGTACTTGGGAGGCACATGCCTTTAATCCCAGAACTAGGGAGGAGGAAATAGGAAGTGATAGGGCTGGGTGGAAAGATGAATATAAGGCAGGTGGAGACAGGAGCTCAGCCCCCTTTCAGGCTGAGGAGTTGGCGAGGTAAGAGGTGGCTGTGGCTTGCTCCTTTGTCTCTCTGATCTTTCAGCATCCACCCTGATATTTGGCTCTGGGTTTTTATTATTAAGACCAATTAGCATTTGCGCTATAATTTGCCCGAGTTAGACAGTGGATGCACTATTCCTATTCACATCCCACCAGCTGTGACTGCATCATCCTCACAGATAACATCAGAGAAGGCAGTGTGCTGTAGTCTTTAGCTCAGCGCTGTCTAAACAAATATGATGTGAGTCATGTATGTCATCTCAAATTTTCAGGTGTGGCAGCACATGCCCCGTCATCTCAGCTCTTTGGGAGGCTGAGGCAAGAGGCTGACTTGAAATCCTGAGTTTGAGACCAGCTGTGACATACAGTGAGACCTCACCTCAAAAAAGAATAAACAAACCCCTTACAGTCTGAAATTTTCCAATAATGACATTAAAAAAAATAAGAGGTGAAAGTAAAATAATGAGCATATTTGGGACAATGTAGCTAAACTAGTATTACGTTAACATGTAAGACTGGCCATAGTCCAAGCTCTGTGGTCTTTGTGGCCGGTGGACACCATTCTGGACAGTGAAGCTTCAGTTGGTTGGCCATGAACCCAGATAAAGTGGAAGTCTCCTGCCACTCAAATAAAGGTGGGAATTGATGCCAGGGGAAAACCTGGGGCCACTGTCATCCCCCCTCTGGCCAGTCTCTGCTCCTACCTATCCCTGTTCAATCCGGTGCTTGGCACTACCATTATCTGCTCTGGTCTGCTATTCTCATTGGGTTGAACATCTCAAGACCAGAAGGACTGAGACACCCTTCTCTATTGTATTCCATGTTTTAATTTTTGGACAATGAGTTGAATGGGTGAAGTAGCTGAATGGAGATTTCAAATAAATATTAAAAGAGCTCAACCATTTTCATTATTTTCAGACGAAAGCTACAGAGCCCTCCATTACGTATTTAGGTGTGTATGTGTGGGGTCCTCTGCCCTATTTGTTAAACTTGCTGTCTACACATATTCAGGTGACATTTACACCCATTTGGGTGACATTCACATTCTGATGTAATGGGAGGTCCCCTGCTTCTACAGATGGTGTTTTGAAAAGTATAATGACCTGTATCTGGAGACATCCATGTTTCCCTGGAATTTCGAATCTTGTTTTCCTGGCAGTTGCTTGTGAACTGGGAGAGAGCAGGGTGGGGCTGTTTGCATGGAGCCCTTGTGCTGCTGAGACTTCTGGGGAAATGCTCTTTCCAGGAAATGTTATAAGTCTATTATGTCATAGAAGGGATGATATTTTATATCTGAAACACAGTATTACCAGAAGCCAACAGATGAGCCAAAGTTATCCATGAGTCCTGGGATGAAATGCAACCTGCACACAGCTTCGTGTTGTATTAAATGGCAGGCTGACTGCTCCCCAAACACGTTCAATCATGGAAGCCACAGACTATCCCAGTCTCTCGTCCCTGTCTTGCGTCTCCCACAGTCAGGCTGCCGAAGTCACAACTTTCCTGTGCTGGCTTCTGACATGTCATGGCTGTTTACAGAATAGGCAGGAGTGAGTGAGGGGCCAGGACTGCACCTCCAACTCAGGTTTCAAGCACTGGTTTCCCTCCCCTCACACCCCCTTTTGCTCCCTCCTGCAAACAGAAGCCTCTCTCTTCCTTCCCACCAGTGGCCCTTGAGATATGTGTCTCAGCCCGTGGGGTTGCAGTGACTTCAGCAGAGTTATATGACAAGCGCCATCATCACTGGCACCATTCCCATGACAATGGTGCTGTGAGCACACACGGGCCAGCCTCTTGCTAAAGGCCCTGTGCGTGCTACTCGCCTGTTCTTACAACTCCCTTATGCAATAGGCATGATGTTGATCCCCACTTTACATGTGTCGAAACAGGCTTATGCTAAGTGGCTTGCCTAGTCACAAGTTAATGAATTGTTAAACTGGATTAGCATCCGTGTGTGGAGCTACATCTCCAGCTTTTAGCCATTGTGTGGTCCTGCTCAGGGATATTGCATATGTAGTGTAACACACACACACACACACACACACACACACACACACACACACACACAGAGTAGTGGCAGAGTTGGGAAAGAAATGGAGAAGGTCATTGAGTGGGACTTAGGTGCTTGTGATCTTTAGGAGTCAAAAGGATGTGGATGGGAATAAAGATGACCTTCCTCCCCCCCCCCCCCCCGCTCCTTCTCTTTTGATATTTAGAGTCAGTCTCCCACTATATAGCTTGAAGTGGCCTCAAATTCATAGTCCCTCTGGGATGACAGATAGGCTCCATCATATCTGCAGGGTAGCAAGAACCCAGAAATCTCAGACTCATATATATTCAAAGTGTTAGGAGTGTTCACCGTGATGCCCTTTAGGATTATGTAAGCTAGAGCCAAAATGTAGTTCAACCCTCTTATTTTATGGAACTCAGACACATGAAAACCAGACGTCGAAAGCTCAGAAACAGCAAATTATTTGCCCGAAGACATGTTCCTAATGAGTAAAATGAAGTCAGCTGTGTGCTCCAGCCAACCTTCTCTGGTTCCGAGTTAATTTTATTTAGTTACACTCTTTTCAGCTTGACCTTTTAAGGCTCTGTAAGGAACCCTTGCTTGCTGTTTCTTTGAAATGTTTCTACTTGTTACCGACAGAGAAAGAACCTGGGAGATGCCAGAAGGGAGTATGTGCCTGTTTAAGGAGTAATAGCAGAGACGTCAAGAAGCTGGAAAGAAAGCTAGCTGTTCTGTGTTGCTCAGGGGGGTCCCAGAAGAGATGGCGGACACAGTGGAGAGGGAGAGAGAGAGAGAGAGAGAGAGAGAGAGAGAGAGAGAGAGAGAGAGAGATATGCATGGGTCTCTTGTGGTGTAGGGAAAGTGGGGCCAGCCCGTGGATATTTGGGGACCCTCTCCCTCCTCTGCTGTGGCCTCTGCAAGGGCCCCATTTCTCATTTTGACTGTCATGGTTCCATGGCTGTGGGAGTGGAGAGAAGGAGAAGGTCTGTTAAGCTCCCAGCAGGCTTCAGGGGGAGCATGTTCTCGAAAGCCCGAAAGAGGTTGTGAGTTAAATGGGTCTTTAGGCAGCTCCTTCCTGTGCCACCGCAGGGCTCTATAGGCCGCACTGTTGCTTAGATTGTGTTTTGGAGGAGGGGGCTGGTAGAGATGATGAAGGATGTTAAAAGTTCTCCCCCAAGCTACGCTTATTGTTGTTGCTTTATAAAATATTAACATGGAGAGCCTGATGCAGAGCAAACCGGTAGCCAGTGGGCTCTATGCCATTAAACATCTTCTCTAAACTGGTGATTTTCAGTGACTGTGTAACTTCATCCATTACTGTGCTCCTGGAGGGACTTCTTGCCTCTTCCTAACATTTTCCTTGTTTTATAATCTGGGAAGTGCATCCTGGAGTTTGTGGTTCAGTTCCTACTTGGGGAAAGGCAACCTCATTCTTTAACTGTGGCTGGAAATTGAAATCCGAGTCCACATTTAATGCTCTAACCACCTGGAGCCCCACCTCTCACTCTTCCGTCCATGATGTTCTGCGTCTCTGGCCTCTAGACCTGAGAACTCACGTTCCTATCCAGAGTTCCGTGCAGAGTGAGTGCGTGCTGAGGGTGCACTGTTGAGGCTTCAGAGAGGTGTGAGGTCTCCAGTGCTCTTCTGTGTTGTCTGAACTGTTCTCGGCTGACAGGGGGGCAGGGCTATAAATGACTGATACAATCTTCCCTCTCTGGCAGCTTATTCCCTACTTGAGATAACAGTAGCAGGAAGGAAGTAGAAATGTTAGCCAAGTCAGAAATCTCACCTGGAAGCTTGGCTGAGAATTCTGGAGTCCTCCATTCAGAGGGAAGGCTTACTCCTGGGGTCCCTGCAGGAGAGGAAGTGGCCTGGGTTTTAGGATCTGCTTGTGGAGTAGGGGAGGGGGGAGAGAGAGAGACAGAGAGAGAGAGAGAGACAGAGACATAGAGAAACAAAAACAGAGACAGACAGAGACAGATAGAGAGACAGAGAAGAGACAGTGGGGCAGGGAAGCAGGGCGGGAGAGAAAAAGGGGAATGGAATATGAGAATGAGATGTAAGGCCAGAGCTGGAAAGCCTGATCATTTGGGTCCAGGAGGAAACAGCATCTCGCACAGCTGGGCACAGCTGGGGCCACCATAAAAAAGTGGAAGGATTTTAGAGTCATGGTAAGCAATAAAGACTCTTTGTGGGTTTATGAAGGTCGTGAGGAAAGTGGTTGAACTGGAAATATCTGTCTCTGAGAAGGTCATTCATAAGTCCGTAAGTACTTGGTAATACTATTTGTGTGCATTAGAATCCATTAAAGCTGAAATCAGCCCCACTGCACCTCCCGAGCCTAGGAATGATCGCGGTCTCCATTTTAGAGATGGGAAACTGAGTTCTCCAGTGATCAGGTGATTTTTCAGGGTGGGCAGCAGTTTCATGGTGATGCCTCAGGGTGTAAGGGACCTACCTTCCCCCTTAGAGGAGCTGCTTCTGGGGGCGAGAGAAGTGTCATCCTCAGGAGGTACACCGCAGGGCCTTTCCACGCTTTGGATTCACTACCTGCCCAGGTGTGTAGCTATGGCCACCAGTAGCTCTCCGTTTACAGAGATGGAAACAAAGTTTCACCCGTCCACAGGCACACACCTTACTGGAGACAAGACCTGGGAGCCTTTGTTTCAGGGGGTGTGATTTTCTGGAGTTTGTCCTTTTTAGAACCCTTCACTCAGATGAACGGCAGCCTTTTCTACTTCCTGCCCCAGAACGTAATGGAATAGATTTTGGGTGTGCCCTGTCTACAGACTAAGATCTTCTGGACCGGGTGTACCAAAGCATGTGTTTTATCCTATTTTATGAAGGTGAATGAACTGTTAAGAATGAGTTAAAACTGGATACTAGGAATTTGAAAAAGTTAATTATGGAAAGTGGAATTGGGATTTCTCATCTTTTGGAGCTCTGATGTTAAATGTCTCCAGAGCCTCTCTTTAACTTCAGGATGCTCACAGTGTGCATGGTGTCCCGTGAGTGGGCCTTGCTTACGTCTCCAGTCCCTTATTCCTTCACCCTGTATTTTGTAAAGAGCTACAGGGGAGGGAGCTTAAATCCTGTCCACAGTCACGCTCTCATCCTCAGTGTATGTGAAGGAATGTCTGCCCTCCTGGTCCACCTCTGTCCTTCCCTTTAGCATGGCTGACTTCCATCTGTCTGTCAGGGCTCAGCATCTTGTCCAGTCTCTTCTGGGACGCCCCACTGCTCATACCCAGCCTCGGAACTGGGATTGGCATTTCTGACTCAGGCTCATCCTCTCAGGGTCCTTCTGTCTTGCCTCTATTTTCCAGGAAGATGTCACAGGGGTGGCAGTGCATGTGTGGTGTTTGGGGGACCCGGAATTGGTCCCCAATTGGTGGCATGGCTGGCTTGCTTATTGAAGCTGTAAGTTGCAGGGTGGCTTAGCCATAGTTTTTGCCTGCAAATGATATAAACGGACTTTGATTATTAAATTAACTGTTTAAGAAAGGACCCTGCTTAAGCGTGCTACCCACACGCCAGTCCTGGCTCAACTGGGGCAGGGAAAATCCCATGGCTTCTGTCAGGGTCATGGAATCCTACTTCCTGGCAAAGCTATACACAATGGAAGATTTCCCAGAGGGAAGGTCCAGGTATTAACAAAGGGAAAGGCCAGGTAAACAACACCCAATGAATGTCTGCTCTGGGGAACAAAAGAAAGAAGTGTGGCTGAGGCCCCAAAGGGACCAGCTCATACACAGAGAAGCATGGAGTCCTTTGCTCTGGGGGCCCTTGGGAGCCACTGAAGGATTTACAGGAGGCTGGAGGGTAGCCTAGGGCAGAATTATCAGGATGTGATCTTAGTCACAGCCTGCAGGGACCTGGAGTGGACTGGGGGGTGGGGATGTGGGGAGACCAGTAGGGGTGTCAGTGGGCAGCAAACGCAGAGACAGAAATCCAGAATTTCCACACGTCATTCGTAGATGAGAGATCTGGACTTCCTGACCCTGGGGAAAGTGTGGACTCTTGTCTCAGGTGTCCACAGTTGGGCCACCCCGTAAAATGCTGTTGAAATGAACTTATTGACATCCATCCAGACTTGGCCCAACCACAGTGTCCTTGCCAGCTACTGGCTGGCTTCTACCTTCTATGTGTCTGATAATTGTCTGACTTTGGTTCCCTGAGAGAAAAAGTTGAGGTGTGTAAAAGCACCCCTGTGCACAGTAATCCCGGCACACTCTTGCACTGACAGAGGCTGTGTGTTCTTCTGGTCCTTGGCATGCACTGGTGCAGGAATTAATTAGAACGCACTGTTGCTTGAATACTGATGTCCATCCAGTCCCATTGGGCCAGGAAACCCATCTCTATGAATCATGAACAGTATCTATACAGTGGCCTATTCACTTCAGTGCTAATTGTCACATTTGAATGGAGTTGGACAGCACGTGGAAAATAGGAGAGCAAACGCCTTCAACAAGGCTCTTTTCATGCATGGCCCTTACAGTGTGCCTGATTCTCCAGCTCTTGGACAAAGGTCTGTGTTTTCTCTCGGGGTTTTGTCATGTTTCCAGCTTGTACAATGAGGGGTTTGGCCTAATTATGGTTCACAGGTCAGCACATTTAACCCCAGGGAGGAGCCTTCCTTAAAGTGGCAGCTTTCAGCTTATTTTTAGTGACTTTTAATGAATTCGACTTAACATTGCATTTTTATCTCAAGAGATCATTTCATGATTGCACTTCGAAAGAGTGTCCCGTGTCATGTCATTTTGTCTTCACAGGCTAGTACAAGATGACCTTTGCTCTCTTAATCTAGTCTTCTGTTAATCTACTTTTTCACTGCTGGGGACTGAGCCCAAGGCCTGTGCACACCAGACAAGCATACCACCACAGAATCATACCTCTGATATTTCTAAAATTTTAAAGACAAGGTCGTCCCATCGAGCCCAGGCTAGCCTGTAACTCATAATCACTCTGTCTCATGAATGCTGGGTTACAAGCCTGTGTTACCACCCCACCTTCAGTGAGGTTTATAAGAAAATAGTTAGAACTGATGTGTCTGGACCTCAGAACCTAACAGATCCAGTTTCACTGTCCCTTTATTTGAGCTCATGGTGTCTGATGTGCAGGCACCCATTAACTCTCCAGAAAGCCTTCGAGCGGACAGAGAAAGCATCCCTCCCAAGACAGTACTTGCACACTGAGAAACAAAGTTGGGAGGCAGAGGTCACCAGGAGCCGGGGCTGACCTGAGCGGCTCTGTTTGTAGTTAGCTCTTCATTCTTGACCGCTAGGAGCTTTGAATTCATTTGTCTTTGTAAAATAACCATGATTTCCAAGGAAAATAGCCTTGTGAGCCAAATTCCTACTGGAGAACAGAGCTGAGAGGAGGTAGGCTGGGGGAGGTTTCTTGCGAAATGGCCAGGTGGTTTCCCTTCCTTGTCGTTTCCGTGCATCTTGTCTGTTGTAGTCAGAATGAGGTGGTGTTTCTGTTTCTAAAAGCCCCGTTTGGGATGTTCCCATCCCCTTTGGCTGCGGTGGACCTCTTCCCTCTTCCCCTTCTTTTTTTTTTTTTTTTTTTGGTTTTTTGAGACAGGGTTTCTCTGTGTAGCTTTGCACCTTCCCTGGATCTCGCTCTGTAGCCCAGGCTGGCCTCAAACTCACAAAGATCCACCTGGCTCTGCCTCCCGAGTGCTGGGATTAAAGGCGTGCGCCACCACCGCCCGCTCTTCTTCCCCTTCTTGATTGACATCTAGGCCAGGCCGGGATTCTGTTTCTCTGGTCGCCTTGTTCACCTCCCTACTAGGGTTCTAATCAAAAAGACTTAGCCACAGGAGGAATTTATGGGTGAAATACAGAATGTGTGTCTCACACGTCTGGGACAGCTCTTCATGTGCGCATGTCTCTCAGGCCACCAGCATCCGTAACCAACTCCTGGTTTCCTCGCCCAGCTCTGTACCACCCACTCCATCCCCATATCTGCTGGTGGCTGCTCCATGCTTTCCTCAGACTTCAAGCTTGGAGGGATGGCTCTCACTCCTTCTCCCGCCTTCCTTTACCAGTTGTCAGGGCATCTTACCAGCTGTCTGCAGCATCTATTCCAAATCCGACTACTTCTCACCATTGTCCTGACACGAGCGCTTCTCAGTGATTATTCTCTTTGGGTTGAGTGACAGACAGCAGTGGCCTCCAGCAAGTCCCCTGCTCTTGCCCTTGACCCCTCCCAGCCTGCCTGCTGCACCATAGTAGATCTGTGTTATCTCATGTCATTCCTCAGTTCAAAACCATAGATGGCTTCTCAGGTTCTGATGGAGGCCCAGGGCCTCAGGAGGACCTCTGAGGTCTTACAGGATTCACCGCCCACTCTTCTCTGTCCTCATCTTTCATTGCTCTCTCTCTCTCTGTTCTCTCTGCATCAGGTATCTGGCCTCCTTGAAGCTCTGTGCACGTGCTCATGCCACAGCCAGGCTTTCTAGAGCCTGACCTGCGCATCCGCACAACTTTCCCCTGCTGGCCTTCCTCAACAGCTGTGTTTAAAGATGTACCCACTTCTATCCTTGCAGTTGGAACTTTCTTTGGGCTGCCAACCAGCTCCCAAACAAAGGCATGGAGACTTAAGTATTAATTATAAATGCTTGGCCTTAGCTTAGGCTTGTCCCACTGTCTCTTTTAACTTAATTTAACCTGTTCCTTGTCATCTATGTTTTACCTGGGGCTTTTTACCTTTCTTTCATTCTGTAAGTCCTGCTGGCCCCTGGTGTCTTTCTGGTGTCTCTTTATCTTTCTTCCCCCGAGCCTAAATTCCTTCTTCTACTTACTCTCTCTGCCCCAAAGTGTAGTTGGTTGTTTTTTACTCTTTTGGCTCTTTACTCTTTGGGGGGCTCACCACCCAGCTCTCAAATAAATCACACGGAGTCTTATTCTTCCTATGAATGTCCGACTTTAGCTTGGCTTGTTTCTAGCTAGCTTTTCTTAACTTATCCGGTCTACTTTTTGCCTCTGGGCTTTTATCTTTGTTGTTTCCATATACCTTTCTTTACTTCTTACTCCATGGCTGGCTGGCTGTGTGGCTGGCCCCTGGCGTCCTCTCTCCTTGTCCTTTTATCACTCCTTGATCTTCTCTTCCCAGTTTTCTCCTCTTATTCATCCTCTCTGCTGGCCGGCCCCACCTGTCCTTTCTCCTGCCTTGCTATTGGTAAAACAGCAACACATCTTTACATAGTTAAACAAATATTCTGCAGCACACCCTAGCTTTTATTCCCTTCTACTGCCCTTCGATGTGGCATGACATTGGCTTTTTAGAGACGACTTATTGCCTATCAGTAAATTGCAAGCCTCTGAAATGCTGGGAGTTTTGTTTCTCTTGCTCAATGATATATTTAACATAAAACATCTCAACACCCAGCAGATGCCCGAAAGACTCTTGACGTTTTCTAAACAATCGCCATTGTCCTTTAGTCTTTGTCAAAGAATCTAATGATTGGACTTACTCTCTTAAGTCAGTTTTGCTAGGTGCAGAGACCAGTAAGGGGTCCTAGAGGAAGAATGTAATTGGACGATGAGATGAACAGTTTACCAAACAGAGCTAGGGGCTAAATTCCAGGATAAATGAAAGATGCCATCATCGGGACCATAAAGAGAGAAAGAAAGGGCCCAGAGATTTGCTAAGTACCTTCAGAGTATCAGTACTTCTCCAGGTGTCTTGCCTCCAGGGTTCCGTCTGATCCTTGTAATAGGTACTGTGAAGCAGGTGAGGGAGCACAAGGTCATAGAGTGAGTGGGCGTTTGAGCCAAGATTCAACCTCTAATGTCACAGTATTAGACTAGGCAAGGAGGAACTCATGGAGGTGATGGTTTGGAGCTGGATGAAATCTGTAGAGCTGGTCTTGGCTGAGGGAGGGTTTATGTGGGAAATGATGACCATGGGTCGTTTTTCATTAGAGGAATAAAGGGTGGAAACAGTGACTTTGAGTGTTGAGGGCTAATCCTGGCGTTGGTTTCCAGGATGGATAAAGGTGGAGTTACGTGCCCTTGATGGTCGCTTACCAGGCTTTTAGAATAGAGTTGGAGGTGGGAGGTGCATAGTGTGGCAGATTAGCAATCAGGATGCAGAAGTAAAAAGGGGAGAGGGGAACAGCATAACCACCACTTGGTGAATGGATGGGTGTGGGGAGGTGGGAGAAGACAGTCGGTGTGGGCTAGGATTATGAGCCCCAGAGGCCCAGGAGCCTTAGGCAAGCGCTCTACCCTAGCCTGTTAGTACATTTAATAAAACTAGGGGCCTTAGGAAAAGAGGACCAGTTTGGATCTGAGCAGTTAACAATGGCTGATAAAGTGATGTGAAGGGATTGGATTTTCTCCCCACAGAAGAGGAAACATCAAGGGGTGGAGGAGGAGGAGAGGGAGGAGGAGGAGAGGGAGGGGAGGAGGGGGAGGAGGAGGAGGTGCAGTGCTGAAAGGCAGTGAGGAAAAGGTGATAAATGGTGTGTGAGAATAGGAGGCGGATTCTCCCTATACTAAGGACTGGATACTGTAGCTCTTTGGCACAGCTTTGTAAAACAGATGCCGTGACACCATTTTTTACAGAAAAGGGGTTGAAAGTCTTGAAGCACATGGCTCCCAAAGGGCAGTCAAGATTGGTAATTTATTTTCCTTTTTGTGGTTGTTTAGTTTCTTAAAAACATTAAGAGATTGAAAGATTTAAGAATTAAAAATTTAAAACGTGTTAAATACAGCTTAACTATAAACTACATATTAAATATATAGTTACATTATTCTTTACTTTGCCATTTAAATTTGAAGTTGGAAACTGTTTATAAGTAACATGTTTAAACATTTTACAGATAAAATATGTGGTCCTCAAAATAAAACAACAGCAGTATTTTTGTTTGTTTGTTTGTTTTTCCAGACAGGGTTTCTCTGTGTAGCCCTGGCTGTCCTGGAACTTGCCCTGTAGACCAGGCTGGCCTCGAACTCACGGAGATCCTCCTGCCTCTGCCTCCCGAGTGCTGGGATTAAAAGTGTGCTCCACCACCACCCCAAAAGTGGTATTTTTAAAAGGCTGTAACATTTGTGCAACATTGATGGTTTTGCTATGTCTCTGTTTTTTTTCCTTCCTGTTTTGGTCTCCAACTGTAGCCTAGGCTGGCCCCAAACTCTGGTGCTCCTGCCTCTACCTCCCAAGTTCAGGGACTAGAGGTGAGTGACACCACATCCACTTCTGCATTTTTCTTGGTCATCATCCAAAATATTGTCAAAGTAAAATCGCATGTTACTCTGCAAATTGCCCAAGAATCCTTTGCTTTGATGTGTTAGTGGTGTTAATATAGTTTTAGATCTGAGAAATTTTTGTTTGTCAACTCAGAGAAATTATAAAAGACAACACATTTCTTTTGGTATATGGCCCCCTCTTTCAGTCTGGAACTCCTATATGAAGTAGGTTAAGTTTATTCTATATTTTGTTTTTCCTAATGGATCTCTATCTTTTTCACTTTCTCTGGTTTTGGCTCTTTTTTGGGGGGTAGGGTGGGGCTCATTTCTTAAGATTTAAAATCCAGTGCATACTAGTTGACTTTTCGTCACCTGTTTAATTCATTCGGTGAAAATTTAAACACTGTGTCTTTTTTCCTGAAGTCCCTCTTACATCTTGGTCATCTTGACATCATCTTTCTGGAGGGTAGCCTATTTCATTTTAAAAATGTCTTCACTGATTTTCAAAACATCTCTATTTCAATCTATCGATTTATAGACTGATTGGTTAATTTGTTATTGAATGCTTGGAAAGGACCAATTTTTACTATTTATGTTGTCTTTGGGGATGGAGAGTTTTGCTGAGTGTTTTATAATGTTACGTTGCGAGCCCATGTCCAATGAGATGTTAACTGTGGGGATCCTGGAATTCTGAGCTAGCCTCACATGTTCTTGTCATGTAGGACTATTTCATACGTTAATTTTTCAGCTAAAGCATCTGAGGAGACCCTCCCTCTCTTTCAGACTTAGAACTTAGGCTGGGAAAATGCTTTCTTTCCCTTCAGCTCACTGCCCTATTTTTTTCTAGCGTTATTGTTAATTGTTACTTGACTAAAGGTGTCACTGTGAGTGTGGCCCCATGCGGGACTTTCAGTTGTTACTCCGGGACTTTCAGTTGTTACTCCCAGTCACACACGAGTCAAGGTTCTCTCTCCTTCCTGAGGGCCTGTTAGAAGGGGATCTTCTGGTCTGTGGAAACCCATACAGGTCCTCAGGGGAAAGATTCTTAGTTGTAAACTTCACTTTTTCTGTGAGTGTTTATGGCTCTGGGAGAACCCTCTCACTATGTGGAAGAGTTCAATTTAAAGTAATTTTTGAAATAGTTTAGCTAGTGTTCCGACCAGTAAGGCCCCAAGGTTATTAAGGCAATAATACAGCAGAGAGGAGAGCCATAAAAACTCAATGAACCAGGGTGGGTGGGGGGGATGGATATCCTTTGTCATTTCAGCTCGTGTTTTCAGAATTTTTCCGGCATTTTAACCAACGTCTCCTCTGAGGTCACTGCTAGCAAGCAGTGCGTCTTTTTACTGTTCCTGAAATCATGGCCGTAGCTACTGTGAACCTCTTCCTATAGAATCTGGACTTTCTGGAGTCAGGGCCTTGTTTCCCTGACACTAGGATTTCTAGCTGAGTCTCAGAGAAGGAGGAAGTACCTCCCAGCAACAAATGGGACCCCCCTTGGGGAACAGATAGCTGATAGTATGGTGGGGTGGGGTTTGGGGTGCAGAGGTAAAAAGGAAGCAAGCCCCCCAAAGGCCTAATCTCTGAGCAGTTGATGAAGGTGTTGCTTTTGCAGTAGAAAATGATTTTTCTGTCCAGAGTGTGGGAGCATGACAGATGGATGGAATCACTGTTTTAAATTTTTTAATCTTTGTTTATTCTTTTAATATGGTTCAAAAGGTAAAGGTGAATTCTTTGAGTGCAGCATGGCCCCACCTCCCAACAGAGAAGTGGAGGGTGGCTGTGGTCTGTAACTGGTGCATTTGTTTGTAATAATAGATCACTCACTTGGTCTGAATTTTACTAGGCACCCTGGGAAGTGCCAATCATATCTGTGTTCTGCTGGTGCTAGGTAAGCTCTCATCTACAATGACATTTCTCCCACAAACGTGCAATCTACATTTATAAGACACGTAACCAGACAAGTTTGTGGCATGTGAGTTGGGCCACCCCTACCTCCCCACATACACATGTATGCATATCCTCAGGAAATTACACGTTTTCTGTAATTTAGTCAAGAGGCCCAATTGCCTCTTGACTAAGCTGCATCTCAAACTGTGCATCTTGCTTTTTTTTTTTTTTTCCTTTTGGGTTCCCATCTTTGAGTCATGGTATACCAATAGGGATAAAGCAAGATTTCATACCCATGAGGATCCATTATTCCGATAGGGATAAAGCAAGATTTCATACCCATGAGGATCCATTATCATATCAACCGTGATCATGTCACTCAGTTGACAATCGTATAGCAAAAAGTATGTGGCTGGAGAGATGGCTCGGTGGTTAAGAAAGCTTGCTGCTCTTTCCGAGGACCTGGTTCAGTTCCCAGCATCCACATGGTGGCTGACAACCATCTGTAACTCCAGTTCCAGGGGACCTGACACCCCCTTCTGGTCTTTGCTGGTACCAGACACACACATGGCACATATACATACACACAGGCAAACACTCATATACATAAAATAAAGATAATATATAGCAACTAGGAGACCAGATGGGAAAAAAGTTTGTGTTCATGTGTGTTTTAGGGTTTCTATTGGTGTGATGAAACACCATGACCAAAAGGCAAGTCCAGGAGGAAAGGGTTTATTTGGCTTACACTTCAGCACTGCTGTTCATCACTGAAGGAAATCAGGATGGGAACTCAAACAGGATCCCAGAGGCAGGAGCTGATGCAGAGGCCATGGAGGGGAGCTGCTTACTGGCTTGCTTCCCATGGCTTGCTCAACCCACCTTCTTATAGAACCCAGGACCAGCAGCCCAGGGATGGCACCACCCACCATGGGCTGGGCCCTCCCCATTGATCACTAATTGAGAAAATGTCTTATAGCTGGATCCCATGGAGGCATTTCTTCAGCTGAGGCTCCTTCCTCTGATGACTCTAGCTTGTGTCAAGTTGACACACAAAACCAGCCAGTACCATGTGTATGCATATGGATGTGTGTTCTGGGAGAGACCTGAGATGAAAATCAACAGGGTTAATACTGTGATGAGAAAGTACTGATCAGGCGTGGCCTGTTGGTCTGCTGTGCATGTATCTGCACACCCTGTTAAGTTTTGGGTTTTGTTTTCCAGAACACAGTGTTAGTTCAGTTCATGGTGTATGAAAATCTGCCTTGATTTGACATCTGTCCCCTTAGGCTCTGTAGAGCACAGCACTTGGTTCCTGTTCCTTCTCCCCGACCTCTTTTCTGCTCTGTCCCCTCCCTCTCCACACTGGGGACCAAATCTCGGAGCCTCAACGTAGGAGCTCAGTGTTGTGTGAGAAAGCACAGTGACATTCCAGTCATGAAAAACATGAGCTGAGGAGGGGGCATTTGGGTCCAAGGGTGTAGTATGAGTTGTTGCAGCAAAGAGGGGAAAGGCCCAAGTTCCACCTGCCTCGCAGTGCGTGTTTTGGAGCGTATCCAATGTTAAGACTCACCCACTTGTCCACATCAAGACCGCCTGGAAAGACAAAGCCTTTTTATTCGCTTTCCCTTGGTGTGGACTACTAACAAAGTGCTTCCATGACATACAATACAGCCATTCATCCTAATGGAATCCACGCAGGTTGAACATTTTTAAACAATAGTTTTGAAGTGTCACCTAAGAATAATATTGCTTTTCTATTCGACTTAAAATGAGTGCTGGGATTAAAGGTGTGTGCCATGGCCTGGCTCTATGCCATTTCTAATGTCCAGGGTATTTTTTTCCAGTGCTACAGATCAATGCTAATGCTAAGGCCTATATGCATGGTCACTCACCATTCTACCACCACACTATATACCCAGCCCTTCAGGTTGATTAAAAAAAAAAAAGCCTTTTTTGTTAGTTGAAATTTTCTTTGTACCTCATTGAAGCTCATAGTAGTCAATGGAAAGGGAAAACTCTTTGTTGTTGTTTTAATGTTAAATTTCAAAATTCATTGTTAGACTATGAAACCGTTTTTCTGTGGGTTCTAGGAACCTATGGTTAGTGGTTGATGTCTGTCTTATGCCTGCCTCTCCTGCTCTCTGCATCTTGGCCAGTAGCAAATTGTACACTGATTTCTGATTCTGGGATCAGAGAGTCACCTTAGAAACCCCCAGGTTCTGCAATTAGCTTGGTTACAAGGCTGTTCATTTTCTTTCTCAAATGTCTCCAAATTTTTTTCTATGCCATGGCTTTCATTCAGCACTTAAGTAATTCACCTGAGGAACAGCAGTGTCTCTGAAGGACATCAGTGTCTCTGAAGGACAGCAGTGTCTCTCTGAATGACACCAGTGTCTCTCTGAAGGACACTAGTGTCTCTCTGAAGGACATCAGTGTCTCTCTCTGAAGGACATCAGTGTCTCTCTGAAGGACATCAGTGTCTCTGAAGGACACCAGTGTCTCTCTGAAGGACATCAGTGTCTCTCTGAAGGACATAAGGGTCTCTTTCCTAGTTGTCCTGTCTTTGGTCTTTCTTTGCTTCCAATCCATCTGGCACCAGCCACAATAATGTTCCTTTAAAAACACAATTCTATCACATCTGTTACCTTAACCCGACCCCCTACAAGCTTGATATTTATGCTTCTTATGTGGCATTACCTTGGGGTTTCTGCAAAGTCTTTCTCCTGTTTGCCTTATACACATATTTCTTGTGGGCTCTGGAGGTCTTTGTAGCTCCAGAATAGGTCTTACTTTACGCTTCCAAGTGGTTGTGTCCATTTCGTATGCCTGCGGTCTCTCCCTTTCATGATCTCCTTGGCAAACCTAAGTGGTTCTCCACAGTGTGAGCTCTTGGGGTGAGGCAACTGCTGGTGTTGGGTTGATCTGGCATCACAGGCCACTTAACATCCTTGGTGCCAGAGTGCTGAAGGCCAGTAGCAAATTCTGTCCTCTGTCTCTTTCCATACATCACCACCTCAGTCATTTCTCAAGCCTTCCTATGTAGGCATGGCCCTACCTAAAAGCCATTACATTCTTTAAAACCCAGCCCAGGCTTCATGTTCTTGGGAGGCCATGCTTGGAATCTGTGGAGGCCCAAAGGGGTTTCCTAAGTGAGATCTGAGCTTGCTTTACACAGCAGGGCTGCATGAGGGAATGACTAGACCATGAGCGTGGTTGGTTACCAGGTGTGTGGAAGGGTCTACACTTGGCTGTGTGGTATGCTTTGATCTAGCGAAGGGGAGGTCTTTTATCCCGCCCCTTAGCATTGTTATAAAAAGCTCTTTTGAAGAGACAGAAGGGGCTGGTGGATTTTGATCCAGGTCCTCCCGAAGCTATCCTGTGTTTCTGTCTGTTTCATCTCTGCTATCTTTCTATCTACAAATTCCTTATACCCCTCTCCTCCTCATAGGAATCCTGTAAAGGTGGGAGCTGGCCTCCCACAGGAATCTCTGCTACTGATAGACCTGTGTGTGTTTGCTTTACTTTCTACAGTTTCCACACACACACTGGGGCTTCATCTTTCCCCTGTCTCACACAGCTGACATCTCCTCTAGAACAGCCTCATCACGGCATCTACTACATAATGGGCACCCAGTCCATACTTGTCAAGCAAGCGAGTGTTTATGGTATCCTCAGTGTTTGTCTATCCCTGTAGGTCGTTATTTGCCTATTTCACATGAGCATAGCCTTCCCTCCCAATCAATTGAAAGGCACTGAAAGGGAGAGACTTTATGCTTGTTTTATTAGTCAGTACAACTCACAGCAGTAATAAATAACTGCTCAACTAAACAGCTAGAAAGCAGTCACGTTTCTAAGCCTAAATCTCAACGCTTCTCAATTTTGCCGGAAGGTCATTTCTAAATGTGAAACCATTGCTCTAGAATTTCTCAGTGTGCATACTTCGTCCATTTGTTTTACGGTCTAGAAACGGATGTACCATTAGCAGTTCCAGTTAAAGGATCCCTTCACTTTTTATGGGTGAGGGGAAAGTACTCGGGTAGCCCTGTAATGATGTGGCATTGGATGGGGATAGGAAGCAAGAGGGTTGCCACACACAGCCACAACCTCAGCCTGAAGTGCAGCTGAGAGGCTCGGGGAGGTGTGGTGTCTCTCCACCTTCAGCCTTCAGCGTTGTTAATTTCTGAGAACTCATTCCTGGCTGACCGTGCTTGTAAGTAGCAGAGGATACCCCTTGAGTCCGTTCCCCACCTCCTCTCTCTGCCCCACTGTCCCTTCCCTCCAGTCCCGTCGGTGCCCTTTGGGTCAGTGTTGTAGAAATACAACTGAGGTAAGAGCTTGCCCCACTTGACGTCCCTTCGGTGGCTTCTTGCTGCTTCTTAACGGGATTTTCAACCAAAAGAATGTCAATGATCTCTTGGACCTCAAAATCTCAAATTAAGGAATTCCACAGGAGAAAACCAGTTTCATGATTTAGCTGTTACTTGGATTCTGCACATAAATAACATTCCTTACTTAGTTTACACATATTACTTCCTCAGAGGATTTGAAAATCTGCTGCTGTTTCAAAAATTCAAGTTTAGTTTTTTTTTTTTAAATCAGTTTATTTTATTTATGTGTATGAATGTTTTGCCTGCATATATGTCTGGGTACGATATGCATGCCTTGTGCCTACAGAGGTCAGAAGAAGGCATTGGCTCTCCTGGTTGTGAGCTGCTGTGTGGGTGTAGAGAGTGAAACCTGGGTCTTCTGGAAGAGCAGCAGGAACGGAGCTGGCTCTGCAGCCCCTCAAATTCATTCCCACAGGATGAAGCTTTGCTCCCACACAAAATGATTACACCAAATGTAGCAAGTGGTAAAGACATTCTAATAATGCTTGAAGTAATGACAAGGAACAGCACAGGGAAATGAGAGAGAGAGAGAAATAGTACATACGTGTATATATATGGGGAAAACAGATTAGGATGCGCAAGCATAAGCTCTGGTAAGATTGTTTTAATTGGAATTCTTGCTGAGACAATTACGCATTCCCAAGCACGTATTAGAAACCATAGGAGGACCTTTGTATATGCTGCTCAATTTATCTCCAGGCTGATTGCTTGCAAAACTATATTATTACTATCTTAACCAGGGGCTGGAGAGATGGCTCAGACACTGAACACTTGCTGTTCTCCCAAAGAACCTGAGTTCAGTTCCCAGTACCCATGTCAGATGGCTCGCAACCACTTGTAACTCCAGCTTCAAGGGATCTGATGCCCTCTCCTGGCCTCCACAGGCACTACACCCAGTGCCTCCCCACCCCCATACACACACACACACACACACACACACACACACACACACACACACACACACATGCCCCTTCTCTCTAGGGACTGGGGAGATGGCTCAGTGTTTAAGACCACTGGCTGATCTTCTAGAGGACCCGGGTTTGTTCCCCAGCACCCACATGGTGGCTTAAAACCTCTATAACTCCAGTTCTGGGAATCCTACACTCTGTTACGGCCTCTTCAGGCACTAGGTACACATACGGTGCACCACATATACATGCAGTGAAAACACTCATAAGATAAAACAAATCAATATTAAATAATACAATGAAAAAGCTCAAGCACAAAGGGCATTGATGCATCTTATCAACCGCATCCAGGCTTCCCATTTTCTTCCGTGAGTCAGCATGTGTTTCTAATGTCTCTGCTGTGTCATTTTGTTGCCTGTGAAGGTTCATATGCCCACTGTCATGTAAGACATTGAATGATTAGAGAACCTCAGCTGTGTTTTGCCTTCTGTAATCATCATTACCTTCCTACTCTTTTATCTCAACTGCTGTTTTTAACTCCCAGTAACCACCAATCTGTCCCCATCTGAATGACATTTTTCTTTTATAAAATGTTGTGTATAGAATTGTATGGCCGACCCCTTGTGGGGGTTGCCTTTTATTGCTCAGTATAACCTCCTGAAAATTTGAAAGTCTTATTTACATGACTATTGATCGTGTATCTGTGTGGAGGTCGTTATGGGGGCAAGAGGCATCAGACCCTCCTGCAGCTGGAGTTAGAGGGAGCTGTGAGCTGCCTGGCCTGGGCCCTGGAAATCGAATCCAGCCTCTCTGCTAGAGCTAGTGCTCCTGATTGTCCAGCCATTTCTCTAGCCTCACTTCCTGAAGTTTTATACATGCCACCACTTTCCTCCTTAGGATTGGTAGATAGTGTGTGATTGTTCCTTTGCATAGGTAGGTATTGGCCTAGGACTTCCCATGGAGGATGTTCAAGTCTTATAGAGATGGCATTCTATTAGCAGGTAACCCACGTGACTCCTCCCATATATTTTAACTCATCTCGAGATTACTTATAATACCTAAAAACATATCAGCATTAGGCAAATAATACTTCATTGTTTGGGGGAATAATGATGAGGAAAAAAAATCTGTGCAAGTGTAGTTTATATGCAACCATTATAAGCCCAACTGCATATTCAGTCTGTGTTTGGCGGGATGCATGAATGTGGGACCCAAGAGTGAGGAGGCTAACTGCATGTTTCTGTGCTGTATATATTGCTGTGATCTGAAACTGAACTATCATGCTGTTGAAGGACTTCTGGGATCATCTAGTTCTGAGGCTGTCACAAATAGGGCTGCTATGAAAGTATCCAGGTTCTTGTGTAAGTGTGGATTTTTCTCTCTCCCTGAGCGCACTTGCTGATAGCACTTCTGTGCTTGGGCTTTGGGAATCCCTGATGTTTCCCACAGTGCCTGTACCCGTTTGCATGCCACCAACAACGTGGCCTGGTTTGTCATTCATGTTGAATGACAGGTGCTGGTCTCACTGTGGTTTGAATTTGCAGGTCCCTAGTGGCTGATGATGTTGAGCATCTTGCCATGTGTTCATTGCCATCTGTGTACTCTCTGCAGTGAAATGTTAATCTCTGTCCTCTGTGTGTTTGCCGGTGAGGTTGTGTGAGAGTTCCTTGTCAGATCTGTGTTGGGCAAGTATTTCTCCCTAGCCTATACTACACACATTCAGTCTCCTGACATAAGCTTTCACAAAGCAAGAAATCAATTTTGATAGAATATATTCATGTCCTTTTTTCCAGTTCTAATGGTCCACTGAGAACCCAGTGTAAGCTTTAAACTCTTGCCAGAAAAATACATATAAACAAAAATTTCCATCTATTTCATGGAGTTCATGTCTCTATAAAGTCCGTCCGTAGGCCACCCAACACAAACTCATGGCTTAATTAACATATTCATTTCTAGAAATTCCACATTAGACCTCAGAAAAGGTCACCTTTCTTTTCACCGAAGTAAAAAGGGGGAGGTCCTTTAGCTTGTAAAATGAGAGTGAGCCAAAGCAAGCTGCCTAGCAAGGCTTCCCGTCACACTTAACTCACATGCCCTCTGTCAGGAATGTGCCGAGTGTCTTCTTTTTGTCCAGGTTGCTGCTTTGTAGATAGAACAGTTACAACAAATAAACCGACCTTTCTCCCTGACTCCAGACTTGGAGACATGAGCAAATGAATGCACTTGTGGCGGCGGCCCTGCCTGCCAGTTCAGTTGTAGCAGCCGGGCTTTGTGGGATTTGAATCGAGAGTAAGCAAAATGGGAAGGAGATGTTGGAGATGAGTCCTGTGTCGGATGTGGTGGGATCATTACTTATGCTCAAACAGCTGTCAGGATGGGGACTTTCAGTGAACTTACTAAGGCATCCCATCTGCCTTGAGGGGACAGCAGAGGAAGACCTGGGATATACATTGTTGGACAAGAAGGTGACATATAATAGGGAGTATTATTGATAGGTCCTTGTCAGAGAACCCTTCCCCTTACATCTCTTTCATATGTATGTATGTATTATGTATGTATGTATGTATGTATGTATGTATGTATGTATGTATGTATGTATTGTGTGTGTGTGTGAGTATGCATGTGTGCAAGCATGTGGGAGGCCAGTGATTGATGACGTGGGAATCTTTCTCTATTACTCTACTCATTTTTTTTTTTTTTTTTTGAGATAGACTCTCCCACTGATCTGCTAGATTATCTAGCCAGAAAGCCCTGGAGATTCCCCCAGTCTCCATCCCCACCCCTTAGCACAGGAATTATAGGCACACACTGCTGCTCTTGGTCTTACTGATGGGGATCCATACTCAGGTATTCATGCTTGTGTGGTATGCATTTTGCTGAATGACTCATCTCCTTAGCAACAATAACTCCATTCTGTCTGTCAAGACATAGTGGGTAACGTAGGGATGGATTCTGTTTAGATATAGGAGGTCACTTTTAGGGATAGATTCTGTATAGATATAGGAGGTCACTGCTGTTCCCTCTGGCTTCAGCCTCTTGAACTCTTTGTCTCTATCAAGCCTGTCTTCATATTGAACCCCCTTCTATCTGAGGACTACCTTGTCTCTTTATGCTGGCTCCCCACCATTACCTTCTGCCAGTCAACTAGTCCTATTTCTGATATCTTCCTGCCTCATCCTATCATCTGGACCAGGCCGTGACCACATTGGCAGGCATAGTGTATTACATGCTTTTATTGTCCCTCCCAAGACAACCTACAGAGGGCTTTACACATAGCCCATGACAATGAGTTGACCCTGAGCCTTCGAGAGGAACTTTGGAGACTTCTTGCTGAGGAGGGAACTGAAGTGTTGAAAGGTTGAGTCTTCCTCAGGATGCTCGGATGATAATTGAGCTCTGTGTTGACTATAAACAGTACATGGAGACTCACAGAATCAGTGAAAGTTCAGTAGATCTGGAAAAAGCTTTTAAAGGGCTTAATCGCTGTGTCTATGTGCAAATATATCCCGAGAAATACAAATGAGTGTGACAGGCTTGGCGGAACATTCTGTTAGCAGCCAACTCACGCTCCTCTTTGTACTTCATAAACATCCTCTAATGTAGGCTGCACTATTTCAGACTGACTGGCTCGGCTTCTTCCTCCCTGCCCCCACCACCCCCAGTAGTTTGCATTAATGAGATCCTAGTGAAGAGTTACTGTGTTGTTTCCTTTCTAACCTTCAGACATGTCCTCAGTGATTATGAAATAGTCGGACTTTTCTCTTATGGCTGCTGAGACTTGCATGACTCAGATCACTCGACTCTGAGACAGGTTTATGTAGTCAGCATTGTCTATTCAGTAGTAGCTTCATGCCTAAATGCCCTTTCCTTACGCATTTCCATTGTGCTGGCATCAAAGGCTGTCTCTGAACTTGGCCTCACAGCTCAGAGTGCACTGTCCTTCCCTTCTCCATTAGCGTCACAGTTGAGTTGGGTACCAGCTCTGCCGTTTGCTGTGGGATCTTATGCAAGCTACCATTTTTCATTTTTCATTTTGTGCTAACCCAGAGAGTGATCAGAGAATGGACTTGTGTGTGTGTGTGTGTGTGTGTGTGTGTGTGTGTGTGTGTGTGTGTGTAAGATTGAGGATGGTGCATGCTTATTTCTGCCAAAGCAATTGATTGTACATCACAAAATGTGCGCTGCCATATTAACTTTTACAGCATTGTTACGGCTGTCTTTTGGTTAGACACACTAACTTTTATTCCTTTTGCATTAAAATTACTATGGTTGAAGCGGCTGTCTTATGATTTTTCTGTTTTACTTGTTAGTGGGTCTGTGCCACCACATTCTCATTGATAAATAGCTTCATATATAAAACTTAAGCAGTTCCCCAATGATGGTTTTTCTCAACTTTATAAATAAAGTATGCCTTAAAGCCTTTCGAGTTTTAAATTGATTTATATTTTATTACACCACTTGCAAATCACAGCGACAAAAACCACATAAACTACCGAAAGCCTGTTGCTCTGTAGAATGTAATAGCTTGAATGGAGGGAGGGGGCAGAGGAGGAGTGGGGAGGGGGCCACCTACTGGGCATGTAATTTTGTTAAGTTTAGTGTAGAAGGTTTTCATGTTTAAGCTTTTGTTTCCTATATATTTTTCTTCAGGCTGCCATGTTTATGGAATATTTAGCCTAGGGCATGTTATATTGTTAGCTTTCTGAGTGTAGTTACTAATATTTATAGTAGTATATGCAATGGATTTTATAAAAGGAATGTAAGACATTGATTATTAACATGTTCAAAGACAAAATTAAATATCTAGCTTTGAGGGATATAGTGGTGCAGGCCTTCCTAGCAGCTTGAAGGCAGAAGTGGATGGATCTTTGTGAGTTTGAGGTCAGCCTGGTCTACATAGTGAAACTGTGTCTCAAAACAAACAGCAAACAAACAACACTCCCACCCCAAGAAATACCCACACCAAAACAATGAAGTCATGGCTTCACATCCATGAGTATTTCATTTGGAGGTACAAGAGTTAGGAACCTGGAATTTCATAAAATGAGGAACTGAATGTTTTTCCTTGCAAGTTAAATGTTATATTTACTTTCCTTCTTAACTTTACAAATTTAGCTTACTTAAAATGGTCTAATATTTTTTTTTAGAGTTAACTGGCAATCAAAGATTTTTGGATATTAGATAGTTGTTGTAATATAAACCTATTTTAGTTTCTCGTTAGTAACATTTGCTTCCCGTTTTGGAGACAAACTTAAGAAAAATGTTACGGACTACAGTCCAAACCATGCTTTGGTCTCTGTGAGAGTTTTGGAAATATTTTGGCATTTACTTTCCCAAAAAATGTTTTTAGAAATGTGATCTGATTTTTTTTCTTTTTAAAGGATTTGAACATGAACCATGTAGAGTAACAGGGGGGAGTCAGGCCTTGGGAACACGGCAGAAGCTGGAGCATGACATTTATACAGGGAGATGGTAAAGGCCAAATCCAGCTACAAGTGACCCAGCAAAACACAAACTTGTTTGATTACTAAACTTGGTGTACAAGAGTGGTTCTCAACCTGTGGGTTGTGACCCCTTTGAGGGTCGAACAACCCTTTCATGACGGTCACTTAGGACCATTGGAAAACACAGATATTTACATCATGATTCTTCACAGTAGCAAAATGACAGTTATGAAGTAGCAACGAAAATAATTTCAGGGTTGGGGGTCACCACAGCACAAGGAATCGTATTAAAGGGTCATAGCGTGGGGAAGGTTGAGATCCAGTGATGTAGAAGAAAACTCAGTAGAGTTTAGCCAGGCGAGATCAGGACTCAGATCCCCTCCCCGTGAACGTGGGGTTCATCTGAGGAAAACCCAAAGGAGAATAAACTTCGAAAATAATGATCCAGTTTGAAGTTTGGCAGTTGAATTGGGTGGATCATGTTTTTTTTTAAAATTAGTTTCTCTACCACTCAGTGAGTAAATGTCCATAGTTTTAGAAGGATTTGGAATGCAGTTGGGGACTCTATTACTTATTTCAATTTATGTGGTATCTTCTTCAGCTATGAAACACCTTTAAACCAGTTTCAGGGCTAGGGAGATGGTTCAGTGTGTAAAGCTCTTGCTGCCCAGGCATAAGGACGTGAGTTTGACTCCCCAGACCCCACATAATCCTAGAGCTCCTATTGGGAGATGGGAGGAACACACACACACACACACACACACACACACACACACACACACACACACGAGACCCTGACTTAAACAAGGTGGAAGGTGGGGGCCAGAACCTGAAGTTGTCCTCTGAACTCTGTATGTGCATCATGGTGTATGTGTGCAAACTTATTCCCACACACAAATGTTTGTACAATCACACACCACATACATGAAAAGATTAAAAACAAAATGGTTCCCAAGTCACCGTAACAAGAGCCAGACATTTAAGCTAATGCATTTACAAAATATTAAAACCTTCAAGGAAACCCAGGTTTTCAAAACTGATGTCACATATTTTGGTTTAAGATTATTTTACTTAAGGAGCCAAAGGAGGTTAATCTGGAAAATGCAATTAATGTTAATCAAAGTGACTTTTAAATTACTATACTAAAAACAGCAAGAGCTTGAGGTGGCAGAAATAAGATATGAGTTTCAAACAGAAGGTACAAAATCAGTAATGTGGTGTCTGGGCCTGGATGGTTCTGTTGAGATCAAAGGTGAGGCAGCTCTCTGTCTCCCTTAGCTTTATGTGGACTGACAAGTGAGATGTGGAGAAAGCAGGTCCTTCACAGTGCCAGGTGACTGTGGTGCACATCACCTGGGGTGCAGATCACATGCACCACCTCACCCTGGGTGCAGATCACATGCACCACCTCACCCTGGGTGCAGATCACATGCACCAGAGAATTGCATCTTAGAGTGTGCCTTACCCCCATCAGCCATATCCACTTAGACTAAGTGAAAATAAGCTGCTAGGAAGTCCTGACCAATGGGGAAGGGCCTGCTTTTTTAGAAGCAGATTTTCAAAATGCAAATATGTACTCTATTAAGAAAAAAAGAGTTAGCATGTACCACACTTAATAGATTTATGTGTTTACTTACACACCACACTAACACAATGGTGTGTCATTGGTTGTTTTTGGTCTTTGTCTCTTTGGAGGCCCACCACCCAGCTCCCAAATAAATCACACACAGAGGCTCATTTTTAATTATAAATGTCTGGCCTTAGCTTGGCTTGTTTTTAGCCAGCTTTTCTTATCTTAAATTATCCCGTGTATCTTTTGCCTCCAGGCTTTTATCTTTCTCTATTTCTTTATACCTTTCATTATTTCTTTATCCATGGCTTGATGGGTGGCTGGTCCCTGGTGTCCTCCTCTCTTCCTTTTCTTGTTCCTCAATCTTTCTTCCCAGATTTCTCCTTCTACTTATTTACTCTGCCTGCTAGCCCCACTTATCTTTTCTCTTGCCTTGCTATTGGCCATTCAGTTCTTTATTAGACCATCAGGTGTTTTGGACAGGCACAGTAACACAGCTTCACAGAGTTAAACAAATGCAACATAAACAAGAGTAACACACCTTAAAATAATATTCTACAACAATGGTGCATATTCTATGTAAAAATGGAAAAAGTTATAAGGATTAAACATGACAGTTAAGTTTCTGTATTAACCTTATTTATTCCCTAAAAATCATCAGTGTGAAATGTCAGCTGCATGCTCCGAGTCCTTGTTTCTCATTACTGTCTACTTTGAAATAGGTTTGGAGTGTTTGGTGACGAGAAGATAGTTCCCTGTGATATGGTGTTTGGCAAAGACTTTCTCTGCTCGCTGCCCTGAAACCGAGAGACTTAGGTTCCAGCCCCAGCCCCCCTCACCCCACCCCCATTCTTCGAGAGTCAGTAAAGAAATGCTCACCTTCCTTCCCTGATAGCTGTCTGTCCTTCTGCAAACTAACCAGGAGGTGTTGTATAAATCAAACAAAAGAAATGAGAAAGCTGGGAAATGCTTCTCTTGGAAGCTTTAAAAAATAGGTTAAGTCTATTGTTCTAAACATTTACAGAGCACAGATGTGAGGGCTACCATAAATGTGAACTTAAAGCGCACTTTGTACCGGAATCTCCAAACTGTGGGCATATATACAAACACTCCTTTTATTTTTGAGATCTTGATATAACTCCACCATTTCTCCCTTTCCTTTCCCTCCTCCAAACCCTCCCATATACCTCTTGCTCTTTTTCATTTCATGGTGTCTTTTTCCATTAATTGTTGTTACATATATATATAATTCCTAAATACAACCAACTCCTTCTGTATAATGTTACTTGTGTGTGTGTGTTTTCAGGGCTAACAGTGTGGTATTAGATAACCAGTTGGTGTGTTCTTCCCTGAGGAAGACTGTTTCTCCGACTCTCGGCATTCCTTGGTTGCCTGTAGTTCTTTGGGTGGGGCTGAGGCCTTTTGATCTTTCCCCTGCCCACCATGGGATGTCCTTTGCTGTTGTCCTCGTCAGCTCATGTTTAGGCAGTCATGTTGGTGAGACTCTATGATTGTAACTTCTGACATTCCTAGGAGACTCCGCAAACTCCCGGATCCTCGGGCTCTGTTAATCTTTCTAACCCTCTTTTGCAATGTTTCCTGAGCTTTAGGTGCAGGAGCTGCTTTATATATAGATGTATCCACTGGGACTGGGCTCCACAACTCTGCATTTTGATTGGTTGTGTCTTTCTGTCATGGTCTCTGTCGGTTTCGAGGGGAAGTTTCCTTGACAAAGGGTGAGGACTGCACTTGTCTCTGGGGGGAAGGACAAATGTTTAGAATGTTTTAGAGATCGTGCTGGTTTAGTGAAGTGGTGGTTGCAGGTTCTCCTCCAAGACCCATGACTTCACACCAACTCAGGGTTATTGTACCGTGGTGGTTGTCGCTGTAATTCATGGTGTCACAGCTAGATGGAATGGCTGTGGTGGCTTCCCTCCTTTGGGAGCTTACATGGCGCCTTCTGATGTCATGGGAGTTAGTTCTCAGAGGGCAGGCATTCAGGTCGGTTCCCACTCTGGGGCCTCTGAGCCCTGTGTCGGAAGTACATGGTGTTGACAGCATTAGGGACTTAACCTTCTACCTTCCGGGGGTAACCGAAGGGCAGCAGTTGTAGGCTGTGTGCTTTGGGGGTCTCTTAGACAGCTCTGACCAACAACCCCAAAGAGGGCTTCTCATGTCTGGTGTGGGGTGGTGGGGTCTCCACTCCACAGAGTGGGAGGAGAGGAAGATTAATCAGGTGGCATCCTAAGTCTATTGCATGTGCTAAGCAATATTTGACAAGATTACTATAAAGAATTAGTATTGGACAGCCGTGGTGGCATGGGAGGCAGAGATAGGTCCTTCAGTGGTCTTTGGCTCTTGAAGGGAGCATTGCCTAGCGAGAATATTTAGTTTAAACTGTATATGTGAATATATATACACAGACTTATGTGTATTATTGGCTTTTTTAGGTCAGTAGTATGATTCCTTATGAATTTTTCAGACATTCTCACTATTGTTTCGCCCTCCTCCTTCTATATTTACCTCCCTTGCTATTTTCCTAGTTAAAATTCCCCTCCCCCCACTTCCCTAACCAGATCTCTGGTACCCTGCTATTCTCCTCTCTATTGATGCCCCACATCCCCAGCATGGCAACTGTCCCTTTCTACTTCCTGGTTTCTGCAGGAAGGATATGTCCTCACATCTGAAGATTTGGAGTTAGGAGCCTTTGATGAGAGAGAACATGTGACTTTATCTTTAAGGGTCTGGGTTACCGCACTCAATATGATTTATATTCTAGTTCCATCCATTTACTGGGCTAGACCCTGGAGGAGGGAGGAGGTGGTTCAAATAATCCTTTTCAAGACATCCTCACTGTGACAACTACTGTCTATAACCTTTGGAATATATTTTCTTTTCCCACTTATTACAATACCACTTCTTTCTGGCGAGAACAGGTCATTTGAGTTTGTCCCCCCCCTCCCCCCCCCAAACAAAGCCTCAAACATAAACAGATACTTCCCACCTCAGAAAACCAAAAAGTTTGGACTACTTCTGTATTTGTAAGGAAAAATTATGTAGTACATGTTTAAGCTTAACAACTTTAAAAAGTAACGCTGCCACCAGGTAGCCCGTGGTAAAGGATTTTTACAGCTGCTTCCTGCGGAAGCTGTGATGATGTGGGTGCGTTGAAATGCTTCTGTGAAGTGAACCATTCTGACTGGCTACAGGGAGAGAGACCTCTGCTTGCTTCAAGTCCTTCATTATGGCAGCTCGCTCACAAATGACAAAGTGAATGACTCTCAGGTGCGACGCTTTGAAAGCTTCGTCAGGGCTGTGAAGATGGCTCCTATGGTTGTGAGGGTGGCTCATTTGGTCAGAGCAGTTGCTGTGCAAGCGTTAGGACCCGAGTTTGAATCCTCAGCGCTCACATAAAAAGCTAGGCATGGCCACCTGTGCCTGTAACCCCAGCACTGGAAGCTGGCACCGTGCAGATGCTGGGAGCTCTCTGGCCAGCCCAAAGGCAGGCTTCCCGTTCAGTAAGTGACCATCTTAAAGGGATAAAGTTGAGAGTGACAGAGGATGGCACTGGAAGTCTGCCTCTGGCCTCTGTGCGCCTGCACATACATGTGCATGCATTCTTACCCCCCTAGAACCAAAACAAACAACCGTCTGTGTCAGAGCCACTGTCTTATTCATGGTTTATTTTATTTTATTTTTGGTAAGGAAGCAATTTGCTTTCCACAATATAATTTTCACATTCTCACCAAAATGCTTTATGGATTTTTGGGTATATATGTATTTTTAAAACAGATTTAAAGTAGTCTGTGAGAGGCACAGAGGTCCTTGCACTCACAGATAGGCACCAGGGGAACTGGGAATGTTTAACACCCAGGATTGTCTCTTCCAAGGGAGGGAGATGTCTGACCTGTTTCCACTCAGAAGACTAGAGTGGATGTGGCTCATAGCTGGTGATCTCCTCGCCAAGACCTTCATCGTGAGCTTGGTTTTCCTTGTCTGTAGAACCCCTCTGTATGGAAGGTGCCACTGTACTTTGCAAAGAGTTTCAAGGTAGTCACGTGTTAAGCATTATCGCACACACAGAATTAATAATCACTAGGAAAAATTTCTCATTAAATTGTGCTGTGCTTAAATACACATAAAATAAACTCTTTGGTTCAGACGCTTGAAGTTTGAACCAACACTGGCTACTGAGTCATGTTGACATTGTGCTGGCCATAATGGTGGTATGCATGGGTGCGCATGCGCGCACACACACACACACACACACACACACACACACACACACACGCACGCACGCACACACGCTCTGTGTGTACATCCGTGTGTAGTATTCTTTGACATGTTCATGTATGTGTACAATGCATTTTTAATTTTGATTGTAATTACATCCATTCTTATTTCTTCCCATTCCTTTTGGACCACTTTTTTTTGTTGTTGTATTTTATGAACAGACAAAATCCAGTCAGATGCTGTGATGTAGTCCTGTAATCAAGTCAAGAGGATGAGTTCAAGGCCAGCCTGGCTTATAACTAAGACTCTGTCTTTAAAAAATAAAACAAAAAACAAAAAACAAAAAACAAGGACTGGGAATATAGTTCTGTGTCAGAGTGCTTGCCTAGAATTGATGCCCAAAGCCTTGAATTTGATCCTTGTTTAAAAAAAAAAAAATCTTGAAAATACGAGCTGAGTTTTGGAAAAAAAATTTTTAAAAAATATTTCTTTCACTTTTTGATATTCTAATTATGCCATTTACCCCTTCCTCTTCCTCCCTCAAAACTGTCCCATATACCCCTCCCTGTCCTCATTCAAATTAATGACCTTTTCCCCCATTAAATTGTGTTACATACATATGTTTTCCTAAGTACATAAATACAACCTGCTCAGACTATATACTGTCGCTTTTTTTTTTTTTTTGGTTTTTGTTTGTTTGTTTGTTTGTTTTTGTTTTTGTTTTTGAGACAGGATCCTTCTATGTATCCCTGGCTGTCCTAGAACTCACTATGTAGATCAGTCTGGCCTTGAACTCACAGAGATCTGTCTACTCCTGCTTCCCGAGTGCTGAGATTAAAGGTCTGCGCCTCTCTTCCTGGCTTGTATACTGCTACTCATCTGTGTGTATTCAAGGCTGACTATTTGATATTGCATAACCACTTGGTGTACTCCCTAGTTCTGATCCCAGTCCTTAGTTGCCTGTAGTTCTTTGTGAAGGGGAAGATACCTTTATTTTATCTAAGCATGTGGTAAAACCTCCACCCCATTTAATTTATTTTGATATATGGGTCTGAAACAGTTTTACTCATGAGGAAATACATTTTAGGTTTTTTTCTTTATTGTTTATGCTATTTAAATCACTTCATCGCCACGACAGTGCATTTCTTTTGATTTTAAGTAGAAATCTAGCTTTTACTAGAGGTTTTAAGTAGAGGTTGCATGTGGCCTGACCGTGAACACTACAAGGTGAAGATCCGCTGCTCTCCTGGTGCACGGCAGACATAGTGAAAGTCAGGGTCAGCACTAGTGCGCATGAATTCAGCTTTCAAAGTGCCATCTTGATAATTTGGAATTTGGCCGGGCTGTGGTGGTGCACGCCTTTAATCACAGCAGTTGGGAGGCAGTGGTAGGTGGATCTCTGAGTTCAAGGCCAGCCTGGTCTACAGAATGACAGCCAGGGCTATGCAGAGAAACCCTGTCTCAGAAAGATTCTCATCCAGGAGCCCACTCCAGTGGGTTCAAGTGGCACAGGGCATGGTGTGTTGAGAAGAGAGAACAGAGTTGAGCAGCTCCCTCTTGTCAGGCCCTTGGCTTGCCCCCCACCACAGTGGTTGTCTCTCAAGATGACGCATGTGATTTGTGACCCGAGAGGTTTCTATGCTAGAATGTATATGAAGCATTAGGACATTTAGTTTAGACAAAGAAGTAAATAAAAACAGAGCTTTTCATATTCTTCCTTGCCAAGTATATCCTCTGGGAATTGGTATATTAAATGTCACCATTCACATTGCAAAGTGCCCGCCTTCCGAGAGCTCCCTGGAGTTGTACAGTGGGGCCCAAAGCCCAGAGCCAGGCAAACAGAACCTAGAGATGGCAGTGGGGATCGGTGCAGCTTCGGGGTGGGGAAGATAGTGATGAGGCCCCTTGTCTGTCCCAGTCAGAATTTCCGTGTCATCCATTCTGTACTTTGCCCAACTTTTAGCGGTCTTTGTTCAGCTGAAGCTCCTGGGTGCTGGACCACTTGCCCTCTGCTTTGGTGAACCATAGCAGAGGGTCAGTGAGTGATGGTGGGTCTTTTAATCAGAAAGCCAGCTTCTTCTAGGTGCTACTTTGCGACTTTTTATTCAGTGTGTACACGTACGTGTGTGTGTGTGTGTGTGTGTGTGTGTGTGTGTGTGTGCAAGCACACATGTGCACGTGCATGCGTGTGTGTACAGCTTGGGAGTTGTACATTATCCATTATTATTATTCTCCATTACCATTATCCATTGCAGGACAGTTTTCATTGTGCAAACCCTTAAACTCGGCATCTAATAAAGTCCATTAAACAAAATGGTCTCCCTTTCTTCCTGATGGAAACCACCTTTGACTCTCTCAGTCCCTTATTACTGGAACCACACGGCACTGCTCTTTCTGTCTGGCTCATATCAATAAGGACATGCTGCTGGGAGTCACCCAGGCTGTGTGGCATGTGTTCTTTCCTTTTTTCAGGTGGAATGACATTCCATTGTATGGACACGCCACATTTCATTTGCCTACCTATCTGCTCTCTACACCTGCGTGCTCTAGTTTTAAAGAGGTAGGCACAGGCAGATGGAGGTCATGCAGCTGGTACAGAAGTTGGTTAGCTTGCCGGTGGGCTGCACGCCACTGTGATTGTGTGGTCGGACTCTTTGGCCTCTGTATCAGAGGCAAGAATGGTCTTATGCTGTCTGTGTTATCTGGGCAAAAGTAGATTAAGACCTATAGCAGCCTGTGAGAGAATGGTGAATTACGAGCAAGCTTTCCTAATGCTTATGTTGCCCCTCTGTGGCTAGTGGAAATATTCTGGGATAGTCAGTGGAGAGTCTGAAGTGATGGGATTTCCTTACATGTGGAAACTAATCTGAAAGAATAAAAGTGAGACTATATATGTATGTATGCATGCATCTACATCATGTCTGTGTCATCACACACATAATTTGAATATTTATTTTTATTTTGCCTCAGGTACATACTGTATGTAACTTACTATGCCTTTGTGTTATGGTAAGATATATATAATTTATCATTTGGACCATTTTGAGGATGTGGTTCAGCTGCATTTAGTACATTTGCACTGTATAATATCACCATCATCCATCTTCCCAAATAAAAGTTGTGTATCTGTTGAACAGTAATTCCAGGTCTTGGTAACTTACTTTCTGTCGCTATGAATTTCCCTATTTGGGGACCTTGTGGAAGTGGAGTGAGAATGGTTTTTTATTTTGTGATTGGCTTCCTTTTCTTCATACCACATCTTTCAGTCTTGTTCATGTTGTAGCACGAGAAGAATATTATTCCACTGCATATGTCTGCTGCATTTGGATTGTCCCTCGACAGGCTACTGGGTGCTCAGGTTGCTTCCCCACTTTGGCTCTTGAGGATAGGACTGCCGAGTCCATTGAGTCCATTTCCAGTTCTTTTCTGTACATACTTAGATGTCAAATCACTGATCATATGTTGAAGTTTTTGAAGGGCTGCCATTCTGTTTCCTTAGAGAAAATAATTTTATATAAGAAAATGTTTTTTTTCTTTCTTTTATTTTTTTATTTTTTTCGAGACAGGGTTTCTCTGTGTAGCTTTGGAGCCTGTCCTGGCACTCACTCTGTAGACCAGGCTGGCCTTGAACTCACAGAGATCCACCTGCCTCTGCCTCCCAAGTGCTGGGATTAAAGGTGTGCGCCACCACCGCCCGGCGAGAATGTTTCTTTCCTATATTCTTTTTTTTTTTTTTTTTTTTTTTGAGACAGGGTTTCTCTGTGTAGCTTTGCCCCTTTTCTGGAACTCACCCTGTAGCCCAGGCTGGCTTCGAACTCACAGAGATCCACCTGCCTCTGCCTCCCGAGTGCTGGGATTAAAGGTGTGCATCACCACCAACTAGCCCCTATGTTTATTTTTAAAGGGGTGTTGGGAATGGATTCTAGGCCTTGGTGTAGGCTAGGCAAGCACTCTACCTCTGATCTATCCCTAGGATATATATATATATCCTAGGTTTCTTAAGTATTGTACTCCATCCTCCATAGTGTTGATACTGGAATGTGGGCCACAGAGGACTCTGAGGGCGGGTGATAGGCTTCCCACCCTGACACTTTTTGTATTGTTTCCCTTACAGATGCAGGAGCCATGGAGCTGAGCTGCGGTGAAGTGCCTCTTTACGTAAGTCCCTAAGCATTGGGCTTTAGGTCCAAGGGGCCCTTTCCTAACTGGAAACCTGTGACTGAAGTGGGGAAGAATGCTTTACTTACTATGGAGTGGAGGCCTTTGAAAACACACGGAGCAGTACTGTCTGTATCACGTGTTTTTGTATAGCCTTTTAAAATGGCCTGGCTCCTGTTTCCAAAATCTAGACTTCAATTATCTTTCATTCAGTACTTTTGAAAAGTTATGTGATTTCCAACTCATTTGGTTTACTTTCATGAGGAATTTCTGGACATTTTATTTTGTGGTAATTTTCTGAAAATAGCAAAAAGTTTTTCTTGTGTGCCTTGGAGGTTTGCTTTTTTTTTTTTTATTTTAATTTTGGAGGTATGCCTTGCTGATAATGGTTTTGGCTTTGATCATGAAATAGGAATTTAGAGAGCAAGTATAAGGTGGGCGTGGACGTGCCAGGCAGAGGACAGAAGTTTTCCACATGGCTCTGGCTTATTTCTGAGAACAGTTCCGGTACAATCTAAACCAGTTGTCTCCTTGCTCACAAAATGGCACATGGCATCCTCTCTGCCTCCTCCCTTGGAGATGGGCCTGAGCGGAGTGAATGGATGTATGTGTGGCTGAAACAGTGGTTTAGAGCAGCTTATTAAGGAGCCAGAACCAATTTAGTCAGAAACCTCAATTAATGAAAATATTAATATATTCATCTACCATCTGCACTCAGCTAGCACAACCTCCAGCTTCTCCACACACACTACATAGACCACCGTACTCCCTGGAGGGCGACACAATAATAAAATACATGGATTTCTGACTTCGGAGTTGCTCAAGGGTCTGTAGTTTTCTCTCCAGATTGACGTGCAGGTTTTTAAATGTTCTCTGGGCCCTGCCATAATTAAATAGTTTTTAAAAAGGTGGGCCTGAGACTAAACAGTGCAAAACTCCCCAGCCTCCTCCTGCTGACCATGTGGCTTCTTCTTCCCTGCACTGATCCTACCCTGCTCCCCCTTACTCCCCCCAAACAGACAAATCCCCAAACTGAATCACGTTATAAAACCACAGGATCTTATACTTGCCATCCTCCTGCCGTAGCTGCTGTGAACACAGACACACTGGCAGAACAGAGAAGGAGAAGAACTAATACACTTTTCTGAGGGACAAGATGTTCAAATGACCCAAGTAAGCAGTCACACATGAAAAACTTGCTAATTGCTAAAAGTCTACTCATTGAAACACAAGAAAATGCCAAGCAGTATTAAGAAAATAAGTCACAACCTCACCTCATATAGTTTTTTGTATTGAAATAGTACTATATCATCAATTCTAAGGTACAATTTTTCCCCTCCCTTTATTTCTGAAACTATATCCTGGCCTTCACTCTGTCCTGGCAGGTTCTATCCCTGTGTATCTGTGAGCTTGGTCACAGCGGTTCATATTATTGGTGTTTACTGCATGAAATAATTGACTTCACTATGAAGTGGCATTACAAGGCAAAGCTGTTGTGTACACAGAAAGACATGGAGAGATCTCTGGGATACATGATAAAATCTGTACATACATTAATTTTAGAAGAACTCATTTGATGACTGTGTAGTTCTATGTAGTGAAACATGGCATTTGTAGTGAAACATAAAATGCATATTGTAACTCATGGTATCCTAGATTTGAATGCATTAAATATATTTAATATGGCCGACTCTTCATAGCTCTGTTTATAACTACGTATCTACGCTGTGTGTAGTTAGAGTTTTCCTGCCTGGCCCATAGTCAGGACAAATCTCTCTTACCCACCAGTCCCACAGTAGCTCAGACCCAAACAAGTAAACACACAGAAACATATATTGCTTACAAACTGTATGGCCATGGCAGGCTACTTGTTATCTACTTCTTCTATCTTAAATTAACCCATTTCTATTAATCTATACTTTGCCACATGGCTTGTGGCTTACCAGTGTCTTTACATGTTGCTTCTCATGGCGGCGGCTGGCGGTGTCTCCTCTAACCTTCTACTTCCCAGCCTTCTCCTCTTCCTTGTCCCGCCTATACTTCCTGCCTGGCCACTGGCCAATCAGAACTTTATTTACACAGAGCGATATCCATAGCACTTCCCCCTTTTCTTTTCTTTTTTTTTTTTTTTTTAAAGGAAGGCTTTAACTTTTACATAGTACAATTACATATAACAAAACAATTATCTAGCAAGAATTACAGTTACAATATTAAAGAAGATATCCTATCTATCTTATATTTGTGAGTCTAAGGTTTTATATCTAACTTACCTTGTATCATAACTGAGGAAATTATAACTATCTAGTCTTCAACCACATCAAAGACCTCAGAAGGATATAATATTACCTGAGAACCGGGAGAAGGATGCAAGCAACTTTCGGGAGTCTTACAGGGTAGACAGAGACAGCTGGCAGCCTGGACAGTCACCTAATGTTCCTTTGTAAAGTTGGGGCATTTGTCTTCAGCCCACAGGGCTAGAGTCTCTTGGTTACTTTTCTCAGTGTCCTGTAGAATGTCTGGCAGTTTCCTCTGCGAAGCAGGAACCTGAAGGACCATTTTGTCAAGCAAAGTTCAGTGGTTACCTTTCTATGGGTCCTGCACATACAGTCGATCAAGCAGTCCAGGCAAGAATAGTTTCTTGCCAAAATGGCTATTTTTGACAAGATGAAGATAAGATATGAAGTGTCTTCAATGCCCATTCTCCTCTCTGAAGTAAATCGGTGTTGCCAGGAGCAGACATGTCTCACTGTCCAGAAAGTCTAAATTTTAAAAATATTTTAAATGCCATATTCTGAAGGTCTTTGAAGTATTTGAAGATTACCTATCTATCTGAAATATCTCTATGTATACCTAGAAGACTTAACTAACATGGCTATGAGTATGATTATCACAGATGATTAATTATTAATCTATTTTTAATTATCCATTACAATTTTAAATGAGCTATACAAACACAATACCTTAAACACGAGTAGAAATATATACATAGTATAACAAAATTAACTTTAAGTTTGTATCAATAGACTAAAATCTATACCAATGTAAAACATTTTAAACAAGTTGTTGCTCTTTAGAAGTAAGTTCCTTCCTTAATCTACCCTTTCATCCTATTATATCTATATCATATCCCCTTTTCTTCTTTAGAAAGAGATTGCGTTTATAATCAATCTACTTTAAAGAAAAATACTGGTTTTTTCTCTGTCCCACACCAGAGGGCTCTTCTGATTTGGGACACAAGAATCTCTTAACCTTTTCTTTTAGCAATATGTCTGGGTTTAGAGAAGGAGTGAGCCAATTCCATCTCCAAAGCCAGCTTGATAATTTTGGGAATGTGGGCGTAGTTTTTCTTACTACTTCCTGCTGGAGGGGGGCGCTGTATCTTGTGGGGCTACAAAGAAAATTTTAGGATTATAGAGTAGTCCATTAGGGTGAACCTCTGAGCCAGTTGCCTTGAAACCATTCTGGATGTCAGATCATCTGGGCCCTGGTGTCATCGGAGACCTTTCAGGTGGTCTTGGCTGATCAAACCTGATATATCTTAATCTGGAACAAATCCACAGCCTCTGGGTTTCTGTGGAAACAAAAGCAGAGACTCTTTTCCAAAGCAACATATCCTTATATCCAAATTTTGAAGACAAGGTACCTTTAAAATTTACATATTTGTTTAACTCAACAGTTTTTACAATCAAATCTTTTTCTGTAGTTAAAAATCCCAAAGACAAGACAAACCAGATTCTCTGTGTAATATCCATCTTTGTAAGACTGAAACGCAGCTGTGGCTGCTGGCTCCACCCACCTCAGCTTCCCAACATGGTGGTGGTACAGTTTACCGCCAGCTCTGGGTCTAGAAGCAGTTCTATCAAAGCAGTACATAGCCCAGAAACTTTTTTTTTTTAACTAGCAAAGGCTAAATCCACCATGCAGCAGAGTAAAGTGCTGCTTGTAGACTCCTCATTCCCACCACACTGCAGGTCAGACGCACACGCCAGGAACCCGCCATAGTAGCTCAAACCGGCAGGCTGCCGCTAACTTGAGAGAAACAATTAGGAAGCTGTTTTTAGCTCTGTTTTAGAATCTTTTTTCTCAGGTTTTAGGTGGAAACTCTTGCCCCACGTTGGGCGCCAGATATTGGTGAAATTATTAAGGCCGCTCCACGTAGTTAAAAGGGAGGTTTATTTTGTGGGGTACTTACAAATGAGGGTGTAGGTTACAGGGTCTGGCAAGGGTATAGTGCAGTCCGGCCATGTTCTCTGGAGAACTCTGCTTGGTCTACCTCCATCGTCCAGAGTCCGGGAACCAAGAGAGTGACCTCTTCCCGATCCTTGGTCTTCCGCTTCCTCCTCCGCCCTGCCTTGTGGGCATGACCATTACTGAAGCCTCAATGGGGGTTGGAACTTCCAGGCCAATGCTGGGATGGCTATCCACTACAGCTGTGTCCTGCCCTTTTCATTTAATATTTCATGTCAAAATCATTGCAGATGGACTAAAGCCAGCATGGCTACTTGGCCTCATATATTATAATGGAAACTACTCTTAAACCAAGTCCCAGCCAATGCTCACAGTGCATGGGTACAGAGCCAGAACCTGTGCTACAGCTCATTCCTGTGGCCTGGGGGAGTGTTTCGTCCCTGGTCTACTCTCCTCAGATATTTGTAAATAACAGTTGTCATAAGTGCTTAGAGGTAACATTCCATCTGTTCTGAACATAGGCAGAGTGTTTTCTTGCCATTGTTGCCTGCAAAATAAAGCATAGCCACTATTTCCATAGTGTTTGTATTGAATTAGGGATTAAAAAAAATCTAGACATGACAATCCTGGGAGGATGTGTTGGGTCTCTACACAAATACTCCAGTACTATGTCACTTTAGGTAAAGTGCTTGAGCATCTGCATTGGGACATCTACAACGGGGACCTGGAACCAGTGCACCATGGGTATTAAGGGGTGAATGGGTTTGTGTCTGGTTTCTCCTAGTTCACTGGATTTTGGTATATAAACCCTTAATATTTTTTTAAAATGTATGTGTGTTGTATTTTGTACACACACAAATTAGGACTAGAGTAAGCCAAACCAACTGGAAGCCTGGTGTTCAATCTCATGAGTTCTGAGCCCCGTTAACAGTTTGGCATGTGGGGTCTGTGTGTGTGTGTGTGTGTGTGTGTGTGTGTGTGTGTGTGTGTGTGTTGAATGTGGTCACGAGTCCTCTCAGCATTTATTTTGTGCTATAATGGTGGCCAGTTGACTGTGAGGCATCCTGTCTCTTAATTTTGATGCTTCTCATGTAGTTTTGACAATCTTAGTTCTTTTAACTAGTTCTCTTGGAAAAAATAACCCTGGTCAACTTTATAATTAAGATAGTCCCCTCCCCCCAATAAATTATGAACAACTCACAACAGATGTTGCTTTAAATTAAACAATAAGATTATATACTTTTTATTTACTAATGCCTGTTCTTTTTTATTAATCCAATGCCTGTTTCACAGTCATTCATATATATATATATATATATATATATTGTGGAGCTGAGGATCGAACCCAGGGCCTTGTGCTTGCTAGGCAAGCGCTCTACCACTGAGCTAAATCCCCAACCCAGCATTCATATTTTTAAAGTAAAAATTTAAATTTTAGTCACTGCCACAGTCTTTATAAAAATAAACTAATTTATGAGATTTGCCTCAGGGAAAATTATATCAATCTGGATAATTCCAGAGGGAAAAATGTTGATGGAAACTATTCCCTGACTTCTACTCACACACAGCTCAGAAAAAAGCACCTCATCCAAATGGGTCTTAGAAGGAATTTCTGATTCCTTTGACTGGGTCCTGGTTTGGATGAGTTCTTGCGATGTTCTTATGGTTAAAATGCCCCTGTGTTTCTAGTTTGGTATCACTTTGGAGAACTCTTTCTAAAGATGGTAGAGAAATGGTTTTATAACTCCAGATTATCTGTGGATAAAAATATATGCTTTAAATTCCCCATTGTTTTGTTTGGATCCATGAAGAAAACTTTCAGTTTTAGTCTTTTAAAAACTTTCTTCTTCTATGTTTTTTTTTTTTTTTTCTTTTCTGTATAGAGCAGTGTCCACGGCCGGATTGTTTTGTCTTCTGGGGAGATGAGAGCTGAATTCTGGAAGCATGTTTTCAGCTTAATTATGTTTTTGTTGTGTCTAGTTTCTCTTTTTTCCCCTTGTTGCCAGCACAATTTTAGTTTCTATTATTTTTAGTCTCCACATAGCATTTTCATGCTATGCTGGCCTCCTTGTGCCCACGGCTCTCAAGAGGCAATCTTTTGTATTTTCTTTCAAGTACAAAGAAAGGACGTGAAATTCTTTTCTTATTCTACTAGGAATCTATTTCAGAAGGAAACATGGATGCTGTTGTATCTTTTGCTATAGACTTTGGGGCTCATGTCTGTTTGCTTATCTTTAGGAAGACGGTTTTGCCCTAGTCTTAGGCATTGTCAGAATATGCCTACGCTTTGCCTCAGACTCAGTCTAGTTAAGTGCAGTGAAGCCTGGTGGTCCACTTAGCCTCTATTATGAGAAAAGAGAAACAGGCAGTGGTCAGGTTTGAGGAGAAGCAGCATAGCAAGACTGGCAGGTGGGTGAGCATCTCCAATGCTGATTTACGCGTCGCTGGCAGGTAGGCATTGCAAATCCATGTGCAGCCTTGGAGCAGCTTCCTGCACCCGTGGGTGAAGGGCCCTCAGCAGCAGGTCTGCTAAGCCAGGCTCTTTGTTCTCTGCTGTAGTCTAGATGGTGGTCTGGGCTTCTTCGTGTTCATCTTGAATTGTCAGGGGGTGTTGTGGTGTGGTGGGGTTCAAGCCAGCAGAGGTGAGGCTCAGGAGTGTGTAAGCCTGCAAAGATGTAAATTAGAAGCCAGGCAGCCAACCCTCAGTGTTTATTTTCTGGCTGAAGACTCCTTTAACTTTGTAAATGCCAATCTTGGTGCAGGAGAGAAAAATATACGGATATCTGCTTTCTGGTGTACTTTATGTGATACATTGACTTCTAGTTTTATCCTGCAAAGGATGTAATTTTGTTCTTCTTCATGGCTGAATATTGCTCCATTTTTAATATCTACCATATTTTTAAAATGCATCCTTGCTAATGAGGACCAGAGCTGGTACTGTTTCTTGGCTGTTGTGACACTGCCACGATGAACATGGTGTGCGGGTGTCTCTGCCATGTGCTCACTTACCTTCTGCTACAGATATGTCCAGAGTGGCCTTGCTGGACTGTTCGGTAGTTCCATTTTCATAATAGGAGACCAGTAGGAGGAGGAGCGGAGAGGAGAGAGGAGAATGGCAGATACATTCCACACACATGAAAATCCATATGGCTATTGAGACGGCCTTACTTTTAGAGTCTACGAAGACAAGTCTTGCTAAGCAAATGGATTATAGTGGTGCATAATTACATAATTACACAGGCATGGGATTGAGTTGTAAATGAGGGGCACTAGTTCACATTTCAGTCAGCAGTTTTCGGATATACTTAATGTGTAGAATTTTAGCCTTAATAATCGTGATAATGAAATAGGAATTTATTGTCTCATTTTCACTTTTCAAAGCAGTATATTAAAATTTTTTTTTCTTTTAACCTCAAGTTTATAGGAACAAAACCCTTCACTTCTGTCCCTTCCCCGGCTCTGGCCAATCTGCGGAGGTTTTTGCGACATCTGCAGAGGTGCCCTTGTGAGGCTTTGCTTGTGGGCTCTCGCTGTCGGCTCCCTTTCTGACATGCACTGGTGGACTTGGCTGAGAAGGATGTGATCATTTCTCTCTAGGGCTGCATGTTGTACAGCCGGTTGGACTGCTTAGCTCTCTCAGTAGCTCATTGTCAGCTGGATCTAAGGTCATCTTCTATTCCTGTTGCATGTTTTATTTTTATTTTTATTTTATGGGAGTCTCAGTATCCTACCGAAGGATGCTGGCTATTCTGGGATCATTCAGTGTCCTAAATGAAATTGTAATCTGGTGTTTGGAGACCTGATCCATGCCTTAGGTGGCTGAGCTAAATCCTCCCCCATTAGCCTTTCCAGTAGCCTGGGTCTTCTAGTTTATGATGCTGTTTGGCTGAGTATACTCCCTGGGTCTTTGCCCTCTGATGGGGGTTCTGAGGACAAGGCCCAGGTTGTCTGGTTGGACTGTTGGAGTCCCAGGGCCATTTCCTAGCTCTGGGAAGAAGCTTCCTATTGAGGCAATGAGTGACCTGATGGCTTTGTGCTGGCAGCACCAGGCAGACATCTCCTTCCGGACTCCCGCAGAGGCCCACCAACTTCTGGTTCCTGCTGAAGGAAATCCTGTCCTGAGGCCTGCCCTTTCTCTGTCTGTAGCTCTGTATCCCCATGACTGGCCTCTCACAACCCTTAACACCCCCGGCGCCAGACTGGCCTTGCTTGACTACATCATCAGGTAGTCTTTGTAAAGACCCCCTTGGAGGGTTTTGACCAGTTTCTGTCACTTTGCTGTTGAGGAAGTTAAAGCCCCATGGGGCGACTTGCTTCGCCATGTCGATGCTGCTGACATGGCGCTGCTGATGTGTCGCGGTGCATTGCCTTCCCAGGAATTCTGGGCTAAAAACCATAGTGTGTACTTGCTTAGCACTTGCTAGTGGCAGATCTCTCGCTGAGTTTGGGGTTTTCCCACCTCAGTGGTTGATAAATGACAGTGAGTGTCCCCATTGCTCAGTCACTAGAACTCCATTTTCTTGGGCACTCAAGGGTGCTGTTTGGGTCATTCCTGCTCTGCTGTCTTCCTTGAACTTCATAATATAAAAATCTCAGCATTTCTTGGGCCTTTAAGTGTCTCACATTTTGTTGTTGTTGTCCTTAAGGATAGTGGTAACTATGTCCAGGCAAGTCTTGACCTTCGGGAGTTCCTTTGCTCACAGAAACCCAGAGTCACTCACTATCATCTGATATCCCAGAAGCACAGATTAACAGAGATCCATTGGCAAACTCTAGCAAAAGCTTTGACTTAGAAACCCAATAGAACCTTTCCCTTAGCTTCATCTCTATACCGATTCCAAAATAAACAGGGCTTCCGAACGTTCCTCTCAACTGTCCTCACTGGCTTCTGGAGAAATCCTGGAGGTGAAGTATGTGGGGGTCAGGGTGTGTGGGCAGTGGTGTCTTTTCAGATGTGTGCAGCTATTTCTGGCTTAGAGAGTGGAATCCGGTGTGTGTGTGTGTGTGTGTGTGTGTGTGTGTGTGTGTGTGTGTGTGTGTTCCCCTGGAGTCAACTGCTGGGCTGCATGTTTTATGCAGGTTTGTTCTCTGCAAACGTGTCTGCAATACTGCGTCCTGACTTAGACACAGGCGTTTGGGCATCCTCCCACCACCTGCTACCTGTTGGGAATCTCTGCCAGTGTCGTTTAAACCAGGCTTGCTGGGGCTGGCCTGCTTCAAGGAGCTCCTGTCCTCAGCTTATTTGAGTTTTCCCACTCTCTCTGTTTGGCCTGCTTCTCTCCCCCCACCCCCATATTTATCTCTTTCCCTTTTCACCTGCTTGCTTTCAGAAGAGGCAACTTCCAAAGTGGCACACTGTAGCCACAGAGCAGAGAGGACCAGGGAGACCATTTTACCTTGCCTGGCCAGTGGCCACCCTGCCCAGCCCTGTGATGTCTGAAAAGCTTTTGGGTCTCTATAAATACCAGGTGTCCCTAAATCTACATCACTTCGCTTCCCTTATTTCAGTGACCGTCTCCGAATTTTGGGTAATGTGCACCTTTGCGTTTTCAATAAATAATTTGAAGTAACTCACTTGATTTTTTGTTATATTTTATTATTTTTTCATATGTGTGTGTGTGCATAACTGTGTACACATATGGGGCTGGGGGCACATGCCATGTGTACATGTCAGAGGACAACTTGCAGGAGTTGGCTACCTACTCCCACGGTGTGGGTTTCCAAGTTGGAACTCAGGTCATGAGGCTTGATGGCAGGTGCCTGTACCCGAGGCGCCATCCTGCTGGCCTTGCAATTGACCTTCTTAAATATAAACTCCATGTGAGGGGCTGTTTCAGGCCTGATGGTTTAAGTCTCAACACTGAGAACCTTGCTAGAAGAACTGAATTGCAAGCTGGTCCAAGTGTTTTATTTAGGTGTTCTAAAAAAAAAATCAGCTTTTCTGGAAGGTGGGGTCACTGTGATGCACCTCCCCCCACCTCCCGCAGGTGTGTGTGGTTTAGAGACATTTTCTTAAGCCTTCCTCTCCATGACTTCATGCAGTCTGGCTTTAGGTCTCTTGTTTTGATTGAAGCTGATCTTAGAAAGGTCATGCATCTACATTGTTCTCTTCTTTAAGCTGTGTTTCCACCCCCTCCCCTTAAGTCTTTATTTGTCTCAATACTGTGATATCAGTGATATCAGGGGTCGAGCAAAGAGTACCAGACTCTTGCCTTCCCCTAGTCTATTTAGGAAATGAGGAGAGGCAGACAAACCAAAGTGAGAATCCCAGGTCATGCTGTGCTATAGCATCATGCTGCTGTGTTGGAGAATGGTGTGTGTCTCTGCGTGTGTACGTACATGTACACATAGGTGTGTGACTAGAGTGATCCATGCAGAATGTCCTAATAGAGGGATCAGAGGGCACAAAGGTCCCAGGAGAGGGCAGCAACTTCCTGTATTAGAGGAGCAATAGAAGGCTAGGGTGGTGGGTGCTTTGTGAAGGAGAAGGTGGGTTAGAGGTGGGCAGGGCCAGGTCAAGACTAGCTGGCTGATACGCAAAGTGTGTAGCGTGGGCACCATGGAGGATTTGTGTGTTCTGATTTATGCTGAAAAGTGACCCTTTGGGGTCCCTGACCTCCTGCCACTCCCATGCTGGTGTCCCAGGGCTGTGTGTGAGCTGTGTTTCCTGCTCTAGCTGTGTGGCTGTCTCCAGAGTCCTCTCTCCTCTCTTTCTGGGCCAGCTCTCCTGTTCTTGAATACACCCACACGTGGCCTTCTTGCCCTGCCTTCTTCTCTGGCCGCCTCTTCTTTTTCCATGAAGTCTGTTTACCATTATCACTTAATTATCCATCCTTGACTTAAAACCCAGATGGTGATACTTTCTTAAAAGCATTTCTCAAGTTTCTCTCTAAAGTGAGCCCCCTTTCCAGCTTCCTGATGTTCCTTGCCAAGCACCAGTCTCCCAAGCATCCAGTGTGAAAACCACTTTGTTCTGAGGCCTCCTCTGTCCTTGCAGTGGATACATCTTTAGGGCCTCCTAACTGGGGCTGCCCGCTTCTGTCCTCGACAATGACCCTGATCCACTTTTGGATTGCTGATTTAGCCACTGCAGAGTTTCCATGTTCTTCGATTCTGTGAGGACCTTATTCTTGCCCCCAGCACACAGGCTCCTGGCCTGTGTCCACCTCTCCTGCTGCAGTCTGCATAGACAAGGCCTGCCCGAGCCTTTCAAGGCTGGGACTTTTTCTGTCTCCATCTGTTGTTTCCAGGGTTTTACCCAGGTCCCTCCTTTTCCATTCACCGTATCCTGACATCTTAGGGTATTCAGTGCAGTCTTTCTGTGAGTGCTTGTTGATTGAGGGAAGCAAACACGCCCTCTGACTTTCTGACCATTTGAGGGATGCTTGTGTCCCTCAGGGTGGGGGTGGGGGGTCCAGCTGGTTCAGTAGCTGCTGATAATTCAAAATGGCTCTTGATCATCTGGGTGGGATAGCAGATAGGGCACATACTAGAAGCTCTGGCCACACTGTGTTTTCTGGTTTCTCTCAGATGCTATGTTTTTTTTTCTATCCCAGGACCTCCGTGTGGCTGCTTCCTTTCTGGGTAGACTCCTGCTTCCTCTCCTGTGTGACTAAGTGTATTCCATCTCAGTGGAATTTCAGCTCAAATGTCATACCTTCAGTGAGGTCCTTTGGACATACTCTGTGCTTTACATTTTGAAGGAGTTTGCTGTTACCATCATTTCATGTAATTCCTCATCTACTAAATGTAAAAGCATCCAAACAGCAGAAGTTAAAATGATTTTGTACACAGATTTCCCAGTATTAGCTCAGTGCTCAGCACTTAATGGTTCCAGTTTAGTCCATCCCATACATAGTGACCGAGGCCCATCCTGGAGTATTCTTAAGTTTTTTCAACATTTACTTATTCATTTATTTGTGTGTACGTGAGCCACAGCATATGTGTGGAGGCCAGAGGAAATCTCGCTGGAGTCAGTTCTCTCTTCCTGCCTTGTGGGGTCTTGGGATTGAATTCTACTTTGTGGGATGCATCCTCATGCACAGAGCCATCGCTGGGCCTCTAGAGCACTCTTTTATTGTGATTCTTGCATCTCTCTCTCTCTCTCTCTCTCTCTCTCTCTCTCTCTCTCTCTCTCTCTCTGGGTTTCCCCAGTAGGTATGTGACCATCATTGTTTAGGACAAGGACAGTCATTGTATTTGTTTACCTTTGTATTCCAGGTACACAGAAAAACTTGGGGGAGTCAGTCAGGAGGGGGCTGTAATCATAAGTGTCAGCAAACCTGGAGGAACATGCCCCAGAGTCGGAGAAATGGAGTCCCAGAGCTGACAACATTTCTGGGCACTGTATGTGTACATTTTGTGAGGTAGACAGAGCCTTGTTGAGGACTAGAATTCACGAGAGAGGATGTTCCATTAAAGTAGCAGGTCTGGGAATTCGCCTTCCCTAGAAAGTTCTAGCAGAATCCTCTGACTCAGCGAAGAGTCTTCATGAACCATGTCACATGCACTTGAAAGAAAGGTGTGTAAAAATGTGTGTGTGTAGGCACCTGTGTCTCGTGTATGCAGGCACCTGCAGAGGTCAGAAGACGCTGTCAGATCCCCTGGGGCTGGAGTTTCAGGAAGTCGTAAGCAGCTCAATGTGGATTCAAGGAAGCAAACTCTGGAAGAACAGAGACATTAACTAACTGCTGAGGCTTCTCTTGAGCCCCATGTGCGCACTTCAAATAACGACAGCTGTTAGTGTTCTTCAGTAATGTCTCCCAATATTCATAGTTATTTTTATCCACAACCCTGTAAAAAAAATGTTGAGCTGCTGCCTTGCCGGTTTAGGGTATGGTGTGGTGTCTTTTTTGTTTTTTTTAAAAGATTTATTTACTTATTATGTATACAGATGAGGGTGCCAGATCTCATTACAGATGGTTGTGAGCCACCATGTGATTGCTGGGGACTGAACTCAGGACCTCTGGAAGAGCAGTCAGTGCTCTTAACCTCTGAGCCATCTCTCCAGCCCGGTGTGGTGTCTTACACTGTGTTTTCTCATTAGCTGTTTCCCTAGAACCTCAGGTTACTGATTCTTGTCAGCGATGCTAAGTGACTTGCCATGACATTGGTGCATCTATTAATTCACCGGATAGATTGTGCACGCCAGGTACTTAGTGAATTACAGGTGGGGCCAGGTTATGAGCTTGTACCTCTTGAAGGGCTCTTTCAGAAAAGAAGAATAAAGTTATAAATACAAGCCTAGATAAAAAGTGAGCATGTATAAGGAGAAATTATAAAAGCTGGCAAATTCCATAGGTTAGAAAGTCCCAATTCAGTTGTGTCTAGGTATTGACACGCATGCCCACAGACATTCCAGGGCCACTCGGCAGGAAGAGAAGTGTCTGAGGGGAAGTGTATGGAGAGGAAGCAAACATTACTAATTGCAGTTGAAATGTCGACTCCTACCCTGCCCCCACCACCCCTGCCACCTCAGAGAAGAATTTAAAATTTTCCCTGTAATGCAATTCACACAGAACACTCTGAACAAATACCAGGTTACAAGCTCATTTCCCACCATCAGGTGTTGAGTTCTGATGGCATCTGGTGGCCACCCCAGCCTTGTGCGTGTCAATTTTGATCGAGTTTTGGAAGCTGCTTATTTTTGCAGACCAAAAAAAAAAAAAAGGTAGTTGTAGATACATTGCTCAGGGTCCTCCCCAGGGTTTGGAAGACAAAATTATGGACCAGATCCCCAAGACTTCATTCCTGCAGTTTGGTGATTATCCGTTTATGATTCTAGCTTTATAGAGGAAGGGGAAAATGGGCTGTCCTGCCCTAGAGACTTCACAATTAGGTAATCCATTACTGAGAGTGTTAGTCATGATCACCGTGACAAAGGGCTGGATAGACAGATACTGCATTTGCTTCAGAAACAACAGGGAGTTTGGAGAGTGCTTCTCAGAGCAGCTTGTATAGGGCAGGCTTTAGTTAACCAGAGAACCGCAGGGAGGGTGGGTGTGTTGACTGGGCCAGAGGACTGTGGGAAAGCAAGGATCTTAGCGGAAACAAGCCATTGCACTTTCAGCTGTGACAGGGCCAAGTGACTTTGGAGTAGGTCTCCTGCACCTGAGTCCTCCTGGGCCAAGTTCTGTGGTGTGTTCTCCGAACTCTTAAACTTAACAGGCGGCCACCATTGCTTTTCCAGAGGGGGAGGGGAAGAGGGCCAGGGAGCAGGAGAGGGAGTGGAGTGGGAGAAGGAGAGGCCTAGAGAGAGAAGAGGAGGAGTGGGCCTAGGAGAGGGGAAGGAGAGGGAGGAGGGGGAGAGAGGGTTTTAAGAATGACTTCTTTGGTTGGAGTAGGAGGGGAGGGAGGAGGATTCAGGACCAGTTGCATATGCGCACCATGCCAAAGATTGACGTTCTTCTCCAGAAAGAGTTCCGTGTGATCCAGAGGGACTGATTTGTGGGAGCAGCCTGTGGGTGTCTCTGTGGCTGACCTGGGTGTGGGAAGTGCTGAGCAGAGGGTGGGGTGATGGCAGGGACTTTGAAAATCAGCACTACTAGAACAGAACCCATTCGAGCGGTTGACACGGTCATTTATCCTTTAAAATCTGTCTGTTGTTACTGAAAATGATTTTCTAGGATGGGGAAGCATGGCTTCTTGTATTCTCCTAAGAACAAATAACAAAAAGCCCATGGGGAATACAATGAGGTGATTACTGAAGAATTCATTTGCGTCAGGGATTTTTATCAGATGATGCAGTAAGCTTGCATCGTTAAAGCATTAACTAATTTAAATATACTTGAATAGTCATAAATTATATTAAGAAAATGTGTGAGTCAAGCAGAATTCATAGACTTTTACCACTTAATATTCACCATAACATGGAGTATGAAAGGGATGGTACGTATTTTGGTAAGTAACTGAAATGTTTTGCATAAATTGGAGTAAAGTAGCCCAAAGATGGGGGCATAAATGCTAGTTGAATGACTGTTTGCTGGGAAGTTCAAAATCATCTTTGACAGCAAGAAGTTATGTCTTTTCATCTTGGCTTGTGACTTCACGGCTCTTTTCCTCCTTGCTTGCAATTTTCAGTAGACATAAAGGTGTTGTAGAGAGTGACTTATGCTTGGAACCACTGTATATCAGGAAAGTGTCTGATTTGACCAAACCCAATAGTGAACATGTGATGGTCTACAAAATTGTGTGTTTGAGTTTAGGTGTATGGACTAATTTGTTTCCACTCAGAACTCCCTGTGTCTTACTTAGTACTGAATTGTAAAAGGTGTTTGAACATAGATGCAAGATGATTAAACATGCTCTCCTGTAGATGATACTATGTCAAAACCCCTCACCAGAGAGGAGGGGAAGACTCTGGGAAGGAAACAGATAAAACTGGTGGTCTGGGCTGAGACAGGGCAGGTGGTTAGTGAGTCTCTGTGTTTCCAGTAGAAGTTGAAATGAGTAGAAATGGGAAATAGTCACTGAATTACATATGGTCCTGTGTTAATGAATGGGACCATGGGCATGGTTTTTGGAAACTTTTGATGGAGGATAATTGCCAGTATCTTTCATCAATGAGTAGATAAACTATGATATATTTGTGTATCTCCCTACCTTTCTTCCATCATCCATAAATGCTGGCAATCACTGATCTCATCTTCATGTCTATAATTTTCTCATTCTGAGAATTTTTTTTTGAGACAGGGTTTCCATGGCTGGTCTGGAAACTCACAGTGTATTTCAGACTGGCCTCAGACTCATAGAGATCTGCCTGCCTCTGCTTCTCAAGTGCTGAGATTAAAGGTACAAGCCACCCTGCCCTACTTGAGAATCTTATATAGCATGGAATCATACAACATGTGATCTTTTGAGACCTTTTTTTTTCTTTTTCATCTAACACGATGCTCACAAGAGGTAGCCAATGTGCCACAGGTACCCACACTTCATTCTTTTTGCTAAGTAGTGTTCTGTGGAATGAGAGTGTAAGTTTGTATCATCCTGTGACTGCTGCAGGAGATTTGGTGGCTTGCAAGTATATAAAGCTGCTATGGTCGGTTTTTCTAAATCAACTTTGCTCAGATGTAATCTACAACTCTTTGACATAAATGTGCAGAATTATGGTCGCTGGGTTGTGTGACTGTGTGCTTACTCTCTAAAGAGCTGGCCAGCTGTTTTCCAGTGTGGTCACAGCATTTTGCTTCTTCTCAGCAGTGTGTATTTGAGAGATCCCATTTCTTTACATCCTTGTGAAGATAGGAAGATAAGATAGCTCACTGTAGTCTAAAAAAACCAAAACTTTTGCTTTGTTCTTCTAATAGATCTTCTGTAGTCAAACAGCATTTTAGCCATTTGTGTTTTATGTGAGATTTATGCATGTGTGCATGTTCCTGTGTGTTCATGGGCATGTGTACGCATGTATGTGTAGAGGAAGCCAGAGGCTGACATTAGTGTCTTCTTCTGTCATACTTCATTATAGTTTTTGAGGCAGAATCTCTTTCTTTCTGAACCTAGGGCTGGCTGTTTCTGCTAGATTCAATGGCCAGTAACCCCCCAGAATCTCTCTGTTGCCTCCTGTGGATACCTATAATCCTCCTTCTGAGATTATAGATATGCCTATTTTTTCTACATGGGTGCTAGGAATCTGAACTTGGGTCCTCACTCTTGTGTGCCCAACACTTTATCCATGGAACCATCCCCACAGGCCCCATTTTAGCCATTTTGAGAATAGTTTAGTGACATTAAGTTATTCACATGGTTACACATCCCTCCCTACCATCCATCTCTGAGACTTTTTCCTCTTCTCCATCTGGAACTCCTTATCCATGAAGTACCACCAGCATTCTTAAGTCCCCCACTGCCTGTGGCAGCCACAATTTGACATTTTAATCTTTATGTACTCATTTCCTCTAAAGCCACTGATGTGCGGAGATTTGTTCCAGCCCCTGCTTTCAGTGTTTTGAGTAGATACCTCGAAGTAGAATTGCTCATTCACATGGAAGCTCAACGCTTAGCTGTTTGAAGACTCGCCAGATTGTTCCCCACAGCATCTGTGTGGGTTCTCACTCCACAGGCAGCGCACAGGAATCCTATTTTCTCCATGTCCCCACCAACACCATTTCTATGTTTGTATTTTGTTTTGAATGAAGATGTCCTGATGGATGGGAAGTGGTGTGGTGTGCAGTTTGATGATGGTATTGCAGATGGGCATCCTTAGCATAGGGTGTTCTCCCTAGAGTTCCTCAAAACTTTGTATATTGATCTTGGCCAGGAGGCAGGGATGCAACTCTCAACCTCTTAGCATCATGACCCGTGTTTGTGCCCACTTGGGGTGATGGTAGTGTTGCTTTGTTATCCCTGTGACATGATGAGTCTTTTTCCATCAGTGCGCAGATTTGGATAAATGATTTGAAATGCCAGATTTCTACGGTGAGTTCAGTCAACCACACGTACTCTGAGCCAGTGTGAATGGGATGCCCTGTTCCTTAGGTCAAACCCACTGTGTATCTGTGTGTCCATCAACACATATATTTATAGTCAGTTGAATCCATTTGGGAAGCCGGTGTACAGAGTAGGGGGACATTACTGGGATGGTTGCTGTTGTAAAAGTCAGTTGCCCCACAGAAAACATCTCAGGGGAAGCTTGAGCAGGCAGGGCATGTGACTATATATTTTATGGCTAAATTTGTGACATTTGGTCAAATTTCCTGAACTGTGATAAAGAGAAAACCAGGTTTTACAGTGCCTTGTGAATCTAACCCAGAAGGTGGTGGTTGTTTCTTCTTCTTCTTCTTCTTCTTCTTCTTCTTCTTCTTCTTCTTCTTCTTCTTCTTCTTCTTCTCCTCCTCCTCCTCCTCCTCCTCCTCCTCCTCCTCCTCCCCCTCCTCCTCCTCCTCCTTCTCCTCCTCCTCCTCCTCTTCTTCTTCCTCCTTCCTCCTCCTCTCCCCCTGCACCCCCCCCCTCCTCCTCCTCCTCTTCTATTCAGAATTCTCTGACCCTCCCCTTAGGACCTGTCTTAGATGTCTAGAGAGGAACCTTGGAGTTCTGAAAGACCTCTGTGACAGTCTCCTGTTGGAGGGAAGTACAGCTTCCAGACCCTGGAGCCTCCAGCTCCAGGAGTCCCCATGGAGGGGAGGAGAGGGAAGGTGTCTACAGAGGACATTAATTTAGCCTGTGTCCACAGTATTCATCTACACCCATCAAGTCTCCAGAGAGGAAGATTACATATTCAGCCTCTTTTCCTTCTAAAAAGAATTTTAGTCTTTAGAAGTTTATCCTCTTCCAGAAGTCAGTCTGCCTGTCTCTCTTTCCCTCTCTCCTTTTCTCTGTGAGAAGACTACTGACCATTTTTAGGGGACATTAAACTACCACTCTCTACAAATCTCACTGAGTTACTTTCTATAAACAGTAAAACCATGCTACAATGTGAGTGTGTGGGCGTGTAACTATAGCTGGGGACCTGGAAAACCCCCAGCTATAATTACATTCAAGATTCATAGTTTGGTGAGGCTGATAGATTGAAGAAGACTGTGGTACTCCCAGGGTAAATAAACAAATGTTACTATGTTGTTCTTACTATGGGAAAGGCTGGAAGGAGGAGGATCTACTTATTGACCAATGAAACTTCTGAAACTACCTAAAGGATGGCTGTGATAAACAAACAAACAAATAAATGTTTATTCGTTTATTGGTGTGTGTGTGTGTGTGTGTGTGTGTGTGTGTGTGTGTGTACACAATGCTCTAGTAATACCATGTAGGTCCCAGGGATTGAACTCAGGTTGTCAGGTTTGGCAGCAAGCCTGTTTACTTGCTGAGCCATTTTGCTGGCCCAAATTAAAGGCTTTTAAAATGAAAAACTGGCTATGCACAGAGCCTAGCGACTATGACGAGAAAGTTGAGACATATTATGATAACAAATTTCAATTCTGGAGAGAAAACTAGCTACCATGCAGGCTTCCTAAGAAGAGTAGCACCTTGGAGAGTTTCTGACAGCTGTGTGGGGTGGCACCTATGAATAATCTCAGCTAGTAAAATACAGGGGAAGGGCACTGTCTTTGGGGGTCTCTAAAAAGCCCACGTTTCACCTCACATACAGCTGTTAATCTCTTTGATTGGGAGTTTGTGATTAGCCAGTTCAAGAGCAGTGCAGACTCATCTAGGATGAACTTCTGGCGTATCCCACTCTTCAGCATGGCGTCTGCATTTTTGCATATTGCCTGTCAATGTTTCCTGGAGGCAAGGGAGAGGGGACAGGAAGTTCATACACAACTTGAGGAGGATAGACAGCATTTTCATGGATGTGTTGGAGGATTTAAAATGCTGAGACACTGAAATACATAGGCATTTTAGCACCACGGTGCTTTGTGGCTGGTGACCTTTTTCTGATAGCTCTGAGTCCCATGAACTGCTTTGTGTCTAGTAGAGCATTTAAGACAGAGATGGAGGGAAGCAGCAGACCCTCTGATTGAGGATGAAAGATCAGTGTGATGGAGAGAGAGGATGCCAGCTCCCTTGTTCATTACCGCATTGTTTACAACAGAAAGATAACAGCCCAGTGCCCATGAATAGATAAATGGATTTAAAAATGTGGTATAGAAAACTATTCAGCCTTAAAACCAACCAACCAACCAACCAAACAAACAAACAAATAAACAACCCCAGAAGTTCTGTCATTTGCAACAACTTTGGATTTGGGACACTGTGCTAAGTGACACAAACCAGGCAGAGATAAACACGATACATGGCTGAGTGATGTCTCAAAGTCAAACTCACAAAAGGAGAGAGCCAGCAGGTGTTTTTGAGAGGGGAAGGCAGGAGGGGGTGAGTGGAAAGAGGAGTGGGTGGGTTGGAAAGAGGAGCGCTTGACCATGGAGAAGTTTCAGTTAGGCAGCAGGGGTGGCCCCTGGTGACCCAGAATGCTTATTTCAAAGTTGCTGCAAGAGGATCCTAGTTGTTCTCGCCACATAGAAGTGATAGGGGCTTGAGGGAAGGCTATGGTAAGTAGCCTGAGCTAATCATTTCACAAAGTTTAGAGGTATCAGCCTGACACATGGCACCCCATAAACATACACAACTCTGTTCATCAGCGTACAATAAAATATCGAAAAGTAGAAAAACGGGAAAGCAGGCGGAGGACACATACTGATGGGCAGGAGCCACTAGACTTTACAGATCACCGGACGAGCCCTTTGACCCCATTAGCCACCCCTCCCTTGGCTCTGTCAGCGTCCCTTATTCACTGCTCTTGTTCCCTTCACATCGGCTCCATGTCTCTCTCCAGGCTGTTTTTTATGTGACACTTGATGTTGAGTGTTTTAAGCAGGTCCTGGTTCATATGGAGCAGTCAGCAAATGCTCATTGACTGAGTCAATCATACAGATTGCAATTAGAATCTGCCTCCAAGGCAGATTCAGAGGTCCACAGCCAAACATTGGGCTGTGCTCCTCTGGGAGTCCTGCTGAGGAGAGGGAGGAGGGATTGTAGGAAACAGGGGGCCAGGAACATCACAGGAACAGCCACAGAAACCAGTACCTTGGCTCATGGGAACTCATAGAGGCTGAACCAACAACCAGGGGACCTGCATGGGACTGACCTAGGCCCTCTGTGTATATGTGACAATTGTGTAGCTTGGTCTGTTTGCGGGACCCCTGGCAATGAGAGCAGGGGCTATCCCATGTGCTTTGGCTGGCTCTAGGGAACCTATTCCTTATGCTGGATTGCCTTGCTCAGCCTCAATACAGGGTAGGCGCTTGGTCTTATGGCAACTTATATGCCATGCTTTGGTAATAGGGAGCAGGATAGTCCTTAAGGAGACAAGGTCAGGGGAGATCCTGTGTCTGGCCAGTTTCAGGGAGTATGAGTCCCTGCCCTCTCCTGGGTCGTGTGTGTAGACAATGTGATCACCCCAGGTTGGCCTCCGTACCATGGTAGTGTTTGAAGGAACTGCCTAGTGCTTATTAGAAAAGCGAGTGCAAACCAGGGGCTGCCTATGTACCATTGCCTTACGGCACGTTTCCGGAGACTGAGCATATGCCTCTGTTTCCAGATCACTGCTTCACTGTGAGGGCAGCTTAGTTTAACTCTGGGGAGTGGAGGCTCAGCAGAGGACCCAGTGGCCATCACGGCTCTCCAAGACAGGACAGAGTCTGGGCACTTCCATTGCCTGGCTCACATTCTTTCAGAAAAGTTCCTTGGCCAGAGGGACGGGAATAGCCCACCCCATGCTACCTGAGAAAGCAGATGCAACCAAGGCCATTGTCCTTAGCCTCTGAGGTAGGCTGTTCAGAGGAAGGCCATTCACAATAAGCAGGCTGAGACGCCGAACAACCTTGACAATGATTTTGATTTGCTGCATTAAGGTTAAATGTTTTGCAGTTTAAATGTGTGGCTCTGAGCACACTTGCTGGCTCTGCTCCTGTGCCTGGCAGAGAGGAGGTGCTGGATGATGGTCTGGATGTCCTTGACTGAGGTCTTGGATGATGATCACATTTGGGAAGGTAACCTAACAGAAGGTCTAGATCAGCCAAAAAAGTCTGGGGAGTCCCCTCCCATGTGTGTCCCAGGCAAGACAGGAAATGATCATGAAGAGGAAATCATGCTGTGGAGCACACACAGAACATCACTGTGGTTTCCTCTTTCCTCCTCTGTTCCCTCTCCTCTCCTGCTGTTCCTGCCCGCTACCAGCAAATAGGATTTTCTGGGCATGCTCAGCAGTGATGTGTGGATGGGACCCTTGATGTGAGTGGATAGGGATGTGTGCCCTGTGAGGACCTCCAAGGTAAGCTTATCCTGGGGTCCGTAGCCTTCTCCTTCTCTATGGAAGTTGGTGCCTGAGTTAGGATCTGGGCCTGGTCACTTGAAACCAACCCTGTTTCATGAGAACTGACTCTCCCCGTTGGCCTGGATCCTCTGCTGGGAATGTCTGGATTTCCCTGCTGCTTGTCACAGGGCAGTATTCATGCTTCCCTTTGCATGAGCCCTTGGCTGGAGCTGGACTTCGCAGATGGTAGCCCTCTGGGGTCTTGCCCTTCCTGGTTGGTCTCATCTTGTATTATAGCTGCCTGTGACCAGACCAGAGTGGAGAGGCAGGTGGAGAAGTCTGAGGTGTGGAAGGCGTTTCTGCTCTGCGGTTATAGTGCCCGTGTACATCTGTCACTGTGTAAAGAAACAGGGGCAGGAGATTAGCAGGTGGCTGTGTGGTTTGGCCACTCGAGAGTTTGGTGAAGATATTAGTTCTGCCTCTGTCCAGGAAGTGGCATTCCTAGTCAGTGTGGAATAGGAGGAGGCTGGACCATGGGCTGTCTGGGAAGTTGTAGCAGGTAAGACCTCAAAGGGCCTTTAGAACTGAATCTGAGCAGAAATCGGGGAATTCCCATATGCACATGTAAGCTTTGTCACGTGTTTGCTGAGCCGAGTCATAGATTCTGTTTAGTCTAGCCATCCCTGACAGAATGCAGAGGCAGACTCATGGGCCTTATAATTTTTTAATTTAAAAAAAATATGGATTTTTCTTTTTTAAATTTTTGAGATGGGCTTTTGCTCTCTCGGCCTATTTGTGCTAGACCCCTGGCAGTTCAAGCCAGCCTCCTGCCTCAGTGTCAGGAGTAGCTGGGACTTCAGGTTTATATTAACTCCATGTCTGGCCATATAAAGTCGGTTTTAACATGTAACATGTTTTATTCTCTTAGGAGAATAACTTTCCCCAACCCTGGCCCAATCATTAATACCACTCTAATTGAATAATAAAACAAACAAAAGCAAAGAGGTTTTCTGTTTTTTGTTTTTCTCTTTCTGGAAAGAAAAACAAGTTGTATATCTCTGGGAAATGGCAGTTGGTGATATATTGTCTAGCCACGGGTAGGACTGTTTTCCTGACTCCAGTCCAGCACCTCAAAGTCCATTCTGGTATCTGTTCTTTGTTTAAAATATTTTCTCTGACAGTGAACCTCTTGGCTGTCATTGTCTACAGTGTATTTAATTGTTTTTTTCCCCCAACAGTTTACTTGTTAAGTAGTTTTGTAGCATTGCTGACCTGGGCCCCTGTTAGAATGTAGACTTGCTATTGGAGCATAGCTCAAGGTCAGCTCTTCTCTGCTTGGAAGTCAGAGCACAGAGGCTGAGGTCAGCTCCCTTCTTCTGCACCTCTTTCCAAATGGCCATGTCATACATTTGAAATACAGTGAGCTTCATTGCAGCTGTCTGATTTCTACCCTGGGTTCTCCCCCAGTCCTGGATGCTTTTATTTTGATTATAAACACTAAAGTAAACTTTCTGTATTGTAGAGTTCTGTAGGCTTTGGCAAAACCAACCTTACACCAAGCAGTTCCATCTGCCCTCTGGTTTTCTTGTACCAGTCTATTGCAATCAAACCCTTTTCCTGTTTCCAATGTCCAACAAGTGCTAGTCTGATTTTCTTTGTTCTTTCCTTTCCTTTTTTGGTTTTCAAGACAGGGTTTCACTGTGTAGCCCTTGCTTCCCTGGAACGCACTCTGTAGACAAGGCTGGTCTCAAAATCAGAGATCCACCTGCCCCTGCCTTCCAAGTGCTGGGATTAAAGGCACGTGACACCTACGCCTGGTTTTCTTTCTACAGTCTTCCTTTTTAAAGACTGTGTTATATGCCAAGTAAGATAATATGTAGCCTTCACGAGTATGGCTCCTTGCACTTGTCAAAGTGAATTTGAAATTCATACGTGTGTGTGTGTGTGTGTGTGTGTGTGTGTGTGTGTGTGTGTCAGAGAGAGAGAGGAGAACGCATTATTGCTTTATGTCACTGAGTAGTATTCCCTTGTGTGTACACCGCAGTTTAAATATTCATCTGTTGAAAGCTCAGATTCATAAACGAAGCTGCTTTAAATATTTACATTTTGATTTTTATGCGAACACAGATTTTCAATGCACTTGGCTATAATATAGAGTGATATTGCTGATTACCATCAGCTGTGTTTTGTCATTACAGACGTAACAAAGCAGTTCTCCCAGGTGGTTGTACCCTCTAGTAGTTTCAGTGTCCACAGAGATTGTGACTCTAGTTGTCCCACATGTTTACAAGTTCAGTGTTGGACTTGCTTGATTTTAGCTCTCTTGTGGGTGTGTGGTAACATTGTATGATGTGATTTCTTTTCTTTTTGAAATGGGGCCTGGCTCTGTTGCCCAGGTTGCTCTCCACCTCCTGTATGTGAGCGTCTCTGTGCTAACCCCTGCACGGTTGGGTCTGCAGCTTCCTGTGACCCGGTGCGGCTTCTCTTATCAGTGGGGGCAAGTACGGTGGTGTGCATAGCTGCCATCGTGTGCTTGCTTTGATTTTGTGTCTGTGGAGATTTTATAGTAGGCTGCTTGTTTTCATGTCAGTTTGTAAGTCTTTACATATTTTGGATACAAGTTTCTTTTCAGGTATATGAGTCACAAGTGTTTTTTCTTGGCCTGCAGCTTATTGTTTTCACAACATTTGCCATGGTTCTTGATTTTTTTTTTAAGTGAGCCTAGTTTAATGAGCTTATTTATTATTTTTAATTATTACACGTATTTTGTGTATCTGTAAACTGATAGCGCATGTGCTCCAGTGAGAGTGTGTGGAGGTCAGAGGGCAACTTTCAGGATTCAGCTTTCTCCTTCACCACTCGGGTGCTGGGTTTGAACTTACGTTGTCAGGCTTAGCAGCAGGCTCCATTACTGGCTGAGCCATCTTGCTGGCCCTGAATTTTCCTTTTATGGGTCATGTCTTTGGTGTTGTATCTAAATACTTTTTGCCAAACATGGGATCCTGCAGATTTTCTCCTTGTTTTCTTCTAAAAAGATCTACAGTCTTGCATGCACATTGAAATCCATGATGCCGTGAAGTTAAATTTTGTTTCACATGAGGTATGTACAAACCATCTTTTGAATATATGTGATTCATTGTTTCATCACTGTTGCGAAGATCATTTTTCCTCTATGAACTGCTGTTGCAGAATATTATTATAAAAATATTACTGACATTAAAAAACTGGAACTTTTACTGGATTTCACCCCAGAGTTGATAATATACGCTGAGGTCACTTAAGACTGCTGTCCTGCTGTGTCCTCAGCCTGTTTGTCTAACAATGTAACCAATAACATTGCCTGCCTTGACTCTAGTTCCATTTTTATTAAAAAAAATTGGACTCTCTATAAGTGCCCTGAGCACATTGTGCTTGTGGGATGTGAGGGGAGAGACTGATAAATAGTATTGATGGACACAGATCCTTTTTTTTTCTTTTTTCTTTTTTTTTTTTTTTTATACTGAGGTACAAGTGTAGATCTCTTTATTGCTGTTCACCTTTCTTTAGCTCTTGGCATGTTGGATTTTTTTCTTTCTTCCCCATGAGTGGCTTGGTACCTATATTACTAGGACCAGGGCAGGTCCTGCTAAAGCTTGCCTGACTTCTGCAATGGGCAGGGTCTGAAGTTTCCTGCACACTTGGCCCGGTTAGCATAGAGCCCTGCTTTGTTAGCCAGTGAGAAGTGGTTGGAGATAAACATCTGGAAGAGGCACAGATTTCAGTGAACTCTCCCCTGGAGTTCTCAGCATGCTTTATACACAGAAGGCCAGAAGAGTGCTCATGTAGCTGCTAGAGCAGAGGCATGCTCCCCCCTCGCATTCCAGGCTCATAGCCCTGCTCATGGGTCTGCCTTTCTTTCCCTCACAGACAGGAGGCAATCAGTGAGTCGTCTAGCATTATGCCTTTGTGCTGAGCTGGGAGATCATTGCTTTGTGTATTGATTGGTTGGAAATAATTATGTAAATATAAACGCAATGAGCGTTGGTTAAAGAGGGATTTCTTTATTTTCCATTTGTTGTAGTATCCCACATATAATAACATACCCTTTTCCACTCATTTGTAAATGGAGGACATGTTATAATCCTGAGGGAATCAAATAATATTACCGTGTAGAGAGTGTATATTTATGAAAACATTTGATAAATATTGCTATTATTTTAATTGTGAAAAAATGAACTTCCTATCAAGGTTTCACCAGGGGCCAGACTCATTGCCCAAGCAAACCAACAGGTCAGTTCCAGGCTTAGACATAGCCAGCCATTCTTCTGGGACTGTTGGATTCTCTGGCTTGTTTTTATGTCAGCATCTTAATTCACTCTTTGTTTCTCTTCTATCCCTCCCTCTCTCATGTCCAACCTCCCTTCTTTCCTCTTGTTTTTTTTTTTTTTTTAATCTTCTGACTTGGTACTGAGGGTCCAGGACCAAAGTGTTAGATCCAGGTCGAGACAGCCTTCTTACTGACACAAGTTAACTTTCTCTCTAGGGAGTTTTGAAGAGTGCACTCTACAGGGACAGAGAAGGGTAGACAGTGAGCAAGGAGAGGAAATGGGGTGCCAGCATCCTTCCAGACGGCTGGCTTCAAGTCTGAACAAGTAGAAGTTTCTAGTAGTGCTATCTGGGATGTGGTCATGAGGTGTTTGTGAAGCTTACCATTTAGAAGTCTGAAAAATGGAAATATGTCATTTTTATTGGCTGTTCTATGTGTTGTGTATAAAGTCACTGTGGAATTTTCACGGTGAGTTAAATATTCTCTATTGTCTGGAGGGAGGGACTATGGATTAAAATGGAGCTTCTGGATGGAAGCAACCTTCCTCAATTATTTGTCATGAGTCATGTTTTACTGTAGAAATACAGGGAAGGAAGGGAAAGGGGGGCAATAAAAAAGTTAATGGATGTCTGCAAGCAGAAATCATTGCTTCATTAGTTCACCATCAGGGAAAATGAAGGAAGAGAAGAGGATGTACTAGCCTTGGATTTTAGCTGTAAATAGGAGAGTCAACTTGCGGGCCCCAGGTGAAGCTGTCTTCCAGGGTTAAGCTGTTGGTGTTTTTTTTTTTTTGGTTTTTGGAGACAGAGTTTCTTTGTGTAGCTTTGCGCCTTTCCTGGAACTCACTCTGTAGTCCAGGCTGGCCTTGAACTCACAGAGATCCACCTGCCTCTGCCTCCCAAGTGCTGGGATTAAAGGTGTGTGCCACCACCACCCAGCTGAATGAGGACTGTTTTTTGTTTTTTGTTTTGTTCTGTTTTGGTGATTTTTTCGAGACAAGGTTTCTCTGTGCCTGTCCTGGGTCTCACTCTGTAGACCAGGCTGGCCTCGAACTCACAGAGATCTGCCTGCCTCTGTCTCCTGAGTGCTGGGATTAAAGGCATGTGCCATCACTCCCCAGTGGGCTGTTTGGCTTCTAAGTATCTTAGTTTCCTCCTGTGGATAAGGAGGGTAGTGGTTAGTAGTTGGCCGCATCAGGTGCTTGGCTCAGCAATGGGCACAGATGAATTATCATTATCTTTGGGATCAGTAAGGGAGATGATGGTCATTTGTGTAGAAAAGGATTGGGAGAGCAGAGAAATCAGTTTCTAATTTAGAAACATTGGGAGATGGTGACATGGAGATGGGAGAGCTGATTGTCTGTCTATGTTGGGACCACCAAGTTGGATCCAAAGTTGAAGGTGTGAAAAGGGGCTGAAACCAAAATTGATCAGATGCCCAACTCCAAAGGGTGCTGAGCATTGAAATGTGACCACGGTGAGCTTGTCTGTCATCAGATTAGAATGCCTAGGGAGGTCGGTCCAAGGTCAGAGGAGACTATGTGTACAAATAAGGATTGTTGAGGGCCTGATCGTCCATGCATGTGGATGTCAACATCTGGGCATATTTCTTTATGTTTTTCTGTTTGTGACTCTATGTGTCTGTGTGTTCACTCAGATAAAGTGTATGTAGCTGTATGCACAGATCTGCACATAATATTTTTACAAATATGTACGTCCATACTACCGCTGCCCTGATGAAAATTCAGAACTCCTCCATCATCCCCAGGCTCTTTTACAGCCCCTCCCTGTCATTCTACTCCCCAAAAGTAAACATTTGTTTCGATTTCCATCATCAGAGATTAATTTCACAGAGTAAATATTTGAACTGAATATTTTTCTTCCTATCAAGCTAGTGTTGAGAAAATAAAATTTCTCAGACTATGAAGTCTTTGCTGAGGACTTCATTATTGCCCTTTATACCAAGTAGCTGCTCCATGAGTTTTATTAACTCTTTATAGCTCAGATGGAAATCACTTCTTCCTTGGGTGAGTCACATCCCTTACCGCAAGCAATAGAACTCTCTGGGTTTGGCAGAGCATAATGAAGTTGGAAGAGGGCTGGAACAGAGACAGGAATGAGGCAAAGCCCTGCCATAGGAGCCATAGTCTGGAGTCTGCACAGCCTGGGTGAGTGTGGCTCCAGAGCTGTGGCCTAGGTGCTTTGCTGACACCCTCCCATTGTGGCTTCCTGCAGCTCTTGTTGTGTGTAGTCTCTAAGGACTCTGAGTCTTTGTGTCATACTGTTCACATTCACAGCCTGCAAGGGGCCAAGTGCTTAGCCTAGGTCACATGACTTCCAGGGACCAAGGGAGGAAATGTCCATTGTGAGGTAGGGTCTCTCCTGTCACCAGGACTCACACAATGGGTGAGTCCCTGAAATAGGAAGGCAGTCTGGATGCCTTTCAGACAAAAGAGCAACAAAACAGATTTCCCAAGGCAAAGGTCCACACCACAATTAAGTTTCTTTTATTATTGCTATTTTTAGTACTGTTTCAATGATGTTCAGAAACTATCCCTCACTGTAAAGGTGGATTTTGACTAAAGATTGCAGTATATTCTAATACGGTCATAGTAAGCTGCTCTTTGGATATCGGGCTATTTTTGCAGCCCCTCACAGTTAGCCTTTAGTGGGGCTTTGTGTTTTCAAAGAAATTCGTTCTGGTGTTGCTGAATCTCAGAAAGATTATGCTGGCCCTGTAAAGAAATTTTACTTGTCCTGTGACAGAGAGGTGATGATCCAATCAGAGTTCTTTACCACACACTTGAGAGATGTCCCTTACTGGAGTACAGTAGGACCCCCTACAATATGGGACATGTTCAGCTTCATTTTAAGAAGGAGGAGAATTCTGCCTCTCTTTAAACTGCAGATCTGAATTTGATCCACTTGCCCTTAAGACTTTTCTATTGCTGTGATAAAGCACCGTGACCAAGGAGGCAATTTACAAGATAAAGCATTTAATTGGGCTTACAGTTTCAGAGGGTTGGAGTTCATGTTTAGTAGGAAAAGCCGATGGTGGCGTGAACATCTGAGAGCTTACATCTTAGGAGGCAGAGAGAACCAACTCAAAAATGACTTTTGAAACCACAAAGCCCACCCCCAGTGACGCACCTCCTCCAACAAGGCCACACCTCCTAATCCTTCTCAAATAGTTCCATCAAATACGCATCAAGTAGCCAACCATATGAGTCCATGGGGCTGTTCACATGTAAACCATCACAGGAATAAAAAAACTTCTCAGGAAGTGATGGATTTTTTTCCCTCTTTATCTGATAAGGTACCATCCACCAAATATCTTTATTTCCTAAATTAATCCTAACCATTAATTTCTCTCCTAAAGTAATAATGCATTACCTGAGAATTCTTGCTTTGTGTGTTCTAATGAAAAATTCTACCTCATTAGCTCTTCAGCTAATGGTCTAGAGACCCCCTGGACACACACACAAAAAAATCTGTGAAAGTTCCAGTCATGTTACACAACAATGTGTGGTATGGTGAACATTTTCACAGTCCTTGCATGTATCTATATATGTTGTCAAGCTGGAGCATGAGTCCATGGCCTTGTGCATGCTAGGCAAGCACTGTACCACTGAGCTATACCTTTAACCCTCTGTATTTGGAGACAGAGTCTTGCTTTGTAGCCCAGGCTGGCCTGGACTCACTGTGTGAAGTAGGCTGGGTCTGGAACTTGAGATCCTATGTGTGGCTTCTGCCTCCCTGATGGGATGTAAGGATGCACCACACACCCGGCATCCACCATATGCTTTAAATCATTTACTTGTAATACCTAATGCAATATAAATGCTATGTAAGTAGTTATTATATTATTTAGGGAATACTGGCAAGAGGAAAGTCTATCCATGTTTGTTGCGACCCAATTTTTTGCTGAATATTTTCATCCCTGGTTTGTTGTTTCTATAGATTCTCAGCTGGAGCATGTGGAGAACTGACCATCTTGTCAATGCAAGGGCCTGGATTTGAGTCAGGCTCTTCTTTCCCCCATTATTCTTTTGGGTAGGATTTTACACATATTGCACGACTGTTTTGGTGGGGGTTTCATTGTGTTTGTTACTTTGACTTGAACAAATCTGGATGCAGAGAAGGTCCATTGCTGCTGTAACCAGGTCTCCTACTCCAAGCAGTGGGGTCCTGCTCAAGCTGTGTTTGCTGGACAGCATTGTGGCCCTGGGGAGATCCTCAGGTGGCCAGCAGAACAGCTTGTGTTTGTTGCTGTTTGCTTTGTTATGGAAACACCACCTCTCTCTTATGGGGCCAACCCCAGATGCCACAGTTCTTAGTGACATTCTTCAGGCTTTTTAGTGTATGTTTTTCTCGGTTGTCTATATGCATACCAGTGTTCAGAGATTAAGGTCCTTTGAAGGAGTACTTGGGGATGTGTTTGTCTCAGTTTATTGAATTTGGCTTAGAAGTACTTAGTTAAGCTAAAGACTAAGTAAAAATTTTGTGAGTTCTGAGTCTTAGGAGGTTCATGTTTAGGCTGTGAATCTTGTGACTAAAGGCCTTTAGTCTAGTCTTTCTGTGTTCATCATTTTCAATTGTTTCTCACTGTAAAGATAACACTTACAGGGCCGGGGATGTAGCTCAGTGACTCTGTGTTTGCTTAGTGTGCAGTGTACCCCTGGTTCCGTGCCCAGCCCTGGAAAAAGAAAAACAAGGAAGAAGGGTATTGCTGTTGCTGGCATGCATGGCCTGTTTGCACACTTAACAAAGAACGCATTCCTTACTTGAGTAGTTGGTGAGCTTGAAATATTGAAACAGAGGAGGAAGGATTGAGTTTGAAAAACCCTCCACCTTGGCGAATGCTCAGGTTTGTTAATTAGCGCCATAGACTGCACAACTCCATAATTACAGCCCCTGGTGACAGTCAGCTTGTGAGTGTGGGGCTACTGCTGCATTGACAAAACAGATTATTGTGTTTGCTTTGCTCTCATTGTGTAAGCCTGGCCTGAGGCCATTTTCTCCTTCTTTTTCCCTGTCCCATCTTATTCCAAGTATCTCTTGGGGAATCTGCCTCCCGAATGGTTCCTATTGCTTGGTTTGTTACACTCCCTTATTTTTCCTCACTCAGCCTTGTGGTTGCTCTCCCTGCTCTTGTAGTCCTTTCTGGCTAATCCCTTTAAAGCACATCAACATAACGTTTGGGAACTACTAGAATGATGCCATAGCTCAGCTTGTGTGTACTCTAATGACATGGGAGAATCTCTTGTGTTCCACTTTTGTTGGCTGTCCATCGCTCCTTACAGTCTTACTTCCTGCCACATGTCAGCTGTCATACGTGGGAGAAATACAGAGAGAAGAGAGTTCATAGTTTCCAGGACATGGCGTGGGACAGAGAAGCTATAATTGTAGCTGTAAGCCTTTGAGAGTCTTGCATGTGAGCTGATTCTTGTTAGCAAGGAGAAGTGGCAAAGGGCTGTTGCCATCAATAATGGAAATGATAGCCTAACACCGAAAACAGTCTTTATGGAAATGGAACTTGTCTTCTGTTTACTAATTAGCGGGATTATAGGTCTGCTAATGCTTCATTCAAGCATGAAGCCATGTAATTTCTTCATGTTTTCCTAAGCAAGATTTGGGGCCCCTGATCCCTGTGACCACTGGGTAGTCAATGATAACAAAAGGAGTCCACTCTGATGTGGATGGTATGATGCAGGGGTAGAAGCAGTTCCTTCAGGCTTTGTATATTCCATTCAGTTAATAAACACATAGCCTCTCCTATATTTGCCTTCCTCCTGGGCTCCTTTCCAGGATGGTATCTGCATGTATGGGGAAAGGGATGTGGAGATGGGAAGCTCTGGTTTCATGTTACCCTCTCAGTGGATTCCTCTATCCTTGCTCTAGTTGGGTTGTAAAATTAATTTTCTTTCAGCCATGTCAGAGTGTGGCTGTTGTTTGAGCTGACCTTGCTTATACTTCTCAGTTCCCATGGACATTTTTCTGGATCCTTGCATATGCCTATCATGCCTTCTGTTCATCTGTGGTCTGGTGGTCATCTTTCTAACCTCTGCTGTCCTCAGGGCCACCTGCTTATTTGGCAGGACCTGCTGTTTGTTGATGTACTGCTGGGTGGATTTCTGGTGGGCTTCAGGCACCATCCATATCACACCGGAACTGTGGCCGGCTGGGGAAAGCTGTCTGCTCTCCTCCCCAGCCATTCTCCCTCCATGTGTGTATCTGCTCTCACTACCTCCTGGAATGGTGCCAGAACAGCCTCCCTACATTGTAGCATCCACATCCCACTCACTCCTGGACTGCTGTCTGCTTCTCTGACAGCCTGGCCATCTTGGCAGCCTGGGCTCAGAAAAGGGCCACTGGGACTTGGGACATACCTACTCTCTTTTACCTAGGGACTATATTCCTAAATTCTAAACACCTAACAAAGACTTATTAAATAGTAAGGCCATAGAACACTGTGTACTGGTAAAAGATACAGGCTGAAGAGTAGGCAGTACAGTTTCCATTATCAACTCTGATTTCAGTCTATCCATTCATTTTCTCACAGGAAAATGGTTAAAATGTAATGTGTTGTAAAATAGATCGTGGTTAATGTGAATATAGTCACTTGGAAAATGGCAGTGGCCCTGAGAAACCAGAGGTATGAGGAGTTAAAAAAAAAAAAAACAAAACCTACAGATGTGCAGTTGGACTTTCTTTGAACCACCAGCTCCCAAATAATGACTTGGAGAATTTTTATTAATTATGAAGCTTGCCCTTAGCTTAGGCTTGTTTCCAACTAGCTCTTAAAACTTAAATTAGCCCATTTATATTAATCTGCATTCTGCCACGTGACTTGTTACTTCTCCTCAGTACCATATGTCTAATATCCTCATGTCTGGCTGGCAAAAATCACCCATGCCAGATTGTTCCCAGAGTTCCTATCTCTGCCCAGAAGTCCCGCCTATCCTCTCCTGCCTAGCTATTGGCCACTCAGCTCTTTATTAAACCAATCAGAAGGTGCCTTAGGCAGGTGAGGAAGGACAGAGACATGTCTTCATACAGTGTACAAGAAGATCATCCCAACACAGATGTCCTTTTTGAAGAGTGTCACTTGAGATTTTAGAGATAATTTTCCAAGGATGAGGTGGGTTAAACAAGGGATGTGGATGTGGAAGAAGTGGAATAGGGGTTTGAGGGTCTAACCTGACAGAGACTGAGGACATGGATGGAACTAGAAAGGAATGGCTGCCTTTGAGACTTGGAGAAATACACGAGGAGGGCTCATGGCAGTTGGACCAGGGCCCCAGAGTCAGCTTTCCGATGTTTAGACTTCTCCCCACTCACTGACTGCTTCTCACAAAAGGCAAGTACTTGTGTATAAATGTCTCAGAGTCGCTGTCGACAGACAACAGTGTGAAGTGCATTGCTAGCACAGCACCAGCAGCGCCTGCCTGTTGTCATTTTAGTGATGCTGTCAGCTCTGAAGGGCCTTGGGGGAACCAGGCCATTCTGTCAGAGCAGCAGCTTCATCTGCATTGGGCCTCTTCACAGATTTCTTCATACTGGGAGAGGCCAGCTTTGTTTCATTTGTCCATCCTTTTTAATCTCTTATTTGAGCTGTCACGGCCATCATTCCCACTCCAGTGCATTCTGGGAATCTGGAGATCAGGAGACTGCTGAATCTGAACTTTTCCCTTCGTTTTTCCTGTTGGACTTGAGGGATCAGTCAAGCCCCAAGGCTGCCTTCTGTGGTGTCCCAGCTCTGGTGCCCATGGGGACCACATAGTATGAACATCCATGCCAGGCCTCTGTGGACACATGTTGGCCATCTCACATTGTTTTCCTGAGTCACTGCTTATCTATTGGCTCCCCTGGGGCTGGGGAAGCAGGGCTACTCAAGGAGATGCAGTCCACAGATCCCAATGAACACAAGGGAGAAGACCTGGACTCCACAGCACCTGGACTTGCTCTGCTGGTCAGTTTCTTTCCAGAACTACTTCCACTTTGAACACTGTTGAGGCCTTTGTTTAAAATGAGTTTGAATTTAGCTTGTTGGCTAGCTACTTAAAAAAAAAAATCTTAGTGTTGTTTATTCTTGAGAATTCTATACATGCATATCATATACATAAACACATACATGTTTATGGTATACATGAACATATACGTGTATATCATATACATAAACATATACATGTATACTGCATACATAAACACATACGTGTATATCATATACATAAACATATACATGTATACCATATACATAAACATATACATGTATACCGTATAATAAACATGTACATGTATATCGTATACATAAACATACCCTCTTGTAGTTCCTCTATCTCCAAGTCTCCCTGAATTCCCTGCAACACGGCCCCCTCCTGACTTAATGTCCTTTGTTGCTGTTGCCTGGTGATAGTAAGATGTTTTTGATAACCACTAAATCCAGTTATATCTGACTGCATGTATATGAGTTTGGAACTTGGGAAATCTTCTAGCGGCCGCACATCAAACAAACAGACAGACAAACAAACATGTGATTATTCCTCCCCCAGTACCTGTCAATTACCAATAGCTCTGAATTAAGAGATGGGGCTTGAAGGGCACCTCCACCTGTGTCTGGAGCTTTTGCTGGATTGACCTTGTATATATGACCTTAGGTAGCAGGAGTTTGTGAGTGTGATCACCATGTCAAACCAGAAGACAGGGTTTCATAGCATTCCTCGACATCATCTTACTTTAACTTTTAGTTTAGAATCACCTCACTTAAAGGTTGATTTCCTTACAAACTTGTGCCCTTTGCTTGGGAACTGTTTGTGAATTGTGTTCACCAGCCTCTAGCTTTCTGGCAGAGATGTCCTTGGTATATAAAGGCCTGGCTGTAGCTCCCGTCATGAACCTGGGGCTGGACCTGTCTTAACTTGGAAAATTCTCTGTAGGCTGAGACACACAGCCTGTTATCACATAATTATATCTGGGAACCCATCAAATAATGTCTTTTGTTGCTATTCACTACTAATTGACAAATAATTCACCAGTAGCTCACATACATGACTGACCTCTATGGCCTCAGGGACATCAAAGCTTGTCTCTAGCTAAACTGAGAAGAGCGCAGAAATGATTCATTGTGACTGTGTAACAAAAACTCTCTAGAAGGAAGAGAAAGAGGAAAAGAGATAAAGAGTGTTCTTGAATTTCCTCAATAAACTATGATACCGTGTTGGCTCTTTTTGCGTAAACCCTTTATCTAATTCTTGACTTACTTGGAATGTATGATTTCTTCCTTTTTAGACTCAAAGATACTATAAATGGCATGTGTCATGTAGCCCAGGCTGGCTTCCAGTTTGCTAAGTGGCTGCCTCTGGTCTTAAACTCCCTGAAAGCACACAGAGAGTGTAAATGGTTTGTGTAAAGTTAACAGCTGCTTGAGTGATACTTTGGGACTGGGGAGTCTAGGACAAAATAAAGGACGGCGTGTGTGAGTAGAATAGAAGGAAGCGCCCCAGTGCCCTTGGTTTGTAGTCCACATGAGTCTTTACATTAACATGTCTCTTTCTTACTACATATCCCCCCAAATTACCCCCCAATGACACACAGACACACACACACAGACACACACACACAGATGCAGACACACAGAGCTACACAACACACAGACACACATACAAACACACACCCAGATACACACAGACACACATAGACACAGACACACACAGACACACACAGACACATAGACACACAGACACACACATACACACACAGATACACATATACACATACACAGACAGACAGACACACAGACACACACAGATACACAGACATACGCAGACACATACAAACACAGACACAGACACACATAGACACACACACAGACAGACACACACAGATACACAGACATACGCAGGCACACACAGAGGCACACACAAACACACAGAGATACACAGACATACACAGACACACATAGACACACACACATATAAACACACACACACACACACACACACACACACACACACACACACACACACATTTCCCCATGCTTTGTCTATGTTTTAGGGAGACCGTCTTTGCTTTGAACGTGAAAATAACGGCTGTGACTTGCCTTACTCCAATTTCTGGCTGGACATTTGGTCACTGATATAAACTCACAAGTGGTGCCTACTAGTTTGACCTCCAGAAAACCCTGTTGAGAAGCAAGCAGACAGATGTCTAGCTTTTGATAGATCATTGTTCAGAATTTCAGAAGAAATGAAGGTGTACAACATGTGCCCGTGGTGGGGAGGGCAGGACATATCTTTATTCATAAATATTAGCAAATGAGGGTAAGTCTTAGAGTAGGCATTCCTTGGTGATCTGGTTGTTTTTGTTGGAAGTTTATTTATTTTTTACTTTATAAGCATGTGCACACACAGGCACACGCACAGGGAGGCTAGAAGCTGATGATAGGTGTCTTTATCGTTCACGGTTCACCTTATTTTCCTGAGACAAAAATCTCTCCCTGAACCCGGGGACCACTGATTCAGCTAGGCTGGCTGACTAGCAGGCCCCACAGATCTGCCCATCTCCACCTCCCCAGTGCTGGGATTACAGACACCCGGATGCCCCGGTTTTTATTTGGGCAATGAGTATCTGAACAAGCACTCTACCAGCTGAGCTACGCCTCCCCCAGCCCCCAGAAACATCATTTAATAAGTCAGTTAGCGTAGTACACCCTACTCCCCACTTTCAAATGTAGGTTCCCATCACTTTCTCCCATTTCAATTTATGTATTATTGTTTGCTTGTTTGTTTTCTTTGGTTTGACTTGGTTTTTGAGGCAGGATGTAAAATAGCACCATCTGGCCTTGAACTCTGTGCTTAGCCAAGGCCACACTTCAACTCCTTCAGCTCTGATCTACCTGCTTCGACTTCTCAGTGCTGAGACTATGGGTATATGACAGTATGTCCAGCTGAAATGTAAATAGTCTTCTTAAGTCCTTAAAATAACTTAATATCTTAATTGGCTGACGTGTTCTCTTTCAAGAGTATCAGTTTGCTAGGCAGCCTCTCTTCTGTTGTGTGATGTCTGTAGTCCATCCAGATGCTGATCCAGAAACCCTGGACAATCCTTTGAAGACGTCTACAGACAGAAGGTGCTGTGCAGATGCGGTCAGTCATTTCTCCTGTGCCTGTCCCACCTACTCTTTCATGCTCTCCATAGAAAGCACGCCCCACACTTTCCAGTGGGAGAAAGAGAACGTTTCTTTAGAAGAACCCTTTCTTGCTTTGTACAAACTACTTTTCACATTTGTGGTCTCATTATGACTTTATAGTTCTGACAAGAATTCAGTTACGACCTCTTTGTATGTGCCTTCAAGTGAAAAAAGAAGAAACTGAAAGAACCAGTTCCCTGTTTGGGTCAAGAGAAGATTCCTTGATGCCAGATCCATTCAGGACAGTAGGGGTCACAACCCCTCTGGGAGTCCAATGACCCTTTCACAGGGGTTGCCTAAGACCATCAGATATTTACATTGCGATTCATAACAGTAGCAAAATTACAGTTATGAAGTAGCAACGAAAATAATCTTAGAGTTGGGGGCCACCATAGCATGAGAACTGTATTAGAGGGTTGCAGTGTTAGGAAGGTTGAGAACCACTGATTTGGGAGGAGAAGCTGTTTGCATCTCTACCATCTGGCAGGCATACTTTTCTAATACCATAAAGGCATAGAGAGCAACTTAAGTCTGGAATAAGATGGACCAAAGCAGCCTCATGACCACTCAGTCATGCGTGAATTGATACAGAAATGCTTTGGTAGAGGCAGAGGGGGACTGGCAATGTTAGTCTGGCCAGAGCCCTGGCTCCTGTAGGGACTCTGGAGCTCGTACTTGGGGGCCGACAGTCAAATCTTCAGTCAGTGCTCCTCATCTTCAGAACTTCCTCTCTAGCCCCGTGAGATCCCCTCGTGGCAACCAGTGGCCTACTGAGGTTTGACACCAAGCCTTATGTAATGTACACATCCCTATTAAAAAAACCTCACATCGGGCTGGCACAGGCCTTTAATCCCAGCACTCGGGAGGCAGAGGCAGGTGGATCTCTGTGAGTTCGAGGCCAGCCTGGTCTACAAAGCAAGTTCCAGGAAAGGCACGCAAAGCTACACAGAGAAACCCTGAACAACAAACAAACAGAAACAGATAAACTTCTCATATCTGTGTCCCATTCCTTCACAGTCCTGTACCTACTATGTAAAATTAATATGAACTTTTATTAAAAAATGACCCCCAGCTCTTATCCATAGGAAAATTTTGGAAAAGAATTTCATAGACCCTAATATAATCTGGATGGGATTATACCTTTAGTTCTAAAGGGTGATTATTTGTAAAGGCAGATTAATTAGTGTACATATAATACAACTTACTCCTTTAGTATGTAGTTCTGTGATTTGACAAATGCTTACTGTCCCATGGTCAGCACTACCATCAGATGTCAGCTATCCCCATTATCTCCAAGAGCCAGGGACACTCCTCCTTCTCGACCCTGCTCCCACAGCTGGTGATCCGCTTTCTTCTTGAAACAGATCTTGTGAAAAGGAGCTTTCCAGATCTCTATCTACAGGATCATACAGTATATGTTGATTAAAGTTTCCTTTTTAACAACGCAGTGTGCTGGAGATGCATGAGGTTGTTCCACACACATTTAGCACTCTGCTCCTGTGGCATGGCGCTGTGTAGAGGTGCCACAGTTTACTCACTAGAGAGTGCTGGGAATGTCTGTAGTTGCTGGTGAGTAGGGTTAGAGCTGCTGTAATCACCTGCAGGTGGTGTGCTAATCTAAGATCACACAATGCTCTATGCCTAACGAAATGCCTGTAAGTGAAGTGTGCTGGGTGTGAGACAAGTCCATAGTTACCAACAGTCAACTGTCAGGGGCTAGAGAGATGGTTCAGTTGTTAAGAACATTTGCCATTCTTGCAAAGAACCCAGGTTCGATTCCCAGCACTCACATGGTGGCTCAAAACCGTCCATAACTCCAGTTCTAGGAGATCAGACATCCTCTCCTGGTCTCCACATGTACCAGGCATGCACGTGGTGTACATACATAAAGCAGGCAAGCATTCACACACGCAAGATAAAACCAATTTTAAAAAGGACAACTGATACATTTATTTTAGATTTTGTAGTTTTATTTCCTTCTAATTATAAATGTGATACATAGACAGTGTAGAAAACAAAACAAAACAAACAAACAAACAAACAAAACACAGAAAATTACCATGAAGCCTGCAGTGGTTCTCAGCCTTCCTGATGCTTCAACCTTTTAATACAGTTCATGTTGTGATGATGCCCAATCATAAAATTATTTTCATTAATACTTCATAATGATAATTTTGCTACTGTTATGAATTGTAATGTAAATATATGTGTTTTCTGATGGTCTTAAGTGACCCCTGTGAAAAGGTCATTTGACCTTCAAAGGGGTCGTGACCCCACAGGTTGATAACCACTGCTTTAAAGAAACCAATCACATGTATTTTCCATTTTCATTTAGTTACATCCTACGGTAACAAAATAGTTGCTGTTTACCTATTTTTGTGATATATTTTTACTATACAAGTGTTGTTCTGTGTCATTAAGTATAATAATTGAATGTCTTTATAATATCCACATTTACATTTAATGATAGGAAACTCTTAAGGCAAGGTCACAAAGATGAGATATTTCTGTACAGAGATTAGCATTCCTTGGTTGTAGCCCTTTGCATATGCCCAGTTGTACACAGCTCTCTGTTCTGTGAAGACTTTTTAGGGTCAGTTAGGGTTATTAATATGTCCCCTTGACTTATGAGAAATATGCTTCAGTTGTGAGCCCATGGGTAATAATAGAACATTGATCTACTGGACATTATTTTTTCTCCTTGCATGAACATAATAGCTCTGAACAGTTCTTTACATGATGAATATAAAAAATTGTTCTATATATGTATAAGAGAATCCATTTTTTAAATGAAATTAAGGTTAGAGAGTGTCATAAATAATCAGCTAGTAACTGACAATTGTTTTCTTTTAAAATATACTCCTGCATTGCTGATTCAGGGGCAGTCTCTATTGAAACAGAGAGTTTGTAGCTATCAGGGACACTAGCTATTCTTGGGGGTGAGATATGTTTGTTCACATGCCTGGTTTAAAGTGCTTGCACATGAGGTGTGTTTTTATCATCTGTAAAGAATGCCTGACAAGATTTGGTGAGGCAAGAAGAGCAGAGCAAGGATCTGAGAACACAGACTCCGCTGCCAGCTTCAGATGCTTGGGAATTAACTGTCTTCTTCCAGTTCTCAACTTCAAGACCCAAGAAAGCATTACAAATGAAGTACCTTCCAGTGTTTGCTTTCTCTCCCATTAGTAGTGAGCTTGTTTGCAAAGACCAGGCTCATGTAAAGATCGTGTGTGTGTGTGTGTGTGTGTGTGTGTGTGTGTGTATGTGTGTGTGAGAGTGAATGTCTATGTGGTGTGATGTGATGTGTTTCCTCTAGGGAAAATATCTTTGGATATTCTAGACTCTGAATTTCCTGTCTCCCAGGTATGATTAGCCAACTATTCATATAGATTCATGTAGTTTTCAACTTATATGGATAACTAGCTTGCCATTTGGCTTATGGACACATACTACCTAAAACCAAACAATAACAGTTACAACTCTGATTTTCTTTTAAAATAGTTGATTATAGGGAGTAGAGATATTCAGGGGTTAAGATGGCATACTGCTCTTTCATAGCACCTGAATTCAGATCTCAGCATGTCAGGGTCAGGGGGCGGGAGAGGCTCACAATCACCTGTAATGCTGCGCCAGGGGATTAGGTGCCATTTTCTACCCTCCATGGGCACCTGCAGTTACATACACCAGCCCTTCCACCCACCCACATACACATAATTTTGTTTTAATCTAAAAAATCTACAACAGTTGATTAGAACTTTGTGGGTTTTTTAATTTTAAAATCATTTGATTATTTTATATGTATTGATATTCTGCCTACATGTCTGTCTCTACATCACATATGTACCTGGTGTCTCTGCAGAGACCAGAAGAGAGTGTCAGCTTCCCTAGAAGTGCATTGCAGATGTGAACCATCTGTGCTGGGAATTGAACTTCCAGTTCTCTGGAAGAGCAGTCAGTGCTCTTCACAGCTGAGCCATCTCTCCAGTCCCTGGTTTTCATTTTTTTAATTTAATTTTTTTGGGGGGGGGAAAGCATTTAAAGAGACTCTGGAACATGCCGTCCAGCTCGCTGGGAAATGAGGGGGCCTAATGGAAACCGATCTGCTCACTCACTGGCAGATTAGTTTGGTGTGGATGTGTAGCAGCATGATATGATCGATTTACCAGGCTCAGTGGAGGTTGCCAGGAATAGGGCCAGCAAGAATTCTATGCTAAGCCTGTTTTAAAGCAACTGTATTTCAGCAGTTCTTCCAGTTTCTAAAAAAATGAGAGAAAGACGTGTTTTATTGAAGGTGTAGTTTGGTGCTTTTGAAGTAAACTAGGCGTTACCAAAACAAGTATTGTCACCAGCCTCTTGAAGCTGGCCCGTATGCCTGCAGCCCACTGTTGTTTGCCCTCAATTTTGAGTGGTTTCATCTAAACACATTAAGTCCCTGCCTTGTTCTCTCTGCACAGAGAGGATCTGGGTCTGGAAATGAGAGCAGAACTCTTGTACAAGGAGGCAGTGTTTTCAGAAGCGAAAGTATGCAGAGAGTCCCCTAATGGGTCTAAGTGTGCTGAAGGACATTTGGCATTTAGAGATTTGGGAAATTCGTGGTTTTCAAGTTCTAAAATAAAAACAATAAAAATAATTGTTTTGAAAAATCTAACAAAAACAACAACCCAGTTCATTAGAGTTTGGTGTGAATATAATTTTAAAAAATTTTTTACAATTATTTAATTGTTTATGTGTACAGGTGTTTTGCCTACATGTCTGTCTGTGCATTATGTATATGCCTGGTGCCTGCAGAGGCCAGAAGAGGGTGTCTAAGCCCTTAGAACTGCATGATGGATGGTTATGAGCCACCACATGGGTGCTGGGAATTGAATCCTGGGTCCTCTGGAAGAGTAACCTATGCTCATTGTTTAAAATTCACCATTAAATATTGTTTCCTTGCAAAAGTTTTAAAAATGGCTATGTTCTCATGTCTGTAGTCTTTCTAGCAAAATCACTAGAGAGTGTTTAGGTAGCTATGGTGATATGAATGAGAGCCATCTCCCATAGTCTTGGGCATTTGAACACTTGCTTTCAAGTTGGTGTACTGTTGGGAGGGTTAGGTGGTGCAGCCTTGTTGGAGGAGGTACATTATTGAGACATTTGAAGCTCTGTGCTTTCAGTTTCCTGATCCTGCCACTGCCCTGCTGCTCACTGCCATGGTTCCCCACCAGGATGGTGCCATGGTTCCCCACCAGGATGGTGCCATGGTTCCCCACCAGGATGGACTCTTATCTCTCTGGAACCATCAGCCAACATAAATACTTTCTTCTATATGTTGTTTTTGATCTTGGTGTTTGATCACAGCAACAGAAAAATAACCATGTGGATTAATATAGTTGGGAAGGAGAAACTGTATTAGACTGTGTGAACAACGTCCCCCAAAGCCAGGTCTATGGAAATACAAAAATCTCTATTTGGAGATTAAAATTAAGGAAAGAAAAGAAAAAAAAAAGAGTAATCTATGTGGGTAGTTTGTCTCCTTGGTTAGAGTTAGGGGGAATTGTGAAAAGATCTGTTGTGATCACTTTTCTGTGAGCTTTCACGAGTCCCCGGATATTAGCAAGAACAGAAAGCTGTTCTTGTTCAGCATGGGACAGCATCACCTTCATCGTGGACTGCGGTGTGCAGGATTTCCCTCTGACAACAGCAAAGATGCTGACTACTCTCCGTGAGTATGGCTAACGGTGGAGGAAGAGTCCATGTTTGGCCAGTTGTAGTTATTACAAAACAATTGTTTTACTGTTAGTATTTTAGTTTTTATTGTCACCTTGACACAACCTAGAGCCACCTGGGAAAGGGGAACTTCCACTGAAGAACTGCCTCAATCAGATTGGCTTGCAGCCATGTCTTGATTGATGGCTGAGGTGGGTGGGCCCGTTTCCACTGTGGCTGATTCATCTGTGGGCAGGTGAGCCTGGGCTATATAGAAAACTAGCTAAACATGAGCCAGACAGTGAGGCAGTGAGCAGTATTCCTCCATGGTTTCTGTTTGGGTTCCTGGCTTGACTTCTCCAAGCCAGTGATGGATTGTAATATGGACGTGTAAATCAAATAAATCCTTGCCTCCCCAGGTTGCTTTTGGTCATGGTGTTTGTTACAGCCACAGAAAGCAAGAGAAAACAAACGCTGATAATTTTAATTGCTTCAAATCTTCTCCTCCCCACAATAATTCTCTCCTTTGGTTCCAGTTCTGACCCCCAAGACATTGTGTAGTAACTCTGTTCTGTCCTGGACAACATCTCTCAAAAGTTTGTAAGGCACTTTCTTAGCCCCCCAAAAGTGTCTCTGGTCAGCAGGAACCCCAACTTCTGAGTGTGGGTTTGAGGGTTGTTACTATGCATAGTTTCCCAATTGAGCCCCTAACATTGTTAGCATATGGTGCCCCTAATTGAGCAGAATGCTGCATTGATTCCCCTCAAGGCGGGAGGAAAGGCCATTGACACCTGCCCTCACCTCAGGCTGTCTTGCAGGGACATAGCTCAACCTGGGCAGCTGCATCTTGTTTGACCGACCCAGCCTGGGATTCCTGAATTCAGTATCTCCAGGTCCTTTCCACAGCAGAAGTGTCTAGCTGGACCTCTTCCATTCCCTGCCATGTTGCTGAGCTGTCTTGACCCCAGCACAGAACTCTCACTGATAGTGAAGTTTATCTTAGTATTGACCCGGCTGACTTCTTTTTGAATTTGGTTCCTTAGAACTGACTCTCCCAACCTTGTTTCTGGCACTGGCACATTTGATAAGAACATCTGTGCCTTCTCTGAGGCTGTGGGCAACACTGAGCACAGCACAGAGCCCCACTTGTTGCTTGAAAGGTTTTTCATTCCTAAGATAATTACCTCTTTGTTTTATCACAGTATAATAAGGAAATAGGCTAGTGGTTGATTAAATCAGTGGCCTCAACTGGTGGCTTTTCTTTGCAGTGCCTAGACAGATTTCAGAGCAACTCCTTCACTTTGCTTTTTTGAAAATTTGAAATTCAGCTTTTCTTTCAAGTCAGGAGGTAGCTAGATAGATAATTTCTTTCTTCTTTCTTTCTTTCTTTTTTTTTTTTTTGAAACTGAGTCTTACTCTTTAGCCTTAGCTGGCCTGCAGTAATCCTTCTGCCTCCAACTTAATAGCACTGAGATCAAATCTATTATAACAATATTACCTATTATTGTTATCTATTATTAAATCTATTATAACAATATTATCTATTATTAACAATAACAATAATCTAAGGGACTGTGGATGTAGCTCAGTTGGTGGAGTGCATGCCTGCCTTCCTTTCTCAAGGCTCTGGGTTTGATCTCCAGAGGGGCTTAAAACCATAAAACCGGGTGGGTGACCCACTCCTGTAATCCTAGCATAAGGCAGCCTCAGTTATGCAGTGAATTTGAGACTAGCCTGGACTTTATGAGGCCAATAAAACCTTTTAAAAGATATATTAGAATTATTGGGAATAGTACAGAAAATAGCACAATAAAGGCCTTTTTGCATTTACTGCCTACAGTGAAGCCAGGCGGAGAGGCTAATGGGCACGATGCTAAGGAATGCTTTTCAGCCACAGAGAACTGAACAGCACCCCGTACTGAGCACAGTGGTGGTGGGCATGCTGCGTGAGAAGGTTGCCCCTGGGGAACCCTGGCAAGGTCACCTGATGCTGGTGCAGCCAGAGAGCCTTGGCTCGAGTGTGTCTTCCAGTTTTGCTGCTTTCTGTGGCTGTTCTTTCTACCACCTCCTTGGTGTGCAGAAAAGAACAGCGATGATGTGGGATGGTTGACCACAGGTATGTGACCTTGCTCCCAAGATGGAGTGAATATGTGCTGCTGGTATTTTGATACGTGACAGTTAAGGATATGGAGCCTAAAGATGAGCAGGAAGTCAGGTAATGGCAGATCTCCTAGAAACTGTGGTGAGCCTCGTGACGGTCACTGCGTGTGGATCGAGGTCTCTGTTAACTTCCAGGGATTTGAAGAGTAGGTGAGATCACTAACCTGCATAACTGAATCTCTCTAAGGACTTGGGCACAAGACATCAAGAGACTCCCTGGCTCAGCCTCCTGACAAGCTGCAGTGCCTTGGACAAAACCGTCTACCTCAGCTTCCTTGTTTGTCAAAGATTATAATAGATAGTCTACCTCCCAGGATCGGGGGAGGGGTCAAGCTGAAAGCAGATGGCCTGGGCCTTGGCCAGCCAGGAAGTAGTGATCTGTGTTGGCCTGCTCATGAAGATGGCTGTCTGTGGAGCATGCTGACCATGTCCCCTGGACTGAAGGAAGTCTGTCTGTCTTACCTCCACAGGAAGCTGTCAGGCTACAATGCTCATCTCTCCTGACTGGCCCTTATGTTTAGATAAATGCTAAATGAAGACTGAGAAATTCCCATCCCATAGAAATCTAGAGGTTTCTTGTCTCTAAAAGATAACCCTCCATTCTGTGGTCTTCATTAGAGTCACCTCGTATTTTGGTGCAAGAGATGCAAGTTTCTTATTTATTTAGGTACAGACCATGTTCTGAGGGTGGGGCTGCTGGTTTTGGCAAGTACTTCCTTTCCCTGATAAGATGTCCAAATTATAGTAAGTAGTCATCTCCCCTCCCAACCACCCAAATTATTGAGACTGTTTTTTGTCAGCCTGAGAGTTTTAGGCCTTTCAAAAAAATTTTTTTTTGTGTGTGGAGACTTTAAATAGCCATGAGCTTATTGACACACACTAACAACAGTTTTAATCTGGAAACAGGAGTAAGCAGTGAGTGGAGGTAGGCCTGAATATGAATCCCAGCTGTGACCTCATGTACGCCGAGGTTCACTTTCGTCATTTGAAAAGTAGGAATAATCGGAAATCCCATGAAGTGCTGTGAGGATGGTGTGTGTTCCCGACAGAGGTGCCCAGTGCTGTCCAGTGAATTCATAACTTAGTCTTCGTTGTGGATCGTTTTGCTGAGGTCCAATATCCATATTATTTGTAGCCTGTAGCTTATGGCTTAAGGTTCTGTTTGTAGGTTTTTATTTTTAAAATTTTAAAAAAATATTTATGTATTTATTGAGTATTTGCTTGTGTATGTCTCTGTGTACCAAAAGTAAGCCTGATGCCCACTGAGGTAAGAAGAGAGAGTTAGCTCCCCTGGAACTGAGTTATAGATGGTTGCGAGCCAACATGTGGGTGCTGGGAGTGGAACCTAAGTCCTCTGCAAGAGTATCAAGTGCTCTTAACCACCAAGCCATCTCCACAGCCTCTGTTTGTAGGGTTTTAAAGTGAAATCTAATGAAATCTCAATTTGTCCTCAAATCCTGCTTTCTGCTACGTACTATTCTGTCCCGGGCAGACATGTTGTCAGTGTTTACTTTCACAGAGCACTGGTTGAACAAAAATGCCTGGCACCTTACTAGGAAGTGATCTAGAAGCTTGGGAGAATGGCTGACAGGTTGACCGTTGGCTAGATAGGGAGGGAGGTGAGGAGGTAGAGGCCTGCAGCCCACCTTTCTGGATTCCACGGTTACTCTTCATCTGTGGGTGCCTTTGAGGCCAGGTGGAGGGGAAAGTAATCCAGTGGACTGCTGATGGGTACTAGATGCAAACAAAATAGAGCTAACGCACTCACAGCTGCCTGACATAGGAGCAACTTACTCCAAATTTGATTTTTTTAGGATCTAGGGTTGGGGATTTAGCTCAGTGGTAGAGCGCTTGCCTGGCAAGCACAAGGCCCTGGGTTTGATCCTCAGCTCAAAGGAAAATAAAAGGATCCAACAGTTTAGATTTTAAGAGAAAATTCTTGAATTAGTCATTTTTTAGATCTTTCGAATTTCTTTTTCTAAAGTTTGTATTGAGTCTTTAATCAAACTGTTGAAAACATGCATCTCAGCTGCCTGACCTGGTGTTTTTTATAGTGACCGTATGATCTGCTTTGATTTTTTTCTCTTTCTCTGCTTTTGGTATTAAAACAAAACAAAACTGCCTAAATCTCTTATCTAGAAATGTTTAAAGCCTGACAAGGAGACTCCATTTTAGCAACTGTGTGCTCAACAAAATTTAGCACATTGGGTTTCAACAGGAATGCTTTAATTTCAGTAATTGTTGGGAATGTGTTTACATTGACTCCAAGGAGTTTTGTGTGCTTTCCTTATGTGGGACGGAGGTTGGGGACTGTAGTCTGGAAGAAGTATAAAACTTATTAAACAAATGTGAGTGTCCATCTGTTTGGAAAGGACTTCAGGTTCAAAGTAGTGGAAGGGTCTCTTCAAGTAGATCCAAACAAGCAGCATGTTTTGGAGATGTGTGTTAGCTTAGTTGTGGAAGAATGTGTTCAAGATGAAGAAGTCTTGTGTACTATCTAGAGATCATTTACAGTTAAGGAAATAATTGACCACCTCAGTACAGTCATACTCAATAGGCATCATAGGAGACTTTAAGAAGAAACTCATAGTTACTACCATTGCATGCTCATCAGATTACTGTTTAAATAGTCAGTTTTGAAGGAATAGGAGGCATATGGAATGAGATTTGCCTTACTTTATGATAGGTAAGTTATAAAACCATAGGCCTCCAAAAAACTTACTCTACATGTGTTAGAATTTGGGTGATTTCAAATGGTACAGGTTAGAGTGATGTTTAATCTTGATGGTCAATGTCTCAGGATTTATAATTACCATGGGAGTGAATCCCTGGATGTGTCTGTGAGGGACTTCCCACGTTAGGTTGATTGAGGTGGGAAGACCCACACCATATATTGCACCATCTGTCTGTAGCAAGCTTTCTTGACAGACTTTCTTTGGACCACCAGTCCCCAAATAATGACATGGAGACATTATTAATTATGAAAGTTTGGCTTTAGCTTAGGCTTGTTTCCAACTAGCTCTTATAATTTAAATTAACTTGTTTCTATTAACCTACATTTTGCCATGTGGCTTGCTCCACATCTTGCTGGTGAAATCTGTGTGCCTAGATTCATCCCCTGAGTACCTGTGTGTCTGGAAGTCCTGCCTAACCTCTCCTGCCTAGCTATTGGCCATTCAGCTCTTTATTAACCCAGTGACAATGACACATCTTTACACAGTGTAGGAATATCTGGCAACACCATCCCATGGCTTGAGGCATTCATTGCTCTCTGCTTCCTGACTGCAGATACAATGTGACCAGCTACTCCCTGTTCTTGTTGACATAGCTTCCCTGCCATAATGAACTGTATCCCTTGGAACTGTAAGCCAAAATAAACCCTTCCTTCCTTAAGTTGTTTTGATAAGGTGTTTAGTTGTGGCAACAAGAGGAATGATTAATACAAGCAGACAGTGATAATTGAGTCTATGGTCACAGGAATAGCTCTTATCCAGAGGAATGACAGCTTTCCTTTATGATATAAACAATTTTCTATTGATGAGGCTGCTTTTCAGTTCTCCTTACTCCCAAATTAAGGGATCCTTATGGCAGTACAACCTCTAATGCTGTGTTTGGGGTAAATATACTTGAAATGAGAAATGTGGAGGAGGGGAGAGGGGAATGTGCTTTTGAAAAGCTTTTTGGGCAGGAAGATGTTACTTAACCAGTATTTCCAACATGAGTCATGAGTCACCATCTTATCATGGTTATTTTGGTGTGCTTTGTTTTAAAGTATATTCTTCACATTTGGTTGAACTTGGCTTGTGATGTGATTAGCTCACACTGCCATGCTTTCTCTGCCTTAGATGTTCTGTGGGCTTCACCCATTTGATGAGAGCTTATGACAGACATGGAGCCCATAATCAGACTATTCCTTTCTTTTCTTGGAAACTCACCTATAAAACACCTCCCAGCCACAGCTTGGTGCTAGAGATGGGTACCATGTACAGGCCTGAAAATTCATGGTTTCCCATATTCTTCTTGGACCAGTTGAAATGGAGAAGGCAATTTGGGAACTTAGAGCCACAAAATGGCAGGAACCTGGGTCCTGAAAAGTACTCAGTACTCAAAACATGTTATCACCAAAAAAATCTAGAGGATAATATAAAAGCTTAAAAAAAAACAAACAGTTCTATTTATGGGTAATCAAATTCAAAATATTAAGGTTATATTAACTATCTTTTGTCATTCACAATTTAAATTGATTTATGTCAGTCTACTCACATTTGATGCTTCTGAGATAATTTAGGCACTGGTTAGGTCCTAACTCCATGGCCTATGGAACACTTCTAACTAGCGATAACTATACAGTCTTTGCATCAACAAAGTATAGCCATTATTTCAGCTCAGTTGGAGTCCACCTTGGCTTCTGAGGTTACAAACAGATTTTTACAATCTCTCACTTCTTTTGTTCAGGACAGAGATTTTGTCTATTATCATTAATTTGGGAGTGATCTTAGGAGTTGTGCTTATTTGATTCTTGTCCTTCCAGTCATCTTTTTAAAACAAAAAGGGGGAGATGGCACAGCCACAGCTGAATGGAATGACAGAAGTCATAACGCCAGCACAGCTGCTTGACAAAGATCCAGCAGAGCTGAGCCGCATGATGGCAGCCATGCCACCTTTGGTTTTCATCTCTACCTGTTACATACTTGGGGCACTTTTAATATTTGTACAATTTGGGAATATTGGATTGATGGAAAATTCCTTATGAATCATTTACACCTTCTCCCAGGAATGCTGCTTCTAACCTCATCCAGGAAAATCCTGAACATACTGTTACCCCCACACACTTTGAGGGGTATCCTTATCTACTTGAAGGTCTTCCTTACGCCTTGGAGGTTGTGACACATAAAGAAGCCAGAGGTCTCTTCATGAGGCTATGAGACATTCTTGAAACATCTGTCCCTGTATTTACACTGGACCAAGATATTCAAAACAAAGTAAATTCAAAAAGGTCAACAAGATTTGGTGGGCTAGAGGAGTTTGCCACAGCTCAGATTACAAGCCTCTTCCCACTGTACACTCAGACAATTACATGGTATACAACTCTGCCCTACACAGAGACATATTGATGAGCAAAGTATGGAGTGGAAAGATGATAAAAGTATGAGGTGTCAGGACCTCCCTCTCTTAGAAGTCAGCTCATATAGAGCCACTACAATGTCATATGACCAAGGGACAACAGAATGCCAGGATTAGACATATAGACAAATTCTATAAAGATATAAATGTGAACATTGACTGTATTATGCTAGAATTTGAATAATAACTGTAACAGCTTTGACCTGAGGATTTTTCCTGGGCACTCTGATCACTAAGAGTTAGTAATACACTGCCTGAGACATGGTAAAATGCCCAGGTGACTTGAACATTTTGTTTTGGTCTAATATCCTTGAAGCAACCAAAACAACCAGCCTGAGCACAGGCTGTCATATGCCTCTAGTTTCTCAAAAACTGGGTTATGGGGTTAATGAGTAACAATGATAACTCTGTTTATTAATGATGTCAAAACCTGAGGGAAAAATGGTTGGAAATGATAACTCTGTTTTGTCATAGTTCATTAATGATGACTAAAAGATGAGCAAAAAGAAGTGAAACACATGTCCAAAAACAAAAATGATATGATCTATGTCTTGGAACATGATGAATGTATCCCTACTTACTAAATTCTGTATAAATAAAGCCTATGAGAGATACAGGTTGGCAGAGTAGGACAAGCCATACCTAGATGAGCTTCCTCTCTGTCCATCTCTCCCAAAACAAAATTAAAGTGTCTGTGTCTGATTCCTCCATCACTGCTCTTGCATCCACCTATCTTCAGACCCTGCCCTCATCTGGAGCTAGACTCCGGCACTGAACCACTACTTGGAGCAGTTATCCAAACAAAATTTGCACAGGACTGTTAGATGGTGATACTGTGATACCAACAGCTTTCCGGGGTCTCTAAACAGTGGCTGTGTCACCCTCTTACTGGTCACTGTCACCGAGTTCAAGGAGTACCTCACTCCTCCCATCTCGTTCCCATGTTTGGGCGGCCTTTAATGTTCCGACAGAGTTTCCTTCTTCACCGTCTGTTTTTATTTCCTTCCCTTTCATGCCGTTCTTATTACTTTCATTATTATTACTGAATAACCCCCTGCACACCTCGCCATTCTGGTCTCAGCCTTCATGCCTGACTGAGAGCTCCCCTTGTGACTTGAGAGCGTCTCTCGTGAGTGACCCATCTGAAGGTGGCTCTTGGTCACTGGACCTCATTCCAGTAGTTTCAAAGACTATTTTTAGATTTACAGCAAAATCGGGCAGAAGGAACAGAGATTTCCATGTGTTCTCTCCCTTCACACACGTGGGGCTTTTCCCATTTCCAACACCCTTCACCAGGGCGGCACGTGTGCTACACCTGAAGGGCCACATAGATAGCCACTGAAGTCCACAAGGTATGTTAGCATTCTCTTGTGGATGCCGTGCATCTCCTGGGCTTGAACAGGAGTGCAATGATACCTATGATTCCACTCTGCTAATGGTATCCTAGTGACATCCACCATCGCTCTACAAATCACAGGTAATGTTCATCGTTGACTTAACTGGATTTCAAATCACTGGAAAGACACACTTCCACATGGACCTGTGAAAGTATTCCCAGAGAGGCTTCACTGAAGAGGGAATTTAGTGTTGGCAGAGCCGTCCCATGGACCGAATACAAAGGAGAAAGGGAGCTGAGTTCCAGCATGCATCTCTCTCTGCTTCCTGACTGTGGGTATGACGTGACTGGCTGCTTCAAGCTTCTGCCGCCATGCCTTCCCACCATGATGCACGCTACCCTCAGATGATGCCCAAGTAACACCCGCCCCCCCTTTGGAGCTGAGGACCAAACCCAGGGCCTTGCACTTGCTAGGCAAGCACTCTACCACTGAACTAAACCCCAACCCCCCCAAATAAACCCTTTCTTATGGAAGTGCTTTTGGGGGGCATTTTGGCATAGCAACAAACAAAATAACTAATACAATGACCTGCTTATTCACAATTTCCCTGCTCACTATACCCTGGGAGCCACTAATCTCCACCCCCTCCCCCATTTCCATAGTTTTGTCTTTTCCAGAATGCCATATATTTGAAGCATACAGAATGTAGTCTTTGAAGATTAAGGTGGGTACAGAGGGCTCCTATGGTGGCCACTGTTATTCTTGTGGGTGCTAAGCAACTTCAGAAAACAATACACTGTTTTCACATAGGCACCTGTCATGGAATGGTCTGTAAGCCATCTCAGTTTGTATATGCCTGTTGATTGTTTGTAGATGACATTAGAAAAATCTGAATCCCAGTAGTCACAGCGGGAGTTAGAGGACGCTCAAAACTATTTCCATGTTTAAGGTAAAATGCTACTGACCCACATGGCCATTTAATCATTGGATGCTGTAAGTAGTGGCTAGTAAAAGCCACTGGAGGGGTTATTCCCTCTGTTTTGTCTACTCACCCATCTCCCTTTAAGAATGACACGAGGGGCCACAAGTTCTAAGCCTACCCTAAGCATCAGCTCACTGCAGCCCCATTTGGCTGCTTTTTGCCCTGGTGGCTGCTGGAGCTGCTGTGGTCTGGGAGAAGCAGAACCGGACACCAGTGTGATGTAGAAAACAGCTGTATCAGCCCTTTTAGGCAGAGAGAGTCCTAGAATCTGCCTCAGTGATAAGCAGACAGAGCTCTGTAAGTGATAAGCATTTTGAATCCCTGGTAATAGGTTCTTCAGATGATGCAATAAGCCAAATTGAGCCGAATTAAAAGTAAAGGACCAGGTTTAATCTGAGCAAAGCATTCCTGGGTAATCTCGGGGGAAGAGGCGAAATCACATGTCAGGTCGGTGGACCGGAGCTAAATACCCTGTAGGCACAATCTTGAGGAGCCCTGGGGAGGAGGCTTTCTGAGGGGCAGGGTTTAGATTGTATTGGGGGGGGTGCTGAGGTGGAGCTTCTATCAGAACAGTAAGGATGCCCCCTCGTATCTTGCCTGGACTGATGTACTGGCTTCCCCAGATTTAACCTTGCCCTATTCTGGTTTATTTTCAATAAAACAACCAGAATGATCCTTTCAACACCACATCGTGTTACTTTTCTATGGCAAATTGGACTCACCAGCCAAGTCCTTTGGATGGTCTCCACTTGTCTCTGGCCTTGCTGCTTCCTCCTCCTCCTCCTCCTTCTCCTCCTCCTCTCCTCCTCCTCCTCCTCCTCCTGTGATGTATTAGCAAGTTTCCTCACTGTTTCTCACACACTCCAGTTCTTGTTACCTCAGGGCCTTTGCTCCTGCTGGCCTTTCTGCCTCATTTGCTCTTTCATATCCACGTGGCTATGTCCCTGCTTTATTTAGGTCTCTGTTAAAATAACATTGTATTAGAGGCTCTTTCCTGCTGTCTGCAGCTCCATTCCCCTTACCCAGCCTTACCTTCTGCTGCATTTATGCACTTATCAGATGAATAATTATTTACTTATTGCCTATGTCTCCCCACTAGAAGAGTTTGATGGGGGCACGTTGTTTATTTTAGCCCAAACACACAGTATATTCTCTGCATGTATCTTGAATACAAATGGACAAATGCAGACATTTAGCACTGCCTCCTGGGAGGATCCAGAGCCAATTACTTACTTACCTGTGGAGTCTCTAGGGTTCACAGCGATCACTGAGGAAATGCAAGGATTATTTTTAACACGATTAACTCCACTCTCAGGCTTTTCTCATTTAGCTCTCTGTGTCTGTGGCTACAGTTGCTCCGCTCACACTTCTGGACCTTGTGCTGAAGTATAGAGGAGGGATGGGTCCCAATTTACTTCGGCCAGATAATACCTTTGGGGAAGCCAAGATCTGGCATCTCTGTAGCAGGTCTTTTTTTTCTGGCTTAGAGCCTCAAGCAGTTGACCTGAGGGGGGGATGGTGGGTGGGGGAGAGATAAGGGGTGAGGGAGGAGTGGGCATGGTAGATCAAGAGTGCACAATGACAACAAGAAAGGGAATGTACTAAAGGAGAGTCAGGAAAAGACAAGGCTGGCAGAGGCGGCTTCTGAATGGCCAAGCTGCCTGAAGGGGTGGAGAATGAGCTTGGGACCGTTGCTTGAGGGGGCACCCCCCCACCCCAACACAGACTTAGCCATGTGGTTAGTTGGGAAGGAGGACTTTGGAAAGGACTCTCACTTGTCACTACCAGGAAAAGAGACATTGCAAAGTGTCTCTTTTGCCCTCAGTTCCTGGTTTGTTGGCGCCCAAGCTGGGGCCCATTTCCTCCCTGACCTCTCTCCTTATTCCTTCTTAAGATTTACAGGCCCTGGTCCCTGTTAGGCTTTGTATTTTTCTCCATTTTCATTAATCTTGCATTCTCCAGCTCCAGGCTTTGATTCCATTGCTTGTTGGCTACCTCTTCCAGCTCTTCTTCCCCTCAACACTGTTGTCATCTGCTGCTGTTAATTTTTACTTCCCATCTGCCCTGAGCAGAGTTCTTCCTGCTTCCCTGCACCGTGTGAAAGGCAGGGGCTGAAGACCCTCTGGATGCTCCTCCCAACTGCCTCCATGTTTCTGCCGGCCCAGGCTTCCTGTTTTCCATGCTGGGAAAGGGGGAGATGGAGAGAGTAGTCCTGCCTTGCTTTTAGTCTGGTGACAAAAGACAGTGGAGGTGTGGGGGCCATTGGGAAGAGGGGATTGGCAGAGGGCTATTGATTTTCTTTCTTTCTTTCTTCTTAAATAAAAGTTCTTCCCAGTGCTGGGGACTCATTTGGAGGTCAGAGGTTGGCACTCTTCTGAGAGCTTGAAGCTACTGGAAGCATAATCAGATGGAGGGCTGTGAAATGGCCTGTGACTCCAGACCCAGTGTTCTTATGGGTCTTCAGTATCTTTACTTATAAACTAAGGACTCGGATCCTTAGTGTGGATGCTGAGGATGGCCTGATTCTTTAGCTTGCATGTGGTATTCCTTGGCAGGGTCTTCAGTGTCCTTAGGAATAGCCTACTCTGTGGTATGTGTCTACATGGTGCATGTCTGGCGAGCACAGAAGAGCTAGGTGTTCTGGTTCAGCTGCTGCCCAGATGACAGTGGTACTGTACCTGGTTCTTATACTTCCCAGAGGGTCCTCCTGTGGAGCACAGGGCCTCAGTGGTCTGCCCCTGAAGGGAGACTTTCCATGGTTAGAACACTGATCTTTGCCCAGGATGGATCAGTTTACAGAGACTTAAGGTTCTTTGTATTCTGTGTCTTGGTTTAGGTTTGGCGTGTTTGAAGTGGTCAGCCGAACTACCCTGACCATCAGACAGCATTTGGTTTGATATAAACCCACAGTCCTCAAATGTTAAATAATAAGCACGTGTGGTTGCTGTCTGTATGGGCACAAGATGACTCCAAATGTGGGACCTCACAGTCTTTTACTGTGTGGTAATTGTCAAGCCATTCAAGTTGTGGATTATAAAAAGAGTCTGGGGAAATATTTTCTTTGACCACTGGTGACGATGGTCACTGATAGAGTGTTGTCTTTCATTAGGGAGCAGAGGGCCTGGAGCAGAGGGGCATAAAGATCCAAAAGAGGTGATGTGGAAACTTTTTATAGGAGAAATATTTTCTCCTAGAGCATTATAGAGAACTTCAAAATATAAACCTCACAAGATTTTACAATTGCAATTTTATTCTTAAATTTTAAATTTAAATTTAAATTAAAATTTAAATGTGTCAACTCAACTGAGCCTGGTGGTTCAGAGCCTCTCTGGGATCATCAAATTTGTTTAGCAATCCACTAAAGCAAATAGCAGTCTTTAAAGATTTAATTCTAAAAAGAATAAGGAATGCGATCCCCAAATGAAATTTGAGTGGTGTTTTTAAATTCCCAGTATCCTTCCATTAGAACTACAGGGTTCTGTTGATTTGTTTGAAAATCACCAGTGGACCAGACACAACTGAGTTAAGCATCCGCCCAAGAGCAGAAGCATGCAGAGGAATGGATTGGAATGAAACGTACTCAGTTATTCAGTGAGCAACTCATCTCTAATTCTGCAGCAGATGGTATGGGCTCTGGGCTCCCAGGACTGGGTCTGGTTTAGCACTGTTGTCTTGTAGAGCACACAGATAAGCCAAACAAAAAGATGACAGTGGCCACAGAGGTTCCCTGTCTCCGGGTAATGCTCATTCCCCTACTTTGAAGCCTGACAGTTCTGTGCATCTCTGGTCCTCACAGTGCTCTCCCCGAGCTGAACTCTGTCCCCAGCCTTCCCTCCATTGTTCTGGGCTTTCCCCAGGGGCCTGCAGAGCACATCTAATCCCTCACGGGCATGGCGGACCCTCAGATGTTTGCAGTGTGACTGTTTACCCAGGAGTCTACTCTGCTCCGACAGAACAGCTCCGGTTCCTTCAATTGTTCTTCCTGTGACACCACGCCTTTTGCATCTCTTTGACATCCCTGTCACTTTCCTCTAAACATGTGGCCAGTTTTGTCTGTTTTTATACTGAAGCATTGCCTGGCCCAGGTGTGTCCGAGCCGGTAGAGTATAGCTGGACTCTACTCATTCCTAGAGGGATTACTACGTTTCTACAGCTCTGGATAGTGTGGAATTAGCATTACGTGTCTCTCAAGACCCACTCGTGCTAACTAATTACAAACTAAAATCCCATCCTGTGTCCAGTTGTTAAACAATATTTTATTGTTGTGACTCACTGTTTTGAGACCAAGTGAATATTAAGTGAATGCAAGGATGGGGGTGGTGAGGTTTTTGTTGTTGTTGTTGGGTTTTTTGTTTTTGTTTTTTTGAGATAGTATCTTTCTATGTATCCCAAACTGACCTTAAATTCACTGTGCGGCACAGGCTAGTCTCAAACTCACAGCAGTCCCCTAGCCTCAGCCTCCTGAGTGTTAGGATTACAAGTGTGTCCTGCCATGCCCATCTGGGGGTGGAGATCATAATTTCTGTTTTCTCACACCCCACCCAGCGTGTCTCCCACTACCATGTGGGAGTCGTGGAAGAGTCAGGTATTTGTGTTCAATGTCTGTGAGTCTCACGCCTTCATGTCATCTGTAAATTAGTAATTTGGAAATTAACCTAACTGAGTGCTCTTAAAAACCTATTCTGAAGGCCTGAGCTGCGGCTCAATGCGTAAACATTTACCTAGCGTTATGAGGCCTTGGGTTGGAGCCCCATCTCCAGAGTGGGAGAGATGGAGGGCCGGGTCTGCTCTGGTCTTGTAGGGAATCTCTGCCTGGAATTACTTTTTGCATGCTTTTGCTGTTAGAGAAACCAAGGTCATTTCAATTCTAGAGTGGCACATCAGTCCACCAGGTACGCAGGTCACAGTGACCTTTTGGTTTGTATGTTTATACTTATTGAATTGCTGAGTTTAATGCACAAGTTTGGCTAACGGATCGCTTCCTGAACATTAACATACACCTTTCATTTACAGTTATTCTTCTTGTTGTGATTAAAATTTTTAGAAATTTCAGTTTCATTTGAAATAACATTTCTGTTAAGTGTGAACTTAAAGTATCCCCTTAAGCATGTTGTCTGTCCACTGTCTGGTGGCACCTGTCACGGGTCCTCATAGTTTCTATCCCACTCTGATGTCCCGAAGAAGAAGGGCCTTTTAATTTGTCCCTCCCCTTAGTCCCTACGGGCTGAATGTTGACTTTTTGCTGTCCATATCATCCTATCTGGAGGTAGAAGGCATTCCTATTCCAAAGGCAACAGCTGAAGGGATGCTTTGTAAGTCTTTTGACCTATAGGGAAATCAGCCTTCCTTTAAAAATAAATGATATTCTGATATTTCTCCTCCAATTTGTGTTGACATTAATTTTGTTGGGTGTTAAGTTTGAATAATCCTGATATTTTACACTATAAAAAACGAATTGCCTTAAACATGCTTTAATTCAGTGGTTCTTAACTTGTTAGGATCATATGTACCTTGTGTTGCCTTCCAAGAGTCTTGAACAGAGAGAACTACCTATAGGTAAATGTCACCACCACATGTATGTGCAGGGAGTTGAAGGAATGCCACCCCCACCCATAGATTTCAGGAGGAGAAGCTTTGTGTTAAGTGTCTCAAATATATGTTTACTTAAATGTGCCTAGGAGTTTGAGATTATAAACCCAGGACTAAATGTTACCAAGCAGGTGGGTATTTGCTGGTTGTACAGTAATGTGATATAGGGAAAAGCGTGCTGGATCTGGCATAGGAAGGTCCACGTTGGCCACTAGACCTGATCTTTTCAGGTATTCTCCTTTAGAAATGAGGATCATACCTCATAGGTTGTCTTGTAGAATAAAGTGAGAAAATCACAAGGAAACACTTTCTAATTGTAGTGTGTGTGTATGGGTGGTGGTGGTGGTGATGTGTGTGTCCCTGTGGGTGTGCATGGAGGTCAGAAATCAACATAGGGTGTCTTTCCTCAGGATGCTATTAACCTTGGATTTTTGGGGTGGACTCTCACTGGCTTGGAGCTTGCCAAGTAGGCTAGGCTGGCTGGACTTCAGGGATCAATCTGTGTCTTCCTCCTGAGAACTGGGATTACAAGTGTGTGCCGTTGTGCTTATTTATTTATTTATTTATTTGTTTTTAATGTGGGTTCTGGGGATGAAAGTCAGGTCCTCATGATTGTGCATGAGCTGTCTTTCCAGTGCCTTGTGTTTTAAATCATTATTATCATGATCTGATTTGAAAATACTCTGCTTATTGGCCAAACACATTAAATAGTTTAGAAACTAAAAGTAAAAATTGCCTAGCAAATAACATCATCATTGACAGAGTATATATATATGTATATATATATATATATATATATATATATATATATATATATATATATATATGTATATAGTATATGCAGGTGCCCTGCATGGTGGATGAGCACATTAGTGTGATAAAGGGAACATTAGTGTGAGATAGCCCAGTAATTGGGCTAGTATAGTCACCCTACAGGGACAGTTTAAGGACAAAGTCCTTCTAACACACAGGTTAGAACATAAACCCACAAAGAAGAAGAGACCATTCCTTCCCTGCTGATCTGAGACACCACCATCTTTATTATGCAGTTTCCAAATGTCTACGTCTTTGTCTCTGGTCTACTTTGAGTTCTGTCTCTCTTGCCACTGTCATACTGTTTACAAGACCCTGGTTTTATTCTTGATTTTGCTCTGGTATGGCAAGGGCTTTTACCTCTCTGCACCACGCAAATACTCTTTCCTGTCCAAATCTTTATTCTTATTTACTCTTCCAAATAGACTTTTGAATAATTTTGTTCCATTTTCTTGGAAAATATTCATCTTGGGTTCTGAGTGGACTATGTTAAATGTGTAGATTAATTTGGAAAGATAACCTTGCCTTGTGTGTCTCTCATTGTTTCCACAAGTTTCAAGGCACTATTTTTTTTAATGATTTATTTTTATTTTATGTACATTGCTATTTTGCCTGCATGTATGTCTGTGTGAGGCTGTTGGATCCCCTGGAACTGGAGTTACAGACAGCTGTGAGCTGCCATGTGGGTGCTGGGAATTGAACCCTGGTCCTCTGGGAGAGCAGCCAGTGCTCTTAACAGCTGAGCCATCTCTCCAGCCCAAAATGAACCAGTTCTAAAGTATTTGAGAATTTTGTCTGTGGGGCCCAGTGAGTTGACAGAAAGGTGCTAACACACCCATCAACAGTTGTGATTCTGGCATTGATCCATTGGTTTCATCAGGACAGGTTACTGTGTTCAGTTGTCAAAAGCAAAGCCAGTAGCTGAGTTCAAATGGGGGCATAAGCGAGGTTTGTATGTGGCAGTTCTGTAAGTGGAGTCTGTCCTTACCACATGGGAAGTGAGTGGCTTCGTGAGAAGTGTGGTAGGCTTTCAGTGGCCACGGTGGCCAGAGAGACCTCAGTCTCGGCCTGGGGTTGTCACCTGCAGCCGATTATTGGCACTCACATGCTCAGCCCGTTCTTTCGGTACGCCCTTCTCGGGATCTCTTACACAGCTCCGCTCAGTTGCTTTTGTTTGAGCTCCCGTTCCTTTGCCTGATGCCGATGTCCTTGCTCTTCTACCAACAGGTTTCCTTTCTCCGCCATCCTCTCCCACCTCCCTGCCTCTGTCTCAACAGCTCCTTTCCTAGCCAGAATCCTTGATTGTACTTAATGTCCTTGTGGCGACTACATGGGAGATCCCTTTTATTCTGAGTATCATCCTTGTTGTTGGGACAACGAGGTCACCTCTCTGGAGTGGACCTGCGTCTTTACCATCAAAAAGCATGGTGTGTTCTTGGGAGGGCAACACCGTGTGTTGCGACTGTGTGGTCAGGGGAGGGTTGAACCTGGAAAAGTTGTGGTGAAACTCTTGCCTAAGTGGTAGTCCTTGTTCCCCTGGCCAGATGAAAGACTAATCTGACCGTTGTTTGGAGTTGGTGCAGATTAGAGATCTTCGTGATCGGTGGAAATCTTTGATCTGTTTATACAATCTGCTCTGTGTTTTACAAAAACCACCAACAGGCCAGGGCAGGGCCCGTCTGTGGAGAATTTGCAGCCCTGTAGCAACCAGGAGCGGGATGAAAGCAAGCTGTGCTTCGTTGTTAGGAAATGGAAAGCCGACTGAGCTTCCTCCTCTCAGGCCTGTCAAACGGTGCTATTGTTTTGGTTTTTTGCTTTTCAGCTCCCCTTCCTGTGCTCTGGCTCAAGCTGTGGTATGGTAGATTTGTCCTTGGCACGTCACTTTCTATCGATTCCGCTTGTGTGACACACACACACACACACACACACACACACACACACACACACGCTTACGTGAAAGACAGGACAATTCACAACTGAGCAGCACCAGGGTGTTTCCCGGCACACTGTGATTACAGGACTTCGTGATTTTGGATGCCTTTCTGAGAGTGGGATTTACAACATTTTTGATCAAATAATGACATGGTCACTAGGAGGAGGAGCCCCATTTGGACTATGTCTTGCTCCTTAAGGACTTAACTCAGCATCACAGTGTCATGCCGCTGTAGGGGACTGTCAGGATGACACTCATGTCCAAGAGCCTTCGTCTGACTCTTCCCTGCTTCTTCCCCACTTCATCTCAGGATAAGAACTGGTTTATTTTTGTTAGGCAACTACACAGACACCCAGAGCCTTCTCCACATCGAGTAGACTCTGTAAGTCTCTAGAGTAGATGACTGTTCTACTCCTTGCTTTTACCTCCCTACCACTCCCCCAGGCTGGGCAGAATGCATCCCCTCTCCCTGGAGGCCTGCTCTGGGCTGCCTTTTTGTACTTCAGGCAGGGAGCATCCTGAATCCTTTGAGGCCTGCAGGATCCTGAGATGATCTGTCAGGCATGGCTGTCAGCTAGCCCCTAACAAAGCCTCCTGTACCAAGACCACTAGCCTGGTGTCTCATTCCTTTGAAGAGTGCTTCCTCTTGGAAACAGGACACTTTGTAAGGCTTTGTACTAGCCAGGAACCCTTAAGACAAAGGAGGAGGCCAACCCAGATGAGAAAGAGGGCTTAGGCATTACTCAGAGGAGACAGAGTCAATGCTGTTGGTACAGCATGTGCGTGAGCATTCTTGTTTATCTGAGAAATGTCTGTGAATATTTATGGTTCATGCAGTATACAATGTTCTAGCACATGCTAGGGCCTGAGCTTAGAATAAACATCATGAACCTTTATATTTATAGTGGTAGTCCACATACAGGATAATATCATTATGCACAGTGATGTTTGGGGGATAGGAATTCAAGATACTGAAAAATCACATATGTAGCAAATTAAAGAGACAATTCTTTTCTATTCCTTGACCTTTTTCGATTTTTGGAACAGCTCAGGGCAGCCCTGACTCTCATACTAAACATATCAGGAAGGTGTTCCTGGGAAACAGTCATTGTTGGAAGGGGCTCTGTGACATTCGAGCTGATTCACATGAAGTGCATATGGCAAGTGTCAGTGTTGTGGGCCTGTGCCCTTCCCCTGTGGTTTCTCAGAGCCAGAACAAGGAAGTGTACTGATGCCCCGACTTTCGTTTTTCAGGGACAGAGGACGGTCTGTGCAAAATTTGGCAAAAATGTTTATCTTCCCGAAGATGCCGAGTTTTACTTTATTTATGACGGGTCGCATCAGAGGCACGTGGTGATTGCTGAGCGCATTGAGGATAATGTTCTCCAATCCAGCATTCCAGGTGAGGAGGTCTTGGAGTGGTGGGGGTGGGGGACATCTGTGTCTTCCCTCCAGGGTATCTGCCAAGAGGAGAATCACAAGGAAGAAGAAGAAACACCCGCCAAGGTCGGGAGTTCACATGGGTGTATGTGCATGCTGTTAGGGAGGACACTTGCCCTATGCCACCAACTCCTGGGGTCTCTACAGTAGTGTCTGCCTTGACTTAGTCCTGGCAAGCTCACCCCACTGGCTGTCCCCAGCTCTCAAGGTCTGGTGTACTTAGGTGCAGCCAATGGAGGATGTGTCTTGGGTGTCCCCTCCTTAGTCCCAGGCTGATAATGAAGTTGGCTTTGGAGAAGGTGACATGACAGACCATGTCCTCATTCTCCTTCCTCATTCCTCTCAGGTCAGCCTGGCAGCCCCAGGAACTCACATATAACAACAACAACAGCAACAAACCCAAATGCTTGGCAGTGGTGTACAGGACAACCAGGGCTACATAGAGAAACCCTGTCTTGAAAATCAATCGGTCGATCGATCAATCAATCAATCAATCAATCAATCAAAGTTCCAGGACAGCCAGGGCTACGCAGAGAAACCCTGTCTTGAAAATCAAACAACCAATCAATTAATCAATCAAACAAAAACTCTGCTGTATTTGTTAATGGCCCTTGTCATTCTGCTTCGGTCCCTGTTGGTCCCTTCCCCGATACCCTTTCACTCCGGCAAATACATTGACATCCTTTCTCTTCCCAGTTTCCTCTTTTAGTGAGCAATCGCTAGAGAAAGGATAAAAATGACAAGAATGTTCCTTCTGACAGAAAACTTTTTGTTTCATTTCTTTCTTGTTACAACCTCATTGCCCTCTGATGTGTGAGAGTAAGCCCCTCCCCTTGTTAATGGCCTTGTCTTCATTTGGACAGGTTTCATGGGGGTGAGCGACAGTCTATGTCTTAACCTTAAACTTCCCTGGCGATAGACTTACTGAGGTAACCTTTGAGTGTTGGGAAATGGTTAGGGAAATGGTTAGGTTCACCAGGGTAGCCAAGATATGTTCTGCAATTTATACTGTATGGAACAGTCTAATGGGGTGGCATCTTTTTTTTTTAAAGATTTATTTTTATTTATTATATATACAGTATTCTGCCTGCATGTGTCCCTGCAGGCCAGAAGAGGGCACCAGATCTTATTACAAGTGGTTGTGAGCCACCATGTGGTTCCCGGGAATTGAACTCAGGACCTCAGGAAGAGCAGTTGGTGCTCTTAACCACTGAGCCATCTTTCTAGCCCTAAGAATAACTTTTTTTGTTTTGTTTTGTTTTTGTTTTTTGAGACAGGGTTTCTCTGTGTAGTTTTGGTGCCTTTCCAAGGAACCTTTCCTTGGTAGCCCAGGCTGGCCTCAAACTCACAGAGATCCGCCTGGCTCTGCCTCCCGAGTGCTGGCATTAAAGGCGTGTGCCACCACCACCAGCAGGGATGGCATCTTTTGAGAGTCACTGTGAGGATGGCAATGGATCCTCTTTAGGAAGCCTGACTGACTCTCTTGGTCTTTGGAATTCTGGCATCATAGCCTTTGTGGGGAAAACTTGGAGAGTCAGGCGGGGCGGGAGGATGCAGGCCCATGAGCACTTGCCAGTGAGTACAAGGGCATTGTGCTCAGGGGGAGCTCAGTGACTCTTCTTAGTCCAGCCATGATGTGGTCTCAAGGGTCTGGATGCTATTGATGCTTGGGAATTTTACTGAAGACAAAAACACATAACTGGGCGGAAGTTCACAAGCCTTAGCAGAACGGGACGGCGAGGCAAAGAAAAGTGTAAGGAGTGAGGTAGCAGGGAGACCAGCCACACTGGAAGTAGTGAGAACATCTGCCAGACACAGGAGCCGTTTCTGGAGGGGTTCTGGGGGAGCGCCTGGTCTTTGTTGACTGTGTTCATCTACTCAGACTCTAGTTAGTTGTCTTCCCCCTGCATTCAAAGCAGCTCCGTGGAATTAGGGTGCACTTCTATAGATGTCTGATACAGTTTTAAAGACCTGTTGCCTCAATAAGTGGCTAAGGATGTGAGACTGTGTTTCTGGCAGAACAGAAAGAGTGAAGACCCCTCAGGTGGCAGCCTGGAATCCAGGGGTTGGGCAGATGTGAAGGGGGACGTATGGCAAAGGACTGTGGTTGGTGGAGTGAGGCTCTGAAGTTCTCAGAGCTCCCAAAGGATCATTTAAAACCCAGAGTCACCGAAAAAAGATGATAGCAGTGCAGGAGTAGCCCCCAGGAGGGTGGCATTTGGAGATGATACCCTATTTTCTACTTGTCCCCTGGAGAGTCTACCCAGGGCTACTACTGTGAGGCTCCTTCAGACATGGGCTGAGTGGCTCCTTATCCTGTTATCTAGGCCACTGGCTTCAGGAGACGGTGATGGTATCTGTGTGCCTCTGCTCGGAAGGCTACTCCCCAGTGACCATGGGCTCCGGCTCAGTGACCTATGTGGACAACATGGCCTGCAGACTGGCTCGTCTACTGGTCACTCAGGCTGACCGACTCATGGCCTGTAGTCACCAGACGCTGCTGACCCCATTTGCCCTGACGGCAGAAGCACTGCCTGCCTTGGATGAAGAGCTGGTGCTGGCTCTGAGCCAACTGGAGCTGCCTTTGGGCTGGACAGTCTCGGGAAATTCCTTGCTTGAAGGTAGGTCTGTGTCAGAAAACCCGGATGTGTGGTATGTGCTTTCTATTTCAGGTCTAGAATGTGTCTTCAGTGTACCGTCTGTTTCTCTGGGTAGACTTTTCTTCCTACCTTTTAGCTAAACCTTTAGTCCTGATGTGGCTGGGTTCTCAGAAGTCTTCAGCTATCCATCCCTCAGCTAACTCATGTTTCTGGGCCCCAGGCAGTCTGAGGAGGTGCCATTAAAGGGCTTTGCCAGCCGTGATATTGGTGTTGTTTCTTTATGGCTGGCTCTTGAGCCTGTGGCTTTGGGCTGCGGCTCTAATTCCTTTTGCCGGTTTCTTGCCATGAGAAGGAGACATTGTTGCCGTGATCCAAGTAGGAAAGAAGGAAAAAAAGAGCTCTGTGAAATGCTCGGAAGGCATGCAGCCTGAGAGAAAGGTGAAGGATAAGCTGACATCTGGAACAATGTAAGAGTCAGGGCATGGGGAGATGGGATGGCTCAGTGGGAAGTGCTTGCTGAGCAAGCTCCAAGACCTGAGCTTGGTCTCCGGTGCCCACATTTTAAAAAAGTGGTATTTGTAACTCCACACTGGTAAGATGGAGACAGACATATCTCTGGGGCTCCCTGGCCAGCCAGTCTAGCTAAATTGGTAAGTTCTAGCTCCAACTGGAGAGACTTTTTTTAAAAAAAAAATCAATGCAGGTGACCTATGATAAGCAACACTTTGGCCTCTACATGCATGCATGATGCACAAGTGTGTATCTGCACACACACCCCTGTACACACACAAACTCACATACACTCACATACACCTGCACACAGGAACACTAGCACATGCATACAAAGTCAGTGTTTCCAAGGACATTTGTAGATAAAACAAAATCTTAATTGAGGGGTAGGTTAAGGTCAGTGTCCAGTTTAAAGGCAGCCTGGTCTCTACGTAGTCATTTCCAGGTCAGCTAGGGTGAGGTACAGAGACCCTGTCTCAAGAATGTTTTTAAATTGACACACATTTGTATGTATCTATGGGGTATGCTCTGATGATTATTTACATGAAAATAAAGCATGGTGACCAACCCACAGTGATTATGATTTCCATTTCCTTGGATATGTGGAATTTCTTTGTGTTATATTTGCACTAACTTTTAGAGTTCCTAAGGGTGGATGGATTCTTGTTCTCCAGTGCTAGGGTATGTGTAGAGTCATGGAAGTCACATATAAGCCCACTTGGGTATGAAGGCAAATTGTTCAATAGATGTTCTTTTTTAAAAAGCTACTTTCATTTATTCATTTAGACTGTGTGTGTGTGTGTGTGTGTGTGTGTGTAGGGGGTTGTGCCCTAATGCACACGTGGAGGTCAGAGGCCAGCTTTCAAGAATCATTTCTCTCCTTCCACATAGTGGATCCCACAGATTAAACCTAGGGTTGACAGCAAACGCTTTGACCCACTGAGCCATCTCACCAGCCTGCCAGCAGCTGCTTCTTAAGGTGATGACAAATGATGTAATTTTGTTGAAAATCCGGAGATGCTGTTTTCTTGCACACAGCACACGCTGTCAATGTGCTGTTTCCTCTCATGACTTCAGCTTTGTGATTGGATGATGCTACTTCAAAGAGTTTGATTCCTGATCAGTTCTGGGTGTGACTTACAAGTTGGCTTAAATTTGAGCATGCATATAAACACACACACACACACACACACACACACACACACACACACTCGCTCACACTGTTAGTAAGGGGTATGGTTTTTATAAACAGGGTACTGAGGCTATTATCTACAACCGGAGAAGATATTTATCTCTCCATTCAATCAGACTTATCCTAAACCCTCTCAGGGTACTTCTAAATGTTTCTAGTATTTTAAGACCTTGGATAAGAGGAAGTCATGAGTATCACCCAACACTGAGTCTATACATAGACGCTTAAGCCATGGGCCTCCAAAGAGCAATTTGTATTGCATACTTGCTGGTTTTAGTTTCCCATGTCAAAATTCAGAATTTAAGATGTTCTAACATCTGTGGGTTTATAATAGTATGTGTGTATGATTTCCCAGTGGATTTACAGCAGTGCATGTGTGTGATTTCCCGTGTTGGGTGTGTATTTCCGATAGAGATACATAATAAATCAGTTCAGGGAACTGCAGGTGCCAAATGGTGCCTACTGCAGTTTTCAAGGCTGTCTAGAGATCCATTTTTGGGTGGGAGAAAAAGGGAGGCAGGTCCTTTCCGTTTGAGAGTGAGATATTGCACCGTATGGAAAACTAGTTCCTAAGAGAAAAGTACCATCGAGTCTGGATATGTGCTTACCTTGGGAACCTCGGGACTCGTGGCTATGGGACCTGCGCAAATTACTTTATAGTGAATTTGGTTTTTCACAGATGAGCCGTACTTCCTTTATTTAGTATAGTTTCAAGACTGGTGCAAACACTAAGTGTGTTTCATTCTGGGGTTTCGGCGGTGCTTTGTTCTTGATTATTCTTTGTCCCACTAGCCTCTCTGAGCCCTCTGTCCTTAGTATTGGTCTCCTTCACCCCCAGTGGCCACTGTCTCTTTGTCTCATGTCTTCTCTTGCCATCCCTCTTCTTCCTCTTCCTTCCCAACCCCCATGAGATTTGTTTTCTCACCTTGTAGTCCCCTTCCTGGTTTCTTGACCTTTACCAGTTTAATGATGACGTAAGGACTAGGCTGAGGGCGGGGCCTGTGAGAATTTGTATTGTATTCCTGCTGGAGACATCAGTCATAAGCAGAATCCAGCTTCCTTCCTAATAATTGTGTTTTCAACTCACTTATTTTAACTGCAGAAACATAAAAATATACCTAGTACTGAGTACTGGTAGTGTCGTGATAGTTGTGTACATTGTGTAATGCTTAAACCTGGCTAAATGTGCTTAATCTCAGGTATTCATCATTTCTTTGTGTTTAAAAGTTTTTTTTAAACATCCTTTCTTGTAGCTTTTTGAAGTGTACAGTTGCTGTTCCACAAGAACCCTTTGCTCCAGTCTAGCTGTGGTATAACACCTGATCAGCTTTTGTCCTTACCATCCTCCCCATCCCTTGGTGACCATTTGATTCTCTTTCTAGGACAATACTTTTTGAGAGTCGACGTGTAGGTAAGATCATGTGGTACTGGTTTGTCTGTGTCTGGCTTCCTTTTTGTAGCTCAGTGTTCTCCGGTTCCATCTACGTTGCCATAGGTGACAGGCTCTCATTTTTTATGGCTGCGTAGTATTCCATTTTGTATGTGACTGTTTTCTTTTTGTACCCATCACTGGTTGCATACTTTTTAGCTATTGTGACTGGGGCTTCCATGAGTATGAAAATGTAGATGATGCTCCAGGAGTGTGATTTTAATTCCTTTGTGTATCCAGTAGTGGAATTATTAGATCACATGGTTGTTCTGTTTAGGATTTTTAAAGGATCCTACAAAATTAAAGGATCCGTCAGAAACATTTAAAATTTTTCCTGTTTATCCTTTAAACATTTTACCCATTTTAAAAATGATTTCTTTAGGCCTAATCATTATTTTATCAGAGAAGTACTAGTTAACTTTGATAATAACTTTGTATTAGAGTCTGACCCGAGACCTACCACGAGACATGACTACATTCCTGTAGCTGGAGTTTTCTCCAGTCCTGCCTGGCCCACAGTCAGGACAAATCTCTCTCACTCACCAGTCCTGCAGCTGCTCAGACCCAACCGAGTGAACACACAGAGACTTATATTGCTTATGAACTGCATGGCCATGGCAGGCTTCTTGCTAACTGTTCTTATATCTTAAATTAACCCATTTCTATTAGTCTGTAAGTTGCCACGTGGCTTACATCTCGCTTGTCATGGCGGCGGCTGGCAGCATCTCTCTGCCTCTGCCTTTCACTTCCCAGAATTCTCCTCTCTCCTTGTCCCGCCTATCTACTGGCCAATCAGCATTTTATTTATACAGAGTGATATCCACAGCACATTCCTTTGTATTTTGTGGTAAAAATCTCACTTTTTACCCTTGTGTTATCAGGGAGAGTCAGTGAGCGAAGCTCCTTGCCCCTTAGAAAAGCGGGGTCTTCTCTTCTCCTGCATCTTACACATCCCCAGTCATAACACAACTCTGTTATACATGCAAGAAGGAAGTGCCCCAGGCTTTATTTAATTTCAGGCCTTCCATTAAACTGCACTCCTATTTCATAAAATTAAACCCATTTCTTCTGTGGAATAGATTTTATGACAGAAGCCTTCGCAGGGCCCCTGAACTCCTTGTTTGCAGTAAGAGGCTGAGTGAAGTAATAGAATTACCCAAGAAGATGTCACAGTTTGTCTGCTTTGTTTTGGGTTTCTTGCCGCCTGTTTTGTGTTTTGACAGAAATGTTTTTGCAGAGATTGGCATAATGTAGACAACCAGATTAACGGGGATAACATTTTCTAATGTCCTACTGATTGGTACCCAGATGACATTTGGGTTGAAGCCTCCCTTCCTCCTCAACCAAATGGTTCTCCTGCATTTGTGTTCCCAGAAGCCTGACAGGGATGGCTGGGAAGCCAGGCTTCACCAGGGGGAGGCTGCCATGCAGCCATCTCAATTCTGATGGCACTGGCCTTGTGAGCACACTTACTTCTTTGCCAGCCTTCTGAGGGATACAGCTTGTCCTGTGCATGTCTTCTCACTGAAAAGTGTGTGTATGTGGGAAAGACCCTTTCTTTAAAAAAGGTCACGTAAATAGTATTTTTCACTTCTATTAATATGTATACATTAATATGTTGCAAATTTGCAGATTGAAGATTTTGTTTTGTGAGGTGTCCTAGTTAGTATTTCTATTGCTGTGATGAAACACTATGACCAAAAGAAAGTTGGGGAAGAGAGGGTTTATTTGTAGTCCATCATTGAAGGAAGTCAGGACAGGAACTCAAACAAGGCAGGAACCTGGAGGCAGGAGCTGACGCAGAGGCCATGGAGGAATGCTGCTTGCTGGCTTGCTCCCCATGGCTTGCTCAGCCTGCTTTCTTAGAGAACCGAGGACCACCAGCCTAGGGATGGTACCACCCTCCAAGGGTGAGGTCCTCCCCCATCAATCACTAATTAAGAAAATGCCTTCTAGCCATTTTAAGGAGGCAGGTTTTTTTTTTTCCTCCCTCAGTTAGATTCCTTCCTTTCAGATAACTCCAGCTTGTGTCAAATTGACATAAAACTATCCATCACATAAGGATAAATTATTCTTGTGAAAAGCTGAATTTGGACTTCTCTGTAGGTCTGTAGATGGACGTGGACCACTTACTTCAGCGTCTTCTGGGCAGATGTTCTTCTGTCCCTGATGGAGTTCATGGGTTCTGGTAACACCCACCAGAACATTCAACATGGTATTGAATATACAGGAGAAAATAGGAAACCGTTAACCAAACAAAGTTTGATCTTTATGAAGTTTAAAGAGGTCAACATTCCTGCTTTTACAAGTTATTCTACACAGAGGGGAATTCGGAAGATAAGCCAGTTGGTCCTTTCAACATTTCTTCAAGGCAGTCTTGGGTTTGACATAGCCCATGTATCTAGGAGGCTATGGGTATTTGCTGTGTGGAGATCCATCATCAAGGAGGGCTGGTTGGTGGTACAGGCGGGACCCAGTAGGTATAAGTTAGAGAACAGCTTCTCTCAATTATTTATTGCATAGATCAGATTAAGAATCTGTTCTGTAGCTGACTATGCCATCTTAGATTTAAATGTGAATCTAGAAATTAGAGGTATGATTTACCAGATGCAGAATGCATGTTCTTGAGAGCAAGTCTGAGCAGTGTCTTGTTTGTCTAAAAAATGGCTGTAGCATTATGAATAGGAACTTAAAGGAAAAACAGTGAATGTTGTCCTGAAGTACACATGTAATGTAGAGTCCAGGGAAAGTAATGCAATGATATCACAGTGGAGATGGGCAGTTAGCATGGCTATACTCTGCTAAGTAGGGTCTTCATACATTACATCCTCTGAAGTGTATCAGTTCTCTGTGCATTGCAGCTAATGAGAGGACATGTATAGCCCACAGGGCCTTTAGAGGAAAGTTTGTAAGATTAAGAGTTCTTCAGTAGCAGTGAAACTATCTTGATCATCAGCGTTCACACATGGGCATCTTGCTCCATGCCACACGAACCCATCACCTTTCTTCTCAGTGGGAAGAGAAAGAGGATATACGTGGGTCAGCAGTGTTTGCAGAGAAAATTTGTTCTTTATTTGCATGATAAAGAGACCTGTAAACCGCAGGAAGCCAGATTAGTGGGCACTTGAGATGGAGCTGTGTCCCCTTTATCCTTGAAGCCAGTATACTAGGTGCGGATGCAGGGGGGAAGGAGAGCAAGACTCCGCCCGGCACCTCTCACTGGGCTGACTTCACTGTGGTCCAGGTCCGAGTGAGTATGGAGGACATGCTGGATCTTGAGGCTTGCTTGCTGGACTGCCGATCCCAGGGCCAGTGTTGTTTTGTCATATTCTACCCAAAGCTTTGCATCGGCCAACAAGTTTCAAAGGCACAAGCTGAGATACCTGTGGGTAGGAAGTCCATACAAGACAGATTTAGTCCAACACACAAATTTCTCTGCTTATTTTCTTTCTGAGTTTTGAAATTAGTGCACTGTGGGAAACAACTGATCCTGGTGGCTTGTATGTTTCTTTTGGAAAGTTTTTTTTGTTTTGTTTTGTTTTGTTTTTTGTTTTTTTGGTATGTATTCAGTATTTGCTTTCTAGCCTTCTGTTGCTTCTGGTATTTTCTATGGGGCAATCATCTCCACACCCTCTTTTCTGACACATTAAACTGGTATTCTATCCCTTTGGTTGCTAAGGTAACCCTCAGGGTGAATACTAATGATGGGGGACAGTGTTCTTTGGAATTGTGCCTACGGTCAATTTCTGTGTTAAATTGATACAATTATTTCACAGTGCTTAGGTTTGCATGTAGGTATTCTTTAGGAAGACTTACATCCTTAATTTCAAAGATTTTCATTGTCTTCCAAGCCTGTTCTAGGTTTTTAAGGAATAGAATTCCTGGCAGTAAGAATACAGTGCAGACTTGAACAACTTCAGGGAAAGATCTGTTCTCCCCTTCAGACTGTTTGGATTTGCTTTGCAGCTTAAGTTGGTGTCTCTTGTTGGACACATTCTCTTTTTTTTCAGAAACCGTGCCTTCCAGAAGAGACATCATAAACTCTTCTTTACAAATTAGCTTCCTGATGGGAGACATGTCTCCTTATCTTCAGTGGTTAAGAGAAAGCATTGGCTGTTCTCACAGAAGACATCTTTTTGATTCCCAGCATCCACATGGTTGCTCACAACCATCCCCATTTTAAATTCCAGAGTATCTGACGCCCTCCTTTGACCTCCACAGGCACCAGGCACACACGTGGTGCACATACATACATGCAGGCCAACACTCATACACGTAAAGTAAATAAGTATTTTAGAAACTTGGCTTCCGTTGGGCAACAATGGACCTTAGACTTGGAGTAGAGAATCCCATTGGTATTCTCCCATCTGGGAAACAGAACATAAGAGTATATTTAGGTCACCCCCCCCCAAAAAAATTATAATTTTTAGGAAAAAGAGAATATAAAGAGGAAAGCTTTTATTTTTGAATGCCCTACCCTGGTGTGTTTCCCACAGGACCCCGAACCTGGGAGGCTTTGAAGTTCACCTCTGCTAGCCAAGTCCCATCCCCGCCCTGGTGCTCTTAGACTCCCCCAAACACAGGATGCTCATGGCAACTTTTGATTGCACACACGGGACTAGAATTGAACTTGAAAACGACAGCAGCCAAGGGATCCTTTTATGGTTATTTTTTTAAGTGGGAAGAAGGTGAAAAGTTTCAATTTTCTTACATTTCTTAGTAGGATTTGGATGATGGCGACTGTTCTTGCGCGGTTTTATTTTATATTTTTGGTTGTGAGCCTCTCCGTTAACGGCTGAGTTATCCCTCCGAGTTTTGAAACTACCAGTCTTTGGTGGTTAAAAGCACAGTGGTTGATGAAGGATAGCAGGAGAGACTGGGAAGTGGGCGTGGCAGAATCCATCAGCGACAGGAGCTCTTGGGGAAATGCCAGCTGTGTGCTCTGCTCCAGTCCCCTTTCCTCGGCCCCAGTGACTTTTATAAAACTGTTTGTTGATTCACATAGGAGCCTTGGTATGGGCATGAACCCCTACCAAGCTGTATAGTTAGGAACCTGGAAGTGAGCTCTGCAGAGATGGCTCAGTGTTGAGAGCACTGACAGCTCTTCCAGAGGACGGGGGTTCAATTCCCAGCAACCACATGGCAGCTTGAACTGCCTGAAAATTCAGTCTAAGGGAGTCCATCACCTTCTTCTAACCTTAATGGGTACCAGAACACAGAGTGCTGAGCAGACATACATACAGGCAAGCATTCCTGTATATAAAATAAAACTAACCTTTTAAAAAAAGTTTAAAAAAAACCAACTTAACCTTTTGTAATCTCACTCTGTATTTCTACATATCTGTGCACCCTGCCCACTCAGTTGCTTTGATTTACCACAAGAATGTGTGTGTTTGTCATGTGTGTGCATGTGTGCGTGTGTACGTGCGATGTTGTGAAAGCCTGAGACCGGGCATCATCAGATGGGTCCTTAGAGTTTGCGCAGCCCATTTTCTCTTCTGCGCATGCCCTGCTCTCCCCTTCGATTTGTTGGTGTCCTATGGGGTCTGCTTTTTTGCGTCCTCTTTTAAAACATCTATTTTTGGCTTTTTATTGTTTTACAGATTTTTTTCTCTGTAATTCTCACTTTCCCATCTGTCGTTTATAGTAGGAGATACAAACATGGGTAGTATTAAACAATTCCATCCCTGATTCTTTAGTAACGGAGGTTTTTTTTTTTTTTTTTTTTTTTTTTAATTTGGTTTTTTTCGAGACAGGGTTTCTCTGTGTAGCTTTGCGCCTTTTTCCTGGAACTCACTTGGTAGCCCAGGCTGGCCTCGAATTCACAGAGATCCGCCTGCCTCTGCTACCTGGGTACTGGGATTAAAGGCGTGCGCCACCACCGCCCGACCAGTAACAGAGTTTTAATTGTTTTGTTTACATCTGTTTCTCCAAATGTTAACCTTTGTTATTTTCTTATCGTTGGCTTTAATAATACATTTTTATAAGTACACAGCATCTGAGGCCACTTCACGCCTTTGCATTCTGGGAGGGATAATGACCAGGAACTTCTGAAGTTTTGGAGGAAGAAAAGGGGTCTCAATTCTTGATGCTCCCTTTGCTTCCTGAGTGACCTTGCACAGTTGGGAATGTGTCAGACCTATTAACGTTGACATCGCAGAGTCTCCATAAGCATGAAATAAATGTGGTAGCTTGTTTTTAAAATAAAATAAAAACTTTGTGGAGATATATTTTACATTTTATAAAACTTTGCCATTTATACATACTTTTATGAATTCTGGCAAGTTTCCATTTCTTTCTTAGAAACTTGTTTTTTTATTTTTTTAAACGACATTTTTATTCATTCTTTGAGAATTTCATATAATGTATTCTGATTATATTCACCCCTCCCCCCAACCTGTTACACTTCCACCTCCCTACCCATCCTACCTTACTTACTTTATGTCCTTTGTTTATTTTTTGGTCCCCCAAATCCAATGTGTGCTACCCAAGTACTCCTGGGTGTGTGGTCATCTTCTGGAATATGATTGATCTAACAGAGGGTCATGCCTTTAAAAAAAACTGACTCTCTTTCAGCAGCTACCAATTGTCAATAGTTTCTCAGTGTCTTAGGGTGTTAGGGTGTTCATTGCTATGAAGAGACACCATGACCACAGCAATTCTTATAAAGGAAAGCATTTAATTGAGGTTCCCTTACAGTTTCAGAGGTTCAATCCATTATCATCATGGAAGGTAGCACGGTGGCGTATGGTGGTGTGCAGGCAGACATGGTGCTGGAGAATCCTACATCTTAATCCAAAGGCAACAGGAAGTGAACTGTCTCACAGGGCATGGCTTGAGCATAAAGGAGACCTCAAAGTCCACCTCCACAATGACTCACTTCCTCCAATAAGACCACACCTACTCCAAGAAGGCCACACCTCCTAATAGTACCACTTCCTTTGGGGGCCATTTTCTTTCAAACCACCACACTGAGCTAGAGATGGGATGTCATGCGTATTTCCCCAATTCCATATCGGGGTTTTACCTATCCTGAGTGTGTGCAGGTCTGGTGGATGCTACCACAATCACATAGTTCATATGTGCAACTGCCCTGTTGTGTCCAGCAAATACTATTCCATTTCCGTCACCCACCCTCTCTGGCCCTTCAGATCTTCCTGAGCCCTCTTCTGCAGCAATTCTTAAGCCTTGGGAGGAAGAGGGTATGATGTCTACATTCCTATTGAGACTTCTTCCCAACCCTCCCAGGCTCACCCTAAGTATATGGCCCCCTTGATATCGACTTCCTGTTTTGTCACTTCTACTTCTCTTTTTTCTCCCCCGTCACTGGAATAGCACTTGCTGATTGGGTCCCTGGCAATGAATGAGGCGGATAAAAATCTCTCAATGATGATGCTACAGTGCATACCTCAAAAATCTAACGTTTCTTAGCCTAGGAACAGGGTTCTGAGGCTCTCGTGTCTAGTACCAGGTCAATGAGTAGAGCCCGCCCAGTTGTAGACCATTGGCTAATTCCCTGGGTGTACTTGAATCCAAAAACCTGCTGCAGACTTCAAAAGGTCAGTTGCACGAGAAATCCACACTTTTCCTGCTTGTCAGTAAAACAGTGGAAACTGCATGGCATTTTCATTTGACTCCTAAAAAGAGCTGGGTTCCCGAAAGGTCGTCAAGGTATGTGTCTGAGAATTCCACTCACCTGTGCTGTGAGGCGGAGCGCAGGAGCTGCAAGCGAGTTCACCATGGATAGATGGTAAACTGGAAGAAACATTAGCCAGTGAGAGCAAAATGGATTGCACAGTCTGGGAAGAAGGTCTGGAATAATTGGTGCTTATGACACCTAATGACCGCCCGCAGCCCCAGGCAGGGGATTACAGGCAATTTGTCTTAATGGCTCATCTGGAACAGAGCACTGATGCAATTACAGTGCCTCCTAAGCCGGAGACTAGTTCCCTTCAATTATGTTTTTAAATGATAACCAGAGAAAAACTGTTTCCAAACACGCCACGGATCCAATTATTGACCGTACATTGTGATTTCTTGTATTAAAAAGATCATGTATAGTGCTTGGGAACCGTGGCCTGTATGTTATTTCTGCCATTCTGAGGTAGTAAGCTGACTCGATATTATTTTCCCTTTTATAGACCAGGCGGCTCCCCAAAGTTGGAGCTCTGTAAGAGAGCCAATCCAGGTCTTAATTCCTTTCATTCATCTCCCTTTGCACTCTACAAGCTTGTGTCTGGGTTCTTACTCCCTGGTACCGTTGCCCACATTGTATATTTCAGTTTGGAAATGTCTCTCGGTGTGTAAACCAAAATGAAGCCTTCATCAAGGAGTAGACGTTTTAGTGTTTCAGCTATTTACTTCTAGTTCCAGAAGCCAAACTGTGGCCAACCTCAGTGAGATGCTGAGTCCGTCTGAGTTGTAGACACACAATGCAGATTTTCTGGAATGATGGTATGTGATGGATGTTTCCAGAGATTCTGAGTTAGGCATGGTTACAGTCTGAGTGTCTCAAACGCATCTGACACAGAAGAGAAGCCTCAGGCAAGCATGGCCTGCCACTGTGCTAATGGTTCTCTATGCCTCCTTTGTGGCCTTATGATCAACTATGGCTGCCATGTTGGTTCCCGCCCCCCCCCCCCCATGCTCTGTATCTTTCTTCCACATAAACATATTTATAGTTGTGATTCCTCTTTTGGGCTCACCAGCCTCCCACCTTCATTACCAAAGGCTGGTTGTATACCCACCACTGGAGTCTGGAGCAGACTGCATTGGTGGAAGGCACTGTACTGCATGGCCCCTTGTCTTAGTTTCACTGACAACCCTGCAAATATCTCAGAGCCTGCACGGGCGTGCGTGCGTGCGTGCGTGCGTGCGTGCGTGCGTGCGTGCGTGTGTTTGCTATCCGTGCCCAGTTTTCTCTTTTACTCTCCATGTACATTTTGGTTAACATTTTCCTCTTATTTCTCTTCATATTTGGCATTTTGTAAACTTCTGTGTCTTGATACCTTGTAGGTTGGACATGTGGTTTTCTTGTTGGCTGAATAGTTTTCTTATTTCCTCATACACTCTTTGCACCTAAGCCTTAGAATTCTAGATCATGGGACAACAAATGCTACAGACCAGCCTTTCATTTTGTTCTGAACACAAATGGCTGTTTACTGTTCATAGGGAAGGACTATGTCCATCTACGCTTGGGTTAGGCACATAGAAATACTATTATTTAATATTTGTTTACTGAAATGACTTGGGAGCACAAGTTGAGACCTGTATGATTGTGCAGCTTTGGAAACCAGAGTAGAACTTGTTTCAATGAATTGGATTTATATGAATAAAGGACCTTTGGTCTTCAAAACCTTGCTATGCTAAATGCATCCCTGTGGCTTCCCTAGGAAGTAATGACACATTCCTAAGCCCAGCTTCTGAATTTACTTGTGTTTTAAAAGCACCATTTACTTCTAGATTTTCACCCTCATCATGTGCTAGTTTTAATGTTTTGCTGAGAGTTTAAGCCCATTTCCTGGCTTAGCAGTTAGCATCCTAGGTGGAAAAGAACTTGTTAAACTCAGAGAGAAGTTTAGCCATTTTTGTTCTTGGGTAATATTCTTTCTAGCAGGTGAACAGTCAGAACAGATTGGGAAGGCAACACTCTAGAAGGCAGACCCTAGGGATGGGATTGGCTGAACACTTACTGACTTCAGGAGGCAGAACCCTGACTCTGGTTTTGTGTTAGAGTCACTAGGAAATGTGGGTGCACCTCCCTTCAGAAATCCTGATTTAATTGTTCTGGGGAGGGCCTTGATTATTCAGCCATTTTTATTTATTATTTATCTATCATCTATCTATCTACCTACCTATCTGCCTACCTACCATCTATCTGTCTATCTATTATCTATCTATCTATCTATCTATCTGTCTGTCTGTCTATCCATCCATCCATCCATCCATCCATCCATCCATCCATCCATCCATCCATCTATCTATCTATCTATCTATCTATCTATCATCTGTCTAATCTATCTATCATCTATCTATCCATTCATCCCATCCATCTACCCATCTATCCATCCATCCTTCCATACATCTATCTATCTGGTTTTTCAAGACAGGGTTTTTCTGTGTAGCCCTTGCTGCCCTGGAACTCATTCCAGGCTGGCCTCAAACTCAAAGATCTGCCTGATTGTGTCTCACTAGTGCTGGGATTAAAGGCATGAGCCGCCACTAACCCAGCATTGGCTATTTTCAGAAACCCTCTTCCTGAGTGCATATGTGTGTATGCATGTGTGTGTGTGTGTGTGTGTGTGTGTGTGTGTGTTTAGGTATGTTTAGTGCTCTAATTAATTTTTTTAAATCACAGCCATTTATTTACTTTGTGCATGTAAACATGCCACAGGCCATATATGGGATCAGATGACAACTTGAAAGAGTCAGTTCTCTCCTTTAACCGTGTAGGGCCTGGGGATCAAACCCAGGCCATCAGCCCTTGTCCACTGTGCCATCACTGGCCTTGTAATTTATTTTTATTGTTTTAGTACTATTATAAGACTTATTTTTGGCTCTGATAGACAACCATGACCAAGGGAACTTAGAAAAGAAAGTGTTTAATTGGGCGTACAGTTACAGAAGGTTAAACTCCATGGTGGCAAAGCAAAGAGTAGAAGGCAGAGAGAGCTAACTCGCAATGGCATGAGTCTTTTGAAAGCCTTCCCACAGTGGCATACTTCCTCCAGGAAGGCCATATCTCGATTCCTCCCCAGACAGCCCCCAAATAGACCAAGTATTTAAACATAGGAGCCCATGGGGGCCATTCTCATTCAAAGCCCAATCTATGATTACAGTGATTTTGTGGTTTTTGAACATTAAAATTCTGTCTAAGTTTTAACTTTGAATTTTTGTGTATGTTTCTTGGTATAGCATACTCATTGCTAGAGTTAATATGTAGGAATGAGCTCATTATGTGATGTAAGATCCAAACAACAACAGATATTGGACATGCCAAAAAAATATTGGACATCTACAGTATAAAGCTGCAGTTACCAAGTATAGCAGTCTACAGGAAAGGCCATATGTGCCTTAGGCAGCAGGCAATAGAGCTGGAGGAGCAGGGCTATGTAAATGTGTTGGAGTACCACAAGCCCCCAATGTTGGACATGGACCTACAGGTTTTGGGATTTGCTTTGCTGGGTTTCAGTCTTACTTTGATCTAATATTTCCTCACTGCTAGTCCTCTCTTCCATTTTGGAATGGGGATATTTATTTTTGCACCACCTTATATTGAAAACATATAACTTTTTAAAATTTCAGCTAACAGTTAAGAGATTTCTTTGAGTTTCAGACGAGATTTTGGACTTTGGTCTTTGGAACAATGTTGGAACTGGTAAACTTAAGAGACTCTTAGAGATGGACGAAAAGCATTTTACATTATAAGATGGCCATGAACCCTTAAGGACAGGTGGAATGTTTGGCTTTAAAAGTGGCTTGTTTGGGTATCAAGTTGAGAAGGAGTGGACTTCTGGTGGTTTGTTTCAATTGTGAACTCCATTGGGTTAAGAAACACGTGGGGCATTAGTGAGGCATGTCTTTGGGTGTGTCTAAAGAGGATTAACTAAGGAGACAAGACCTGCCCTGGATGCAGGTATCATCCTTCGGAGGGGCTGGGCAAAAGGAGGAAGCCGGTTTTTTGCCTTTGAAGGCACCAATGTTTGCCTCTTGCTGCTTCCTGGTTGTGGACCCAGGGTGACCGGCCACTTCATTCCCCTGTGGTCATGTCTTCCCTGTCAAAGAAGGTCCGTACCTCCGCAAACCACGTGCCAAAGTCCACCTTCCCTTCTTTGAGTGGCCTCTTGTCGGGTATTTGGTCAGTGAGCCTGGATTAGCTGGGCCCTTTTTGTGTATGTCACCCTGGTTTTACAAGCAGAGAAACTGATGTTCCAAAGAGCGAGGCATGTCGAAATCAAGCTCCGTTCCCTGCTAAGGGCCCTCACTGTTCCGAAACAGGAATGGCTTATTGAAAGTCACAGCCTCTCTGTGTCTGGGTGATTGTGTTCCCAGGATGTTAGAAGTCATACCTTTTAATGTGTGCCATCAGAGCAATTATTAGTAATTCTGTCTGAGTTACATTACTTCAGTTAACTCCTGCTGCTAGCTAAACTAACAGGAAGAGACAATTATTAGGTTCTTTTTTTTTTTTTTTTTTTTTTCATTTTAATTAAACAGCCCTACCTCTGCCAAGCTGTATAACCCCTTGCCACAGTTTGTTTTCTTGGCTGCTGTTAAGAAATCTGAACCTTCTAACAAGCAGCATTATTTATATATGACACGATGCTTCCTATTTCAAGCTGTTTGCCACCTTCTCCGTGCTGAACTTTATGCCGCATGAGAGCGCTGTCTCTTCAACACCCTGGTAGTTTTATTCTGTGATTTCTTTTACCATCACAAGAGCCTTCTTTCCCTGCCCTCCCTCCTCCTTCCTCTTCCAGGAGTGGAGAAGTTTGGAGGCTAGGGGGAAGGGAACAGTGGACTGCATGGTTATTACTATTCTGTCCTATTTGAGATGTGAGGATGGACTTCCTCTCCCTCCATAAATAGAGAGTCATACCTGGGACTAGTCAGACAGGCTTGCAAGTTTCTGCTACTGGAGGAAGCACTCACTCTTCTTGGTCAGCGGCATATAGCCAGCAGCACCCCAGTTTTAGAACATTGCAGCAGGTACTCTGAGGAACACTGTTCACACACCGAATCCATGCTCCTTTGCCCATGCTACTGTTCTAAATCCAAGGGTTTAGATATTCTCCCTCTCGGGCATATTTTTCTTGGAAGAAAATTGTAACCTGTACAAACATGGGGCATTTCTCACCATATTCAGATTGGGATCTGTGGTGTAAAAATTCCATTTAGTGTGGCTGGCTGCTCAGAATCTCGTGCTGATCGCCTCCTCTGCTGGCCAGGATATGTGTGCATGTGTGTGCAGGTGTGTGTTTGTTTTGTTACCTGATCCTAACAAGTCTCTTCCTGGTCATTATTTAAAATAAGAAAAATAAGTACAAATGTTGTCAGACTAGTCCTGCAGGGAACCTGTTAAGAATGAAAGCCATGATTTTTAAGTAAGTATAATGGTCATAACCTTCAAAAAGAAAGATCAATTTTTTTTGTGTGTGTGTGTGCCTAGTGTCCATGAGGCATTAGGTTGAGTTTCCAGCACCTGGACAGGGAAATCAACACAAGTCTTGTGCTTTCTGTAAAGATGAATCAAAGCATATTAAATGAAAGCATGGTAACTGTGTGCAGCCAGGGCTGCAGGTCTGTTTTCAGATGTTTTGGTATTTGGGCTGTTGTTTCACCGTAGAGGGGACAGTTTTTATGTCACATGACAAGTGATGGAGCAACTATGCAGGGAACTTGGTGGTACTTTACTGTGATAAGGATCCAGGTATAGGTCCTTATGTCTGTGAAATCTAAAGCACTGTAGTCATCGCTATAGAGAAAGCCGGATGGATCTGTGAAAATGTAAACTGAGCAGTTTTATTTTGTGTTCATGCACAGTGGGGGTAGTTCTTTCTGTTGCGTTGGGATTTTGTTCCACTCTTCCTCCACAAAATACTCCTCACACTCACGAGACAAGGCTGTGCTTACAGTTGTCATATAGTAAGTCGGGTAGCAATACTACAAACCTTAATGGCTTCAGGGGCTGGGGACAGGAATTCACCGCGAAATTGAAGCTTAGTTTAATAAACATTTTTTTTTTTTGCTGTGGGAGTAGGGTCAATGATGGTGAGGGGGGAGTGGCAGGTTCAGATGGGGGCCTCCTTGGGAGTTGGCAAGGACCACGATAGTTTTAAATTGGATTTAGGTCTTCTCTGTACTGTCCATTGGTGGCTCCTGCTGAAGGGTTGATGAATCTTGTGGGAAATTTATGCGGTAAACAATCACTGGTTTGCCTGGGCAAGAGTCTCTGGCAATAGTGAAGTTATGTTAATGAAGACACTGGGACAATGAGATCATGGTTCTGTGGCCGGCGAGCTGTGTGGGAAGCTGGCATTTTTGTCCTTAATGCCCTACTTGAATGTGGGAGTACCAACTGGGGGGCCACAGCTCCTGTTATGAGATTTTGTTTAAGAGCTCTCCAAGACAGAATGGAGGGTGAGAGGTGTTCCATAGAGCAGCACATCAATGAGGAAAAGCCAACTTCCACAGGGGCTTGCTGTTCACGTGTAATTTCTTCTCTTCTGTCAACGCTTAGCGAGTGTACCAGGCACTGTGATGCTCATCGCATCCCACAGGGCGGAAGACAAGGTCCCCACTCTGTTGGGCCTTTCCTTCTATTGTCTAGCTCTCTTGGGTTGTGAATATAGCTGGTATCATTACTCCCTAGACCCCCTCACTGTGTGCTGCTTATCACAATAGATCTGTAGTGACCAGTTTTTCATGTTTAGGTGTTAGAATAAGGTGTCTTTAAAGTGTGACCAAGCATGTATGTATGTATGCATACATGCATGTATGTATGTATGTATGTATGTATGTATGTATGTATGTATCTTGTTGTGTTGCCCAGATTAGGATCAAACTCCTGAGCACAAGCCGTCCTCCAGCCTCACAGTCCTGAGTGCTGGGATTCCAGGTAGGTGCCACCACAGCCAACTTGGGTCTAGCTTTTTTAATGTAAGAAAATGTTTTTGTATTTTACATATTTACAATGTAGTGTCTGTCACGAATCACCTATGTCCTAGGTACTAGGTTATTACAGTAGGGGGACAAGTATACAAACTCTACAAATTACATATGAAGTAAATATACATAGGCATTTGAGACTCTAATAACTAATTACTTTTAAACTCTGCAAGTACTTAATGGCGTTATACGTTACCAACTACTTGTTAAGAGGGAAAACCTTCAAGGGCCTGTCAGCCTGTCTGGTGCAAGTCAGAAATGATCATAACACACAGCAGGAAACACCACAGTGGAAACTAGCAGGAGGCTGCCAAGGCCTTACCCCTGTTCAGGGCCATCTGCAAAGGCAGTGTGATGTTCCCGGGGATCTAATTTCTGGGGAAACACACCACTATGACAGACCCTGGTCACAAGTGCTCTGGACTTACAAACCTGCTTTCTGTCACATACTCTCTTGAGGGTGGACCGGCTCCGAGGACATATGGTGGAAACAGAGGTTTCTTTGTGCCCTTGGCTTGATAGCCTGCCCTGCCTGTGTGGCAGGAGTTTCTTAGTGAATATCTTGCAAGTTGATGAGAGTTGATGAGTGTATTTCCAAAGGATGCTCTTTCCCGAGAACCTGTATCCTCTGGTGATGTTCCTGTATCCTTAGTGACAGATGGTAGCAGGATGTAGCATAATGGACAGAAAGAGCCTGTATCAGTCATGAGTATCAGAGCTCTAGTGCCCTCTGGCTCCCTGACCTCCAGAAAACCCCAGGACCTCTCACCATTTGAAGAGCATGAGGTCAAGATGAGATGCTTTTGACTCCTTCCAGCCCGATGATTCTGTCATACCCAAAATGTCATCTCTTTAATAAAATGTACAAAACCAAGTTTACGAACGAAGGAACTAACATCCTGTTTTCCCTTCTCTTCAGTATCTCTACACAGAGAGTCTCTCCTGCACCTGGCTGTGAGATGGGGCCTGCCTAAGCTTTTCCACTTCCTCTTGTGTCTCCCTGGGGGAGTCAAGGCCTTGGAGCTACCCAATGAAGAGGGCACCACACCATTGCACTTAGCTTTGCATGGTGGACACCCCACACTGGTGGACGACATCACAAAGTGAGTTCAATTGCTTGATAATGTCTCTCCTAACCATGTCTACAAAGCTTGCCCAGCATTATGGAAAAATGGGAATATCTGAAACATCTGCTAATGTTGGCCTATGTTTTTTATAGCTAGTCTTCTTGTATACAGTACAAATACACACTTAGCTAGTGCATAATCAGATACCTTTGTTGGGAGTATTTTGTGACGGAGAGACAGGGAAGATAATGAAAAGAGGATTGGCCACACAGTGGCCTACACTGCCCTTCAGACTTTAGCTTCAACATCATTTCCTCGGCAAAGGCGTTCTGAGTTGTATTCTTTTATGATTATGGCTAATTTTAGTAATAATCACAATTTATAATTATACAGATATGACTATTTACTTTTTTGGCTATCTTCTAAATCACTTGAGAGATGGAGGCATTTCTGCTTTATTTCTAGTCCAATGTCAGTGTCATAATTTTCATTGTAAGAATAACAGGTGAACTTATAGGCGTAGTCGCTAGGGTTTAGTGAACTAATGTAAGGGAGATAATCTGTTAACTATGAAGTTGTCTGTGTCGGGAACGTTCTCAACACTCTGAGTGACTGATCCATGGGTTATGTGCTCCTCTGGTTCAGATGAATCATTCTAACTTATGAAAGAAAGAGCATATGTAGTGATTGCCTTGATATAACATGGCAAAATATAAATAGAATAGTACATTGAAAATGACAACAAAAATTTTAAATATTGTTAGAGTATAATTACATGGTGTGTCTTAGTGGGGTGGGGTGCTTTTTTCTTGTTTGGCTTATATAACTCAATGTAATTAATTTGATGCAATTAATTAATGGTAATTTGATGCTTAAGAGGCCATTAGGCAGAAACCAGAACTTTCTCTTTCTCTTCCCCTGCCTTATTTGATCAAATAGTCATTAACTAAGAGACAAGCCTATCCAAAGGGAATTGTCCTTTCCTTTGGTTATGAACACAACCATGTTTTCTTGGCTACAAAGAACGAGGCAAGAACGTGTCCTGTAACTGAGTTATGTCACCTGCTGCAGGGTTCCCTCCTGGAGGTAGACGCCTTTATCTGCTGGGGGCTTTGTACCCCCTTCCTGTTTCCAGCACCAGAAGACACTGACTGGTTTAAAAGTTTACACGTTTAATAGATTCGATTATAGGTGGAATTAAAAGTAGACTCAATTCTGGTCATAAGGTCATATGATCATATGATTGTATGATGGATTGTATGTGTTTTAAATAAACAACAGCTCTTCTACTACTCATCATATGATCATATGACGGATGTATGATCATATGTGTTTTAAATGAACCACAGCTCCACTTTTACTTAGGCTCATGGTCCTTTCACTTCAGTGGCTGGTTGGCATAAGGACTTGTTTTCTAGAAGATTCAGGAATTAGTGTAATGACTGTCTTCTAGTATAATTGCTCTGTATGGATCTCTTTTTGTCTGTCACTCCATGTGATGGAGATAAGTCAGCTCAGAGGTTCCTCAATTTTAAATGGAGGTATGTCCTGTGAACCTATTTTAGGTTGGAAATATCCCAAGTTGCCAATGCATTTATTATACCTAGCCTCTTATGCATTACTGGGCAACACGGTCCACTGTGGGAGATCATGTGTCGCCTCATGGTTGTGTGGCTGCCTGTGGATGAGGGATCAGAGTAATACACTGCGTAATGTACCTCTCCAGCTTGGTAAAATCAAAATTCAAAATCAGAAAGTAGCATTTCTAATGAATCCACTTATCTTCTACAGTATTGTAGCACTGACAAATTAGAAATCAAGCCATCATAAATTACAGGGTCTTTAATGTATTTCTGTAAAGCAAACATTCATTAACAAAATGAGATCATACCAGAGGAAGAAAGGGACAGAGCTGGTTCTGTAAAGCGAGGGGTCTGGGGACAGTCTGTTGGGATGTGACCACATGATGAACATGAATATTTTTCACCTGAGGCATCTTTACTGTTACTAGTGCACGATCCTATGTTCTATGCTTATTTACTGTAGTAATTCCAGCCATCAAGGTGTGTAGCTAACACTGTTGTTCTTAACCAGCCAAGGCAGATGAGAACATAAGCTTATATTCAAGAACTTAGTTTGGGTATACTGTTTCATTGTTAGTGAATGTGTGCAAGGCGATGACCTAATCAAAATTATGCATGTTCTCATTTGCATGAGGGAGTGATTTAGCACAGTGGTACCAGTGTGTTAGGAATATACCGTTGTTTGCCACAGCCAGACCTCACCACACTCCCTGGAGATTCCCTCTGTTTTCCATTATAATCACCTAGCAAACTATTGGCTGCCAGCTAATTTGTTCTCCATGAGCTCCATTAAAGGGAGAGACATCTTTTCTGATTAAAAAGGAGAATGAACTAGTGAGATACGTTTCTATGCTTAAAAATCAGGACTGTTTTGTTATTTATGGGAACCTTTAAAACATAGTCTTTTAAAAACCACCACTAAATGGAAAAATGAAGATGGCTTGACCCAGATCTGTTTACACAAGCTTGTGTAATTGGGTGTGTAAGTGACTTTTAAGGATCATTTTCCAGTTTGGATTTGTAATATTGGGGCAAGATGGGGGGTGGGATCCGTGAAGCTGTGTGAATTTTGACTTGTGACATTCAGTTTTCAGGGTAGCCGTTCCCCAGGCTTCTCCCGACTGCGTCTGAGCGAAGATGCCTCTCTGCACTTCGTACACTCATCAGAAACATTGACTCTGACCGTTAACCACACGGCCGAGCATTTGTTGGAAGCAGATATCAAACTCTTCCGGAAATATTTTTGGGACAGGACCTTTCTCGTCAAGGTTTGTACCGCTGTTCCAGGACTCAATGGTGCATGCTCCTTTAGTACGTGTGGGATCTATGCACTGTTTTGGAATGGTGCTTGGGAGCTAACATATTTTTTTCCCCCGATGAAAACATGAGAATGTGAAGTTAGAGCCCTTGCTGGGTCAGTGGAATGAAGACCAGCACAGCTATGGGCAGCACAGAGGCAGTGGTTGGTAGATCCTTGCTTGGCTTGCATTTCTTTTGTTGTTGGTTTTCTTTCTGAGACAGGGTCTTGTTATGTAGCCCAGGCTATGCCTGAACTTAGGAGACTTACATCCATATACTTGAACTGCAAATGTGTGCCTCCATACCAGAACTGAATTCTATTATTCTTTTTCTTCTTTATTTTTTAAATTAAAGCTTTTTAAAAATTTTTTCTTTTGCAGATTGAAACCCCCAACTGGTTAAATGCATAACATGACTCTTACATGTAAAGCTCAGGGGGATTTGTGGATGGGGGAGGGGCAGAAAGATTGTAAAAGTCAGAGGACCAGGACATGTACTGTGAGGTATTGTCTTCTGTTATCTGACAGGGATGCTGAACTCATGACATTTCAACAATATGGTCACCTAAACAAGTCACCTAAACCAAACCCCACTCTTCCCCTGAACTCCTCTGTCCCCCAAACTCCCTCCCTCTGATATTCATGACCTTTCTTCCTTATTATTACTGTTACATTTATATGTTGTATATGCTGCATGTATATGTTAGTATATATAATGCAACCATTGGCTGAGTCAGTTTGGTATTGATTGAATGTATATGCACTTAAGGCCAGCGTTTTGAATTGAATAATCTAGAAAGGGGCTTGTCCATGGGGAAGGGCGGTTCTTCCTCTCAGCAAGGGGTGGAGCTTTGTCAGATTTCCCTCATTTATTTTGATATGTCAGCTGGTGCTGTCACTGTGAAAATCTCGTTGAGATGACCATATTGTTGATTTCCAACAGAATTCTAATATTGAACATTTTCTTTTTTTCAAGGCAGGGTTTCTCTGTGTAGTTTTGGTGCCTGTCCTGGATCTCACTCTGTAGACCAGCCTGGCCTCGAACTCACAGAGATCTGCCTGGCTCTGCCTCCCGAGTGCTGGGATTAAAGGCGAGTGCCACCACCGCCTGGCTGTATATTTTCTTTGTACTTATTTGTAGTCTTCTTAGTCCCATCTAAAACAGATTATAGCATCTGCTGCTGGGCTTTCTTATGACTTACATGATTGAAATCTTTGTCCTGTTTGCATATGAACAGGACAGGTGAGAACATAGTCCTTTCATAAAGAGATTCACTCTTTCTTTCCTGGCATGGCTAGGACATAAGACTTGAGGGCTATTATAGCACGCCCATCTAAGGATTGAGACACTTCCTCGCTTTTAGTGGTTTGCAAACTCTGGACAAACATAAAGAATATTTACATTTTTCATTTTTGTTCAGCAAAGTTGTTTTGAATACAACCTGGTTCAGTCCAGTGGCCAGTACTCAGCGGCCCTGGGACTTACTGTCTAGACCCTGTGGCCTCCCATGTGTCAAGTACGTCTACTTGTAAGATAGTTTTCTTCAGCTGTACAGGCTTTAGCTGGATTAAAACATCAATTGAGAGAAACAGAAACTTCCATCTATCATAGTTTTGGCTTCTGTGTTTATGTTATATAATTAAACTACAAATACAGTTAAAATGTTTATGTATCAAATAAATGTGATTGGCATATCTCATGTAAAATTTTATTTGAGTCGTTAAAACGTGTTCTTCAGCATCTGACTCCCATTGGACTTTAGGAAATTTTGTATGTAATTTTCTCACATGTAGGATTCTATTTAGTATAATACAAGTGAAGGCTGAGCTTCAAGCCCTTGTATTTAATGACACCGAAGCCTCCAGTCATTCCTGTGGCTTCTCACGAAAGTACCCAATGGTGATGAGTCCCCATTGGGCACATGCTGGCCTACACTGCACAGTGTTCTCAAGAGGAGTCTGGTCCCAGAAGCCCCACAGGGATAAAGCCTGGCAACAGGCATGGCCCTGGGAGAGCTGTTCCGAGAGCAGTGTGTCACGTGGTGACTAAGCTAGGAAGAAAAGGACCAGTTCTGTGCAGCATGCACCGGGCATTTGCAGCACTACAGAATCCTTCAGCTGGCTTTGTTGATATTGCCCACATTTGAGATACTGACTTTGGGAGAGGAATGGGATTAATAAAATGAGACACCATGCTCTACAATAATGATGGCAAGAGAGCTGAGTGACTAATTTCTGAGGTTTTCGTTGCATGAAAAAAATAAGAGACCCAGTTAAGAGCTAGGTGTGGTGTCTTACTCCGGTAATCCCATTGCTTAGGATGTAAACAAGGTGCCTGGGAGGGTAGAGAGAAGGTCAGCATTCTTCCTGACTGCCAGTCATTCACTCCCACTGCCATGACAGATGCTTCTGTATGTCCTTGAATTTAAAATTGGTCTTGCTGTGTCTTACGTAGTTAGATGTTATTGTAAGTATAAGCAAAAGGCAAATTATTTTTATCACTCATTTATTTTATGTGTGTGCATGTTTTGCTTGCATATATGTGTGTGGACCATACATGCACATACATGTGCCTGGTGCCCATGGAACCAGAAAAGGGTGTTGGATTTCCTGGAACTAGACTGAAGGGTGGTTGTGAGCTGCCATGTGGTTGCTGGGAACGGAACAGTAGTCATCTGCAATAGAAGAAAGTGCCCCTAACCACTGAGTTTTCTCTCCAGCCCCCGAAGGCAATTCTACACTTTGACAATTGTGAATAGTAAATATTAATTTGATTACATATGTTATATGCATGCAATATATTCTTGCTAACCCGGGAGTAGTGATTGATTATATATATATATATATATATATATATTTCTATTATTCTAGTACTCTGGGGGCTAAGACAGGAAGATTACAACTTTTACCCCAGCGTGGACTACATACTGAGGCCCTATTTCAAAACACAAGAAGGAAAGAGAAAAAGGAAGGAGGGAAAAGAAAAAGAATTCAAGCTTTATTGAATCTTATATGTACTTAAATCTGTTTTGTATGGCCATGGTCTGAGTAGCTGCTGCTCTGTATACATGGAACCATGGCCAGACTCTGTCCCTTCAAGGAGACATGTTCATTCTAAGTGGTCTGGGCACATCTCTGTTACCTCCAGCTCTCTAGAACTTAATGATAAAATCTTGTCAAATCCTTAGCTTGCCTTCTCATGCACCAGAACTGTGCCTCTCATTACCTTTCAGAAACCATACTTGGTCAGAGTGGTTAATGTTTCCTGTTTTCACTCTGTGTAGACGGATTTTTCTTTGGACTGTCAGCTCACAAGTCACAACACAGAGACTTATTATTAATTATGAAAGCTTGGCCAGTATCTTAGGCTTGTTTCTAACTAGTTCTTATAACTTAAATTACCCCATTTCTATTAATCTATGTCCTGACACATGGCTTGTGGCTGTTTCTTCTCCTCCTGCACATCTTGCTTCTTCTGTGTCTGGTTGGCATCTCTGTCTTCTTCTTTCCAGCATTCTTTCCACCTGAAAGAATGAAAATCCTGCCTAGCTACTATTTAGCTTTTTACTACATTAATCACAGTGACATATCTTCACACAGTGTAAAGAAATATTCTACAACTCTGTCTTGTAGCGGATGATGATAATACCATGACAGTTTGTAATAAATACTTGTCCTAGTCACTGCTCTGTTGCTGTGAAGAGACATCATGACCAAGGCAGCTTATAAAAGAAAGCATTTAATTGGGGGCTTGCT